>NC_083347.1:112820682-113140434 GCF_019175385.1 Lycium barbarum | reverse complement strand
AGAAGGTGGTGAAAAATTGATGAGGGATGAAGATTTACTCCCCTCCCTATTTATAGTACAATAGTTTATATTATACAAGGTACCTAAATCAATTAGAGATAATGATCCCCCAAATCTCTGGTTTGACAACTGTTCGTTATGCCGTGCGGAGTGAAATCTGCAACGGGCCTGATCTTCCGCAACATCTCCAACTGCAGATGCCCTCCTCGGGAATCGTCGGGTCCGAATGTTTCTATCCGGTTCATCCAAGCTTTACTATCCGCTGCTTCTTATTTTGGGTTCGGATCATCGAACCTCGGGTTAGGGCCACCGACCCTGATTTTTACCGTATACAGATAGTGCCTCCATTTTTCGGAGGAAGTATTAACTTCGGGAAATGGATCCGGATAAAGCCGAGTAGTCCGTACCTAGCCGCCTTGGAAAAGACATTCCATCAATCCTGCACTCTGACCGATGCCAGTTCATTATTACTATAGCCGCCTAATCCGTCTCTAGAATCCGTCCCTTGTCAGAACTCTTAAACCCTTCAAATTTTGTACTCCCCACTATGTAAAGCCCATATATTTTCTTTTTGCCATGCACTTTGAACAAAACAAAAAAAAAACCCTAAACCTCATCTTTTCGAAAACCCTTACTTGCAACTGCCTAGTTTTAAATTCTCTTCTGAGTTCCGAACTTTTCTTAAACCTTTATTTTCCACCGCTTGACACTTCTCTTTCTTCTTAGCCATGACTTCCCTCCCGTTGTCAACTCAAGGTGCGAATCACCCTTCATCGCCACCACATTCACCACAGTTGTCAGCGACGGGAGCGATCAGCCCTGAGGAGGAGTTGGAGTTCCTTGCTGTGGACATTCTCCCCGCCGGCTTCAAATATGCAAACGATTGCAAAGTATCTTCTCACCTCGATTCTGTGGAAAAATTTGAATCCTTCATTGACGCTGCCACTATACCCATAGTTCGGAATGATTGTAACTTCGGCGTGGACGTCGATGTCCGTCCTGTTGAGAATGGGGTAAGAATCAGCCACCATGTTGCTGGTTATTCGATGGCCTATACCTACCCTTTTGCTATTAGATTCTCTCTTCCCGTTCCCCAAGTGATCGAGGACTTCTATCGTCGGTACCGCATTTGTATTGGCCAAATCGCTCCGCAGATTTGGAGGCATGTGTATTGCCTCGAAATCTTGGCCAATATATCCGGGGTTTCTTTTACCCTCAACCATCTGATCCATATTTATATTCCCCGGGTAATCCGAGGGGGCATGGTTCATTTGCTTCCTCGTGGGAATCAGAGCCTCATAGATCTGGAGGATGATTACGACATGGGATGGCTACATCGGTTCTTTATGATTCATACAGACCAACTCCACTGTTCTCTGTCCATAGATTTCCCAGAAATGTGGAATCCAACCCCGAATCCGATCTAACCCGAGCTCATAATTACTATCTTCATATGGGTAGTTGCATTTTTGGGTGCCTCTCGTGATGTGGGCCGCTCTTGGAAGAGCATGGCACCCGAAGGGTGGAAAGGCAAAAACCACGACAAACGTCATTCTATTTGTAAAATTCCTTGTTGGTAAGTTTTTCCAATTACATAATCTAACTCTCAACCTCTGATTTTCAGGGCTTCCCACGAAGAGGACTTCTTTAAAAGGGAAAAATATTGTCAAAGAGGGTGTCGAGGAAGTTACCGAGGGGAAAAAGACAACGGCTGCATCGGCGAAGGCATCCAGACGAATCGTCCCTGCGAGCTCTTCGGCTATTCCTTCAGGGATAGGTTCACGCCATATCTTGCGGACTCGAGGGGAAATGTTTTGGGGTGGACCACCTTCGTTGATTGTTCTAGACGAAGAGGATCCACCAGAGCAAAACAACCCTGGTTCGGCTATTTAAGAGGACCACCCTGAAGCCTTTTAGCCGATGCACGATTTTGTAGAAGTGTCCGAGGGTACGGACAGAAGTACTCAACTTTTGGTTTACCATACCGGATCAGACTCTCTTTCCTTTTCTAGTTTAAGACCATAAGTCATTTTGTTTTGTGAAACTAATGTAACTGAGAAAGTCAGATACCTGTTTACAAAATGTAGTAGAAGCCTCTTCGGATTTACTCGAACTTATTTGGTTTATGAATGTTTTTATCGGCTTTTATGTTCCGTACCGAGCCTTCTTTTCATTTTATGCCTCCGGTATGTCGAACTTATGGATATCTTATCCTGTAAGTTTCGAAATAAGCGGGATAATCAAACGTCTTGTCAACTGTCACGTCCGTCTATCTTCGACCACGTGTGGCTTCACTATTGGCCGACCTTTTTGTTATCTGATCAATGCGTTTTCGCCATTATGACCCCTCGCTTATAAATAGTTCAAACTCTTTCACTTTTACTATTTACAACTTCCAAAAATTACTCCTCGATTTCAACTTGTGTTTTCTTCATCTGAGAAATAGAAACCACCGCCGGAATGTTCAAACCTTTCATCGGAATCACCAAAGTGTTTATCAGAATCTTCATCTTTCCTCGTCGGAATCTTTACCCTCATTTGCCGGAAACTTTATCTTGTTCTTGACTTTTCACCACACCTTCAAATCTTCATACAACTTTTACTTCATCTTTTCTTTCTTCATTATACCTTTATCGAAAATGGTTCGGAGCCCAATATCCTCTTCTTATGAAGTCTCTCCAATGGGATCTCCTCAGCCGAGTGAGACTGAGGTCAAAGTTCCATTCGAACCCTGGGGTAAGGATGTTATCCCAATAGTATAGCACTTTGACTTTGAATTCATAGTTGAAAAGCCTCCGAAAGGTAACAACGCCGATCGAGGTTATGATGTCCGGCATTATCCCTCCGTGTTCGATGCTACCATCATTACCATGGTCCGTTCGGAATGCTGTTGGAGGTTTCGTCCCGAAGAGATTATAATCCTGGGCCCTGATGAAGACATCACCACTTACGTGGAAGGGTACTCCTCCGTTTATACTGTCACGACCCGACTAGGGGCCATGACGGGTACCCGGGGCTAACCACCGAGCACCGCTCATACCATTACCCATCGTACTCATCAAGCGTTCATTCATTAATCTTATACTCAAATCATGGGAAAATCATTTTTCATTTGGAAACATAATTACCTTTATATGCATAAGCCCTTCGGCTATCAAAATAATGTACATACAATAGGGACATCGTGAGACCATGTTACCCACACATACGTATCTACGAGCCTCTACTAGAGTACTAGGCATATGGATGGGACAGGACCCCGTCATTCCCAACATATATACACACACACACACACACACACACAAGGATAAATCAATGGCACCTCCGGAATAATGGGGTGCTCTCAAAGTCCGCTAGTAGCTCCTACGAGTCTAGATCACCACCCTGCCTACCTGTGGGCATGAACACAGCGTCCAAAGAAAACAGACGTCAGTACGAACATTGTACTGAGTATGTAAGGCATGAATGAAATGAACATAATAGAGAAATCATAAGACATAAGATGAAGATATAACCTGCGTAACTTTTAAGGGTGGATACATTTCATACATATATCATATATAATCATAGTACATGTATCATCGTAGTGCATACATCATCGTATCATATAAATCATCATCGATAACCCACGTCCGGGTAACCATCATATGCCGCCCATTAGTGGTGTCATGCCCGGCCCTCTAGGCTCGGTGTAAACATAGCAGCCCGCCTTAGCGATGACATGCCCGGCCATTTAGGCACGGTGGAATCGTATGCAGCCCGCCTTAGCGGTGACATGCCCGGCCAACTAGGCACGGTGGAATCGTATCGTCATATAGTCAACATGAACTTATCATTATTATACATCTCATAGGCATATCATAAGCTTAGCGGCATTATACATTTATCATCAAACATACATTAGAACTTGAAGGAAACTATGGCTACGTCGGGGTGACATAAGGTCGTGAACCCCCGATTATATTATGGAGTGATCATAATCATTATGTCTCACCTTGAAGGGACTAACATTTTAAGGTGAGTGTACACAAGAAAATCATCAATGGAACCATATTTAAGATTATTAACCTCATGGACATCGTATGTTACTCTAGGATTCTTTATACTTAAATTCATCATCATCGTTATCATACTCGTATCGTATCTCTTTTCTTTATCATGTGCGTATGTAGCTCTTTATAGTCGTGGACTCATAATTTCCGTTATTTAGGAAGATTATGGAAAATTAGGAAGATTCATGCCATAGGAGTCATGCCTTAGAAGAAAAGGATTAGCCTTACATACCTCTTTCGTTTAACAATTCTATCGCTTGATTGTTCTTTTTCGATGCTCGCGTTTCTACCTTCAAGAAAGTTCGTATTAACATTAGCTAATCGATTATAAGAACGTGCTTACTAAAGCTAAGGAAAATTGGGCAGCATTCCCTTTGTTTATACAACTTTCCTCATATCACATATCGACTCCAAAGCATCTTTAATGA
This sequence comes from Lycium barbarum, assembly GCF_019175385.1. Taxonomy (NCBI): domain Eukaryota; kingdom Viridiplantae; phylum Streptophyta; class Magnoliopsida; order Solanales; family Solanaceae; genus Lycium; species Lycium barbarum. The sequence continues at coordinate 113,135,954 of NC_083347.1, read as the reverse complement.
CATTCACAATATTATAGACAACAATCATCATTCATCTACATTATCCACATTTCACAATTTCACTTCAATTCCTCCATATTGCGTTTTCTCACATATAATACTTATCCCATATTCTAAATGTCACTTATAGCATACTTACATTCACAACATATCAATATTCATGAGTCATCCCAAACTACTACTCAAAATCTCATTATTCCTATCTTTGTGACCCATTTTCTATCTCCTTCCATAATCTAAGTCTTTCAACCTCTCATTACCTTAAACAACATGAAAAGATCATAACACTTACCTTAAATAGTGTAGGAATAAGCCTTGAGTAGAAATACTTCTCTTGCACCAAAACCCTAGTTCACTTCCATTGGAATTCCTTGGCTTGGATGAACTTTAATGTGTTTTTTACACTTAATTTTGTTGGTTTGATGAAGTTGATCACCAATCTCTCTTGGGTTCTTGTAGATGAAGAGTGTGGAAGGTTTTAGAGAGTTCTTGGGTCGTGGAGAAGAAATGCGAAGATGGGAAATGAAAATAATGAACTTGGGTCCTCTTATTTAAAACTTAAAATTTGACCCGTCGGGAAAATATACAGACACTTATACGGTCCGTATAAACTTATACGGTCCGTATAAACTTATACGGACCGTGAAATCACCCCATCAATATCTCGCTTCTGTGACCATTATACGACACATTATACGATCCGTATAATTCTATACGGTCCGTATAAGTGACCTTATAATCCCATCAGTGAGGGACCTTCACTGTGACGATTCTGCGAACCATTGTACGGACCGTATAATATTATACAGACCGAATAATTGGTCGTATAATCTATCTCTCTCCGATTTTGTTCTCGTCACTTCGTTTGATCTCAAATCCTTATGGAACCTTCCTCGCACTTATTTAACACTTCATTAAAAATCTAAGGGACGTTATAACTCTTCTCTAAGACACCATTACATCGTCATTAACTTGTTACTCGTAAATCCTTTTCGATACACATCGTATGCCTTGCCCTCTCTTGGCAAACTTTCTCCTTTTACTGTGAATGTCTTTGAAAATCTCAATTAGGGTCATCAAATGTCATTTCTCACTTATTACGATACCGTATACTTCGTGCCTTTCGTTAGTTTATTCACTGTGCATCAACGGGGAATTTTTCGGGGTGTAACATATACTTACCCTTTCACCTTTAAACTTAACCCTCCGATTGACGAGGTCATTCTTGATATGTGCATAACATATAACTTGTGCCTTGCACAAATTGGGCCCAACGTTTGGCGGATTATTACGACATCCGCTTTTGGGCTAACAACGTCAATCTCCCATTTCCTTTACATCATCTGATCCATCTTTATTCCCTTCGAATTTTTCGCACTGGGATTGTGAAGCTTACGAAACGTGGTAAGTACCCGATCCTTTTTAGAGTGGATGAAACAAAAGATCGTGGTTGGCTCGAACGCTTTGTTCGGGTCAAGACCGAGGAGATCATTCCTCGAGAATACCTTTCTTTCCCCGAGAAGTGGAACAAAGCCCGTAAGTTCTCTCGGTGTCTCTCATTTTTGTTTCTTTGTAAGTGATTTACTTTCATAACTTCTTTCCCTCATTTCCATTTCCTCTTTCAGGAGAGTGTGGCTACCGAATACTATATCCGATTTTAAGAAGTGGGTGGATGACATAATGGTATCAACACAAAATCCCTACTTGAAGAGACCTCTCCGCAGGAAAGTGGGTAGCAAAAAACCTCGGTGAGCTTTCCGTTTATTTTTTGCACTTTTTTGGCTTTACCTCATAGCTAAAGTAGCTTTTATTGGTGATTAACCGTGTATTATGCAGGCCTGAAGAGGGGTAAAGTTACTTTGAGGCCTGAGCCTTTAGGAGCAGGAAGCGGAGTAGGTCTTCCAAGCTCTCATCCTCGACGAGCCAAAAAAAGAAGAAAATTGCTTAAACTCTGACGTTGAGATACGTTTTCCAGGATGATATTCTTATGACGTCCATTGGTGCGGACACGGCCGCCGCCACCGGTTTCAGAGCAAGTGACACTCCGGTCATTATGATGGAGGGAAATGTGACCGAGGCAGTCGTACGGAATGTCGAGGATGTCGATGTGCAGGCCTCCGATTTTCCAGATCTTAGTCCATCGAGAAACACAGGCCCGGGGAGTCCTATTTTAATAGAGGATGAACTGCCTCCGTTCGAAGTAGCCAGAACTACTTCCTCCTTCCCCCACGAGCAGGAGGAATTCTAAGGTATATTCGATGTTGAAGCTTCTACTCCTACTGCCATTGCAGATCCTACGGGATTTAATTTGCCTATTTCTCAAGGGCAAAGAAGACCTTTGAGGGCCACCGATTCAGGTTCTCGCCCTCACCTCGTCGATACTTTTCCCATGCACAAGTGCTAAGGTAAATGAGACAAAGTCCATCGTAGTCACTGTCCATACAGACACGCACTTCATGTCTCGACCGGTCTGAATTGCCAGTTATCTTTAACCTCTTACATCTGATGAGGACCGAGAAAAAATGGACTGAGTCTCGTGGAAATGTCTCTTTAATGAAAGTATGCATTCAACCAATCGGGTATGTTCAATATCCCCTGTTTTTATTTTGTGACTTGTAATTATGCCTAATCTGAGTTTTCCTTTTTTTTCCTCAGTCCGTCCTTTTGCAGCATGAGGGCTTCCTTCGATGCATGAGGGAGAATGCTGGGCTGCGTAACCATCTTGAAGATGTTCAGGGCCAGCTGGATACACAAGGTCGTGATACCGAAAAATTCAAGATCCTGTTGCAGCAGAAGGAGGATCAGCTGCTGTCAGTGGGTGACCCCTTGGCACTCAAGGTCGAACTTATAGCCGCCAAGGAAGGCTTGCTTAAGATTGAAAGGAGTTGGTGGACTTGCTTGAAAAGTATACTTTTCTTTCGATCGATAAGCGGAAGATCGAGGCAGTACTTGAGGAGGATACGACTGCCGATGCTAATATGTGGCAAGAGCTTAATGCTGCCAAAGTTGAACTTATCCTTTTTGCTGCCGAGAACGGTCATGAAAAAGATCGCTCGAGGGTTTTTCAAGAGAAGTACGATGCCCAGGCTAGGTCTATTGAGGGTCTCGAAGAAGCCAATTGAGATCTGAGTGTGATATCTCAGGAGAATGCCGGGATAATGACCCAGATTTAGCAAGTCTTGACCGAGCGAGACCGAATTAAGGCCCAAGCCGATGCCGATGTTAAAGCTGCTATTGACCGTTCTACTCTGCGAGCATAACATATGAAATGAAAAACCTAGTTGCTTTCCCTGAAAGAAGTTCAGCATGGCATCGAGGATATCGGTGCGAAGATTGCTCAGGCCTAAGAGGTAGAGGCTTGGACCCATAAAGCTTTCTTGGGTGATAGTTCGGAGAAAGATCTTGCTGCTTTTGAGGAGTTTGATTCCGAGAAGGAGGAATAGATTAACCCTTAGGCAAAGAAAAAATGTTATCTTTCTTTTGTTTATAAACTTGTTGAGGCTAGTAGGGGGCTGGGCGTTTGGTATTCGGTTCGGTATTTTTAAAGTTCGGGTTCGGTAATTCGGCATTCGGTAATTGAAAGTATATACCAAATACCGAACTTTCAAACTTCGGTTCGGTAATTCGGGAATCGGTAAATCAAATTTCGATTCGGTAATACCATTTTTTTGCTAGCAGCTGCATTTATTCATCATGTGCAAGAGTTCACATCACAATTACCCCTCAATTTTCAGGAAAAAGTTTCTATGGAATATGTTAAGCAAGGAAACCAGCAGAACTATAGGAAACAGGCAGAGGGTTCAACGACAATGGAAACCAACTGCTATCCTATACATTACATGATTTAACATATACATTGATTATTGACAGTGTAAGGAATTATTTTTAATGGATGCAAGAACCACTTATAGTTGATAACTATTGACAGTGTAAAAATGTTTACACTATCAATGTAATTAAACATATAGTAACAGGTTATCTATATAAATTGACTTCTTTAATCAATGAGTTTGGCTGAGCTAAAGCGACTACTAAGGGACCAATGACAAGTCTTTGGAAGCCCAGAGCTAGCTGCAGCATCACATGCATGAATAGATCAATAGCATGACACTCAGATACATTGGAATCATTGTAGGAGACTAGTATACAACAAAACAATTACTAATATCCTCTAGGCTAAAAGACATGATTTCTTTATCAGATTAGTAATCAAAGCATTCAAATCAGAGACATGTTCCAAAGAGCAGTAGGTCTTGTTAAACAAATCCGAATACTGGACTGGACTACTGGAGTCGCTGGACACTCAGATAATCAAAGCATTATCAGCTGGAGTTGCTGGACTACTGGACTTAATTTCGATATTCGGTATTTACCGAATTACTGAACGGTATAATTGTAAATACCGAATACTGAACCCGAAATACTAAATTTTATATTTCAGTACCGAATACCGAACCGAAAACCGAATTACCGAATACCGAAATAGCCGGTTCAGTTCGGTTCGGTAATTCAATTTTCGGTATTTTATGCCCAGCCCTAGAGGCTGGTATCTAGCCTTATGTAAATATATTTTGAAAGTGCTTATATATTTTGGAAGTGGTTGTCTTCACCGAAGTCTTTGAAAACATCGTCTAATTAATGTTTATTTGAATGAGGTATGCTCATACCGATAACATATTCAAATATAGACTTGAGCTCGACTTCGGGCGATATTTGCGCAAGTTCATTTGTTTAAGGTAACTCACAAAACGATTTTTGCACCGAGGTTAGCGACTTATGTATATTTTACGCTCGTGAATTCGGGCGTCTCCTAATCACTTCAGGCGCTCGGGCTGGCATTTCCAGTCTTTAAGACTTAAGTGTTTTCAAGTCTTTTCATTTTAGGATATGTCCATTTTGGACCTTTTAAGGCCTTTGTGAATGAGTCGGGTTCAATCCGCTTAGAAGTTGTTTGAGCTGAATCCTTATTTTATCCGTTGCTTGACTCCGATAGTTCCTAATTCGTAGTCCCTGGTTCAGGGTTGTTTTTACGAACTTAGGAACATTACAAAATTATGGACGTGAAGCGGATATATTGCGAGTAGTAATACGCGCAAAGCTTAAACCGAAGTGTTTTTCTCATTTTACAAACTTGTATGGTACAAATGCCAAGTGGCATTTTGATTTTTGTCGAAACAAAATTAACTCTCCGGCATGACTCATTCGGTCATTTGGCCCTTACAACAAATCCTAAATGCAGGAACTTCCAAAGGAACAATAATTGATTCGGCCTCATTGGGCTTATAGTGTGATAGTCCCCTAGTGTTTGTGTTCGAAGTATGAGAAGAGAAACACTATTGTTGATATCGAGCAGTCCCCAGTCCTAGCACTTGGCTAGTCTAAAGTAACACGCTGTACGTTGTTGCCTTGTTAAAACTTTGCTGGAAAACCCACTTTGGGACAAAATTGAGCTAAGGGAAAAAGAGTGCAACATGTGTTTTCCTGTCTAACTCTAAACTTCATAATTTCAATTGGGCTTTTCTCCTGTAGTGATCAAAACAAGTAAGTTAAGAATAATTCGCGATGGGGGTTTGGGCTGTATCTTTGAAATAGTATCTCTTTAAGTATGCTACGATCCAATTGTTGGCCCCGATGCGAGCTGATACGATCCTTTGCTAGTTATACTGATTACTTTGTACGGTCCTTCCCAGTTAGGACCGAGTTTCCCCTTATTAAGGTCTTTTGTGTGTAATGTGACCTTTCGGAGGACTAAGTCCCCGATTTGAAAATGTCGAAGATTGGTTCTTTAGTTGTAATACCTGCCCATCTATTATTTTTGCGCTGCCAACCGAACTAACGTTGCCTCTCGTAGTTCTTCCGTTAAATCTAGTTTTACCGCCATAGCTTCGTCGTTTGACTCTTCAGTAGCGTCTTGGAATCTTAGGCTCGGCTCCCCGAATTCAATGGGGATTATAGCCTCTGCTCCATATACTAAGGAAAATGGCGTTTCACCGGCGTGGCTGCTTTCGACGACGGAGTTCATTAATTGGACCACAGTCCCCGAGTTGAGTCCCTCCGTTCTGACCGAGGAGCCCAAATTCGCCAATGCATCTGCTTCGGAGTTTTGTTCCCTCGGCACATGCTGCATAGTCCATTCTTTGAATCGGTGTAAAACTACTTGTATCTTCTCCAAGTATTTTTGCATCCGATCATCCTTCACACCGAAAATCCCATTTACTTGATTCATGACCAAAAGTGAGTCGCATTTTGCTTCGAAGGTTTCTGCTCCTAAACCCCTGGCCAACTCCAAACCTGTAATCATAGTCTCATACTTGGCTTCATTGTTAGTCAATTTTAAAGTTCTTATGGACTGCCAAATGATATCCCCTACAAGGGCTTTAAGCACAATACCGAGACCATTTTTTTTTAATTTGGCGGCTCCATCCGTGTATAAGGTCTAACTCCCCGAGGTTAAAAAAAGTTCTTTCTCTACCTCGGGCACCATTGCAGAGGTAAAATATACCATGAAGTCTGCTAAAATTTGGGACGTTATAGCCGTTCGGGGTTTATATTCGATGTCATACCAGCTGACTTCGACTACCCATTTCGCCAAACTATCGAATAATTCTGGTTTATGCATAACGTTTTTTAAAGGGTATGTCATTACCACGCTGATAGGGTGACATTGAAAATAAGGTTTTAACTTTCTAGATGCACTTAATAAAGCTAGGGCCAGTTTTTCTAAGTGGGGGTAGCGTTTCTCCGCATCCCCTAAAGTTCTACTAACTTAATAGATCAGAAATTACATAGCTTCTTCTTCTAGGACTAGCACTCCACTTACCGCGATTTCGTACACTGCTAGATATAAGTACAACTGCTCGTCTGCCTTTGGTGTATGCAACAGAGGCGGGCTCGATAAATACCTTTTTAATTCTTCTAGGGCTAGCTGACACTCCGGTGTCCATGTGAAGTCATTTTTCTTTTTGAGCAACGAGAAAAATCGGTGGCTTTTATCTGAAAACCGAGAAATGAATCTGCTTAAGGCCGCGATCCTTCCGGTCAGTCTTTGTACCCCTTTTACATTCTCGACTACCTAGATATCCTCGATGGACTTAATCTTATTCGGGTTAATTTCGATTCCTCTATTTGACACCATGAAACCCAGGAACTTACCCGTACCTACTCCGAAGGTGCACTTCTCCGGGTTCAGCTTCATGTTGTATTTGCGTAGAATGTTGAAGGTCTCCTACAAATGGTTTAAATGGTCCTCTATTTCCAGGGACTTAACTAGAATATCATTAATATAAACCTCCATTGTTTTACCTACTTGCTTTTCGAACATTTTGTTTACTAGGTGTTGATAAGTAGCACCGGTATTTTTTAACCCGAATGGCATTATGTTGTAACAGTAAGTTCCGTACTTCGTTATAGAAGAAGTTTTTTCCTGATCTTCCGGGTTCATTCGGATCTGGTTGTACCCGGAATATGTTTCAAGAAAGCTTAATATCGCATGGCCAGCCATCGAATCGATCATGCGATCGATATTAGGCAAAGGAAAAGAGTCTTTCGGGCATGCTTTATTCAAATCTTTATAATCTACGCACATTCTAAACTTACTACCTGTTTTGGGTACAACCACTACGTTAGCTAAACAATCTGGGTATTTAACCTCCCGGATGGATCTTATTTTTAATAACTTCGTTACCTCTTCCTTGACGAATTTATGTTTGACCTCAGCCATTTGTCTGTGCTTCTGCTTACCGGGGCAAATTTTTGATCAAGGCTCAGCCGATGAGTGGTCACTTCGGGTGGAATACCTGTCATGTCTAAATGGGACCATGCAAAACAATTGGAATTATCTTGAAGAAATTTGATTAATTTACTCCTGAGCTCCGAGGTTAACCTTATGCCCAGGTATACCTTCTTGTCCGGTAGATGAACGAACAGAATAACTCGTTCAAGCTCTTCCACCGTTGATTTTGTTGCATCTGAATCATTTGGCAATACAAATGACCTAGGAACTCCGAAGTCGTCCTCTTCCATGTCCATCTTCTCTTCCCCTTCGAGTCTGGCGCTCAGCATCCTGTGATTGCTATTTGGCCTTTTTCATTAGATGAACAGATTAGCAGAACCCATATTGCCCTATTGAGTCATAGAGCATCCTTTAGGATGAATTAAGATAATACAGAGGTATACAAGCCCTTATGAGAGTCTAGTAGTCCATAGGGCTAGAATTTAAGTAAAGAGAAACCAAGGTGATATATTAAGCATAATCCTGCCCGAGGGTGAGGTGATTAAGAGAGTTAGAGTATAAGGTTTTCATGTACCAATTGAGAATCATAGAATGTAATCATGTAAAGCCTTATCGTATCCCTAGACATGTAGTTGAGTCGTGTGTCTTTCCTTATCATAAGTCCCATAGAAGATAGAAAGATAGTTTCACGGATGATAGGTTTATAGGGAATAAGTTACGTGCTCCCAAAAGCTAGAAAGTAAGTTTCCTAGAATCCTTAACGTATATATATTATGCATGTAATATAAGAAGTTATTGCATTCCATTGTATCACATTCATTGCATGTTCGGAGATATTTATGCCCTATGGACGGACTATGAAACGCATAGACGCGCAGTTATACAGTTGTCTTCGGGGCTATACATATACAGTTGTCTTTGGGGATATACATATATAGTTTCCTTCAGGACTATGAATATACATTTTCCTTCGGGGCTATGCTTATACAGTTGTCTTCGGGGCTATGCATATACAGTTGTCTTAGGGGATATGCATATACAGTTTGCCTTCGGGGTTATGCATATACAATTGCCTTTAGGGCTATCCATATACAGTTGCCTTTGGGGATTTACATATACACTTGCCTTCAGGTCTATGCATATATAGATGGTTCGTATGGACGGGCAATGACACGCATAATTGCTACCTCGAGCATTTCATATGTACTGCAGTACCTTGATATGATATGTTGTATTCATTTGGCCAAGTAAGGCTTATAACAAAATAAATAAAGAATCTAATGAACAGTTATCCCAAGTATTACAGTGAACGATCCCAGAACGTTGCTCCACATTAGCGACCCAAAAGAATATCATAAAAAAGACTAAGAAGACTCAGAGAGATAGAAGTACAGTAAGATCTAAGACATGTTTCCATAGAAAGTTATAGAGTCCTCAGTTATGGTTTGATTTAATTGACTTTCTGTTGCTCTTCCTAAGCTTCTATTTTATTCTATATGTTTCATGTCTGCTTTACGGACTCATTACAATCTTTCTGTATTGACGTCCCTTGGTTGGGGGCACTACATTTGTTATGTTTCACATTGAAGGTCAAGGATTACCGAGTGACAGGTGTACATTCTAGATGGTACAAATGTTCAGCGAGATAGTGTAAGCTCTATTTTTTCCTGGAGCTGAGTCAGGTCTTGTACTTTTATGTATAGAGATTATGGGTAGGTCAGGGCCCTGTCTCGACAACATGTCAGTTGTACAGTGTTATCCAGAGGCTTCGTAGACATATGTGGTCAGGTTCAGTCGTGTACGGGTTTTACTTTCAATCATATAGACAGAGCATCATATAGTTCATGTTTACAGATTGTCAGACTTTACTAGGTCACGTGCACCCATTACAGGGTTATAGTAGTTGCATGTAGAGCATAGTTTGCCACAGTCGAGACTGGGTGTGATAAAAAATGTTTCACTTATGTTATATTATAAACATGCCAGATGTTATCCATGTTCATGCTCAGCTTGCAGTTACAGTTTCATTTCCAGATTACTTCATGTATCCATCTTATTGATTTGGGATGCTCATTCCCCGAGCACCCCACTTACAGTTTTTTCATTCGGTTGCATTACATACAAGTACAATTTAAAAGTACTTACGTCCCTTTTGCCCTAGGCCTGCATTTCATGGTGCATCCATTGATTTACAGGATGATAAATCTGCTCGCTAGGATTTCTCGTATCAGCTATTAGAGACCCCTATTTACTTCGGGGCGTTGTCTTTACTTTCGGCAGTAATGTAATGTTAGACGATCAGGTACACTGGGGCCTTGTCCTAGCACTAGTTCAGTATTTCAGACTCATGTCAGAGGTTTCATAGACTAGTCAGTGTGTCATGTTCAGTATTCAGTTATGTTTAGCCTTGTGGGCTAGTCTATCATGTTTTCAGATTACTTCCATACTCTTGTTTTAAAAATATTTTCAGTATTATTATGATATCACATGCTTTAGTCAGACTTTTAATGTTTTCACCTTATATTCCGCATCAGTACATGTCCCATGTTGATTCAGCAAGCCATGTGGTTTGCTCGGTCACATGCAACAAGGCACCGAGTGCCGTGTTACGCCCAGACCATGATTCGGGGCATGACACCGTCAACTATGTAAAATATATAGATTTCGGGTTGTATGGTCAAACCTATAAAAAAGCAAGTAAAAATATTTTAATTTAATTAATAAAAATATATTAACTTAACTAATAAAAATATTTTAATTTAATTAATATAGTAATTTAGTTTTTGGTTAAAATAGACACAATACATCTATTAGTTCCTTATATCTAAAAAAAAAAAAAACCAACGGACTGTGGTGGTTTTCAAGATTTTTTCCTCGCAATTTTTTTAGAAAACCTAACAGACACCATCGATTAACCCATTGATTTTCGGGGTAAAAGCTGGCACCAGAAAGCTTCTTTTTAGCAACAACACCTACCAAAGAAAGACCTCTATATGCATGGAAAAATATAGCTTAATACATGGCATGACGAGAAGGGAACACGTGGCAATTGAAGGTGAAACGTTGCTTAGTCATTTCACTTAGTCGGAATGAGAGACCCCGGATAAACCCGGAGCAAACCAACCAAGGCAATTGTCTCGGGTCATTAATAAAAGGTTAACGTTGTATGACTGGTCCAGATCCGAAGCAAACTTTATGATTTAGAATTAAAGCAACATTTGTTCTCTATTATTATTCATTATTAGAATTTAAGCACGACTTAAGGGCTGATGTATTTGTACTATAAAAGTAGCCTAAAGGCCTCTCAAGAAGGGGGCATCATCATCGAATAACAATTACTAACACACATTCTTACTATTCAATCTTTTGCAATTAGCTAACTTTATCATTCTTTTGTATCGGGCTAATATTTATTCTTCAAGGCCAGGGCATATAATTGTTCCACTAGAGGAAAACCCAACAAAGGATTCTCTCCAAGGATGAACAAAGCCCAGGCTTAATTATTTCATTATTGCTTTATATTTCTTTATTGATTTACTCGTCTGGTTTCTCTAGTCGTTATTGGTCTTTTTATTCACTGTTTATAACAAATCAAATTGCGTATCCTTTAAACCACAAACGAATTTAACTGTACTCTCTTTAGGGTATACAGTTTGGCGCCACTGTGGGGCTAAGGATAATAGTGATATTGTTTTGTTGCTCTAATTACCTTACTTATCGCATTTTAATCTCTATTACCAGGTAGTTTTTGACAATGACAAACACTGGAAATCAAGCATACGGAGTATTGAACAACATTAATGCACAAGAAAGAGATCCGACAACAGGAGAAGTCAGGGCGAGGAATCATCAAGCCCAGATTTCCCCTCGTGGATCCGTACATATGGGAAATGATTTAATTCCTAATGATGAACGTGAAGAAAAATTGGCGGATGCAAATACAGGGTTAGCAAAGATCCTGGACTTGCTGGAAAAGCAGAAAAAGCGATTGTTGATTTGCAGGTAGAAAGGAATAATGCTAGAACAAACTTACCCAATATAAATGTTTAGCACGGTGAAAGAAGCAGTGAAACCCAAGGTGACAAAACAACATCATACATTATGCAATACCTGAAGGCCCTTTTCAATCTGCTAAAAAAGAATGAGAAATAGTTAAATAGCCGATTGGACTGGAATGAAAAAAATTTAATGCATTAAATTCCCGGATAAACTAGATTGCAGGAGACCCTCCGGTACTGAAGGGACCAGATTCGAAGAGATATGTGCAGTTGCCGTACCTACCAAGCGCAACTCCTAAATTAATCCCGAAGAGGTTTAAATGCCGGATCTACCCAAATATGATGGGACCATTGATCCTCAGGAGCATGTGACCGCATACACATGTGTCGTTAAAGGGAATGATATGCAGCTAGACGAGATTGAATCTGTTCTACTCAAGAATTTTTGTGAAACATTGTCCAAAGGGCAATGACTTAGTATTCATTAATTCCGGAGCATTTGATTAATTCTTTTGAATGTTTGCGGATGCTTTTATCAAAGCACATGCTGGAGCAAAGAAGGTGTCAGAAGGGAAGGCAAATATCTTCAAGATTACCCAGGGTGATGTTGAGTAGTTTCATGAGTTTGTTATAAGGTTCCAAAAGGAACAGATGCTATTGTCGGCCGTCCCAGATGAATGGGAAGCAGAAGCATTTGCTAAGGGATTAAACCCTAGAAGTTTGAGTGCCTCATTGAAATTAAAAGAAAACCTATTGAAATTTCCCGCTATAACATGGGCGGATGTTCATAAAAGGTATGAATCAAAAATTCGAGTGGAAGATGATCTGTTCTGGTTACCAGCTGGATCGACTGGCCGGAGTCGGAACCATGACAAGCCTAGAAGGAATGCTGATGATGATTTCAGATGTGGAAAGGAAAGATATCAACCGTATGGTCATAGTAAAGGTCCCGTTCAAGACCAGAGCGGAACCAAAATATTCAATAAGAGACGCCAAGTTCTGATAGAAAGATCGATTCAAGTCAAAATAGATGGGGGTTGCAGTTTAAATCTACAACAGTTGATTCAGTTACAAAAAATATTGAAAATTCGTAGTTATCAGAATATAATTTCAATGTTGATTTAGTAGAGTTGGTTGCAACAATAAGTAAGATTGATGGTGCGAATGGCCCAAACTAATGAGGTCAGATCCTAGTCAGAGGGATATGAGCCTATTTTGTGATTACCATGGAACCCGTGGTCATCGGACCGCTAATTGCAGGCACCTCAGGGACGAGGTTGCATGGTTGTTAAAAGATGGCCACTTAAGATAATTCTTAAGTGACAGGGCCAAAGACAATTACGGAAAGAATAGGGATTTGGTTAAGTAGGAGGTTCAGACAGAACCACGCCATGCTATCAACATGATAATTGACGAACCTAGGATCAAGGAAATTCCTCCAGGTAGAAATGATGAGGTGACAGGATTTCGTGGAACTCTCGAACATAAACTAAAGAAAGAATTGTCGATTAGCAGCAGAAGTGGGGAAGAAATCTCATCCCGACCCAATGATTTGGTGATTTCTTCTTTGATTAATAATTGTGTAGATTCCAGAGTTGCAGTTGTTTTGAGAAGTGTAGTGAACATTATTCAGTGGGGAGTCATAGAACAGTTGGCAATGATGGGTGAAATAGAACTACCCGAGAAGGAAATTGGGGATATGATTGGACCCGGAGAAATTGGGAAAGGAGTTGTAGAATTGTTAGTTATCACCAGAGGCAGAGAAATGAATACAAATTTTCGAATAGTAAATGGAGGCATGGATTCAAGATACAAACGCCGTGATCGTAGCTTCACTTAGATGGTTTGAATTTCAAACGCCGGAGAGAGTAGAGTTTGTCCTGGAGAAACGTTTTGATGAATGGAATGTCCGATAGCGGCATAGGCAAGGTGGATTTATGGATTCAAAAAAATTACAGTGAAGATGGAGGAATATTCGATAGATGAAGTGACAAGAATAAATGAGCAAAGGAGTCTTTAACTAAATAAGATTACAGGGAAGATATTCGTACCAAATTGTCGCAAGTCAAAATCATTCGAGGTAAGTTTTAATTCTTTGAATGTTTTTTCTAAGAAATTTTCAACATTTATTGCAGGATCAAAAGGAAAGCGGATCCCAGCAAGAAATGAGTTAGAAAGTAAGGGAAGATTAAAAAATTATTCGGAGGACTTAGAAAACACGTGCTGGACTCTTTTTCCCTTCGTCCCGTTTTTATCCCAGAAAACAAAGAAAGAGTTTTTCCGGCAAGGTTTTTAATGAGTCAGCAGCAAACGTGTTACTTTGAATAAACTGGATTGATCGAACATCATAGGTAACAGGAAATCAAAAGTGATTCAAAAAGCTTTCGAGAAGAGGAATCAAGGTGAGATACTGGGGACTGACGAAGGAAATATCATAAGAAGTCAAAGCTTTTAAATCAAAAGATTGATACAGTTTTCTTAGAGGCTAAATAATTGTTTGCCAAGCTCTAAGCTGGATAGTCGAAAAGCTGTACAAATTTGATGGATTCATTTCCTGAAGTTTGATGTTACAATAAAAGAGAAATGTATCAGTCAAATAGACTTTTTCTCTTCAAATAAGACTATGATTGAGAATTATACATACTCGAATTATACACAAATTATAAGTTTGCACTTAAGCAAAAAGGCCCAAATGAATTTGAGACGTCTAATTCATCAACATAATTAGAAGGCCTTATTCATGAAAAGAAAACAGGGTCGGAAGTATCATTTCCGACCGATATATCGAATTCGGAGGTGCTTAAATCCGAGAAAATCAAATTTAGAGGTATTTAAACCTGAGGAAATTATTATTCATTTGGAGGTATTTAAGTCGGATGATACTAAGATAACCCGAGTAAAAAGAAAAAGGGAAAATAAACAAATTCGGAGATTATCCACCCAAGTGCAGTAAAAGTGTGCATGAATCACACATATATGTCGTTTTCAAAGTAAAAATGGAAGAATTCACTTGCCATGAAAAGAAAAGGAGTCCAAGTGAACAGAAGGTTAAAGAATTAAGTTGACTTCAGAAGCAATGCATCCGGGTAAGCCTTGATTGTTTTAGTATTTTTATTTTGTCTTACATTAGAATAAGTAGTTGCCAGAATTATAAAAAGAAATATGACAATAAAGTAGGATGAAGAGTCATCTTTATTAAATTAGAAGTTGTTAGGAATACATGTTGAGAGATTAAAAAAGGTACGAGAAAAAGCCCAAGGTAAGTACAAAAACTGAAGGGGCTACAATGTATCAACAAGTTATTAGTATCAAACTAATCATCATTCGAAGCATCCGTTGTTCTCATCAAAATTGCAGTAAAAACTTTTCCTGTACGGTTACGATAGAATTAACCTACGAGTTTCTTCTTCAAACCCCTCTGGAATCTTCTGCGAGGATGAGCAGGGAACAACTTGGCAAGTCCATCAGTAGACATGTCATGACCCATCCTGCCATGATTGACACCCAACTAAATCCTAGTGGGCGAACCAACACACAAGACATCTATCCATTCAAATCCAGTTTTATGTTAACCAAGCTAATCAGTTATTACTCATTCAAACATCAAATGAACAAAATAAGTCATGCTATAAATTACTGAAATAAGTGCGGAAGTTCTAACTATTACAAAACCCCCAAAATTCGAAAGTCATCGTACAAGACTCTAATCTAAAACATGTCTAAGGAATGAAATCTGACTAATAAATATCAATAATGTCCAGAATAAGAAAAGACATCATAAGAAGAAGATCTTCGGGCGGCCTGGCATGGGAAGAAGCTCACCCAACATCTATCGGCAAATGTCCTCCATGCTAGATGTGAGGGCGGGTAGCAGTCTCCGTATCACAATCTGCACTCAAAAGAATGCAGCAAGGTAGTATAAGTACAAACATTATGTACCGGTAGATATCAAAGACCGACTAAGATTAGTATCATTCATATTTCATAAAATCAATAGAATAAACAAGCCAGTCAATAGACATGAATATTAATAAACCACAGCAAGCCAACCAAGGATAATCACAATCAAATCACCAAGATGTCAAGAATCATAATCACGTAAGCCACAACAAAATAAGTTTACCACAATGACCACACTAACTGTACACACATGCTAACTGATATCATTGATCAGTAGTCTTGACCTGTAGGGGACCCATGGTGGTCATGTACTACTCATTTCGGAATACTCCTCGGAACCGAGCACAAACCTCCACTTCGGAACGAACCTCGGACGCGGGACATATCAATGTTCCTCTCATTTTTGGAACTAACCTCGGATCACGAGCCACAATCTAGGTCACATATGTGCCTTTCCATACCTCTTTACAGAACAATGTTTCTTACCTTCTCAATATCAATACTCTAAACATCATTCCATGTCACAATACCGTCGAGAGGATCATACTAACTTCTCATCACAATACATCCACTACAGAATCAACACACAGGAATAGTGGCATGAATCCTACACAATCACTCGATCACAATCACGTAGGAGCTTAGTCACACAATCTCATGCATGAAAACTAGACATGCTTTGTCCTAAAGAATTCACAAATATACAATCAACTAACCAAAGTCTAACTCAAATAGACCGTAACCTACCTCAAAGTAGAGCTGGAACACGCAAGTCACTCCGCTACAGCTTTTCCCTTTCTTAAAGCCTCAGAACGCTCAAAGTCTAGAAATAAAAGGCTCAATGAGTCACAAATGCTCAAATCACAAGTACCAATTCAAGAATACCCTCCCCTTTACCCCATTCCAAGGGATGGATGATTTTCTAGGTGTTAACCAGCCTATGAAGGACCTTAGTAATCATTAATTATCAATTCATAACCATATTCTATCAACATTCCCATTACAAGCAGTTTTTATGGTCAAGACACCATTTTTATAGAATCCTAGATCTCAATTCACTTAGTTTATGTCTCTAAGTGTTCAATTCATGGTTAAGAGAACTAACCCAAGCCTTTAGATGATAACTAAGTGATAATACCATAACCCATCAAGTTTAGAAGGTTTATTAATATTCTAGGTTTTCTATTTCAATTTCACCATTAAAGACCCACGAAGGGGATAACAATTATGAAGGAGAATGGAATGACAAAATGGAATTGATGGAACTTACCTCTCAAGAGTTTTTTCCCCTGGCTTGGAATTTCACCCTAAGTGCTTGTTGGGAAGTGTGTTGGTGTTTTGTGAATAGGTAATATGAAACTGAGTATATAGAATTCGGGGTACTATTTTTTGTCGACTGCTACAACGGTCATCACGCTGCTGCAGCGGTCCCCCTATAGTGGTCAAGTGACCACTATAGCGGACCAAAGAGAAATTCGCTTGACCGCTATGACGGTCTGTCCACCGCTATAGTAGTGCCGCCATAGCGGTCCACCGCCCGCCACAGCGGCCACTGAAAACATGGATGGCCGCAGGCAGCGGTCAAAGCACCACTATAGTGGTACCACCGCAACGATACTCCCACCGCCACAGCGGTCCATTTTGGGCAGTGAGCTCGAAGTTTTGTCCAGTTTTTCCCCTTATCACCCAACATTTCATCCGAGGCCTCAAAAACACAAAAAAAATATGTACATATACATAAAGACGCCCTACGAATCCACCTGTGGCCTCGGAATTCCCAACGGAGTTGTAATTTTCTAAGTCACCCCCCGACGGACTCAAGACAATCAAGCAACAACCACAAACAAGTCAAATTTCAGCTCATAAGCTCACACAATTTAGTTTCTACTGGCTCGTTCTACCCTTGGAAAGGTTACATTTGGTGGGGTGATCCTACATTTCCCATAACGACTGGAAGGGTCGTTACAAGACATGTCAAGAAAAGCATCAAGAAACTAAACTTCTTAAACATCATCTTCTTTGGCTGCTGCCTAGCAACCTCGCCTTCATATTCTGTTGAGGTAAAAGCCTGAAGGAGCTGATTATACAAGGTCCAAAAAGTAAAGTGAACATATGATTGATGGGAATGCAGCCCGGAACGAGTTATTGTTAAAATATAGAATATTCCCGTAGGTCGTAAATATCGACCTGGCCATGTCATAGACCCACGAAAAGGGCCAGTCCCATGATCCGTTTGGGATTACAAACAAAACTTGGGAAAGTTCCATTAGAAGTTAACAATTGTTCCGAACAAAAAGAAGAAGAATGGAAATAACAAGTCTATTATAAAAAGTTTAGAGCAAGTACGAGTGCTAAGTGTCCGGAGCAGGTCCAATAGAAGGTGGTGACCCAGAGTCTTCACTCCCTAGTCCATTCCCCTAAAGGTCATGGATGTCCTCGATAGCCATTTTCGCAGCCTCCAAGTCAATTTCTACTTCAAGCAATGACGTAGGAAGGTCAAAGTCAGGGGCAATTGCCTCTTCAAATGTATCCCTCCGAGTTTCTAGAATGGCCAAATCACCACAGAGTCATAATTTTTGGTATCGGGATCGAAGGCGATCCCAAGAAACTTCAACAATTGGAAGTTGGCTCCAGATGTTGTTCAGGTCACCGTCGAGTCTAGTTATTTTGTCCTGTAGAACCATATACGAGGAAGTTAGGATTTGAAGAGAATTCTCCCGGTCCCTTAGCGAGTTGGTCGCATTTTCTAAGCGCATTCTCAAAGAGGCCTGGAGGGAATCGGAAACTCAAATTTTGGCCTGGAGCCTTTCTACCTCAAATCTTAGACGATTATTTTCCTCTTGAAGTCTAACTTCCCCACAAGAGGGAGCAATGGTACGAGAAAATTCAGCAGTGGAGGTGGCGGCTACATGACCCTGAAAGAGGGATCATCAAAGGGCCAACTAAAACCACTGGGGACTTATGAAGAAATTCATAAGAAAGGAGGAACAAATTGGCCAGATGAGCTAGTGAAGATTCCAAGCTCGTAACCGGAGGTTTGGGACGTGAGGATGAACCCGAAGTTACAATTTCAATAGGCAGAATAAAGCTCCTTTGTGGTAGTTCACACACTGGGACAGCAGGGCTTCTCGAACACAACTAGGCAGGAGAAACCTTGGGCTCCCCAGATGCTTTGCTAGAACCATCAAGCAAAGAAACCTGGGGACTAACAACCTTAGGCCGCTCATCATTACCATCAATAAAAACCACCTGTCTGAGCATCATGTTGTGCTTTGATTCACACTTCCATAAGCCAGTGTCGGGTCCATACTCTAGATCCAATTCCTGACGGGGAGGTTGATGCATCCTTTGGCTTACGTTTTCAGATGGAAGAAGCAATATTGACAATGTTTGACAGGGCAGTTTTTCGAGCGGGGACTCTCCAAGAAGCAGTCAGTCTCACGGGAAGACCTGCAAAGGAGAGGATGAATAAAAAAAGGGAAAAAGAAGAGGTGTGAAATCATACACTATTAATGAAATTGAGCTTCACCTGCCGTGACTTTTTCCCCTCCACCAATCGGAGGTTATTATTCTTCAAGATTGAGTCATATTGGGTGTGGCACGCAGCAGTGCAACGACTCATTCAAAAATCCCGACTAAAAGTTCAAGCTCCACTGGAATTGCTATAAAGTAGCATAAATACGAAAAAAGGATTAAGAAAATGAGAAGCGGTATTATAAAAAGAGAAGAAGGGGGAATTCCAGTAAGGGGCTTACGAGTGTTATTCCATGCCTCAGGAAATGGCTCGAGCACGGAACGATAAATATGACAGGTCTGGATCATCACGAACCTATGAAGCCATCCCTAGTCAAAATCATCCTCCGGGCTAACCAAGCACCGTCTTCCAAGAGAATATAGGTGAACCAAACCTTTTCGGAACAGCCGGGGAACATACAAGTGCATTAAGTGATCAAGGGAGAATTTAACTCCGGCTTGGTCGGCCATAATTTGAATGCAGTAGACCAGGCGCCAAATTTGAGGGGCGAGTTGACAGATACAAATCCGGTATCGGCAACAGAAATCTTCATTGATATGGAGAACTGGGAGTTTGAAACCTATCGCAAAAGGATAGGTGTATACCATGGAGAAACCGTCAAAATGGTAACTCAATCTGGCTCCAAAATTAACAACAACAATTTAAACTTCAGGAGTGAAGATGCAGTCCTCTCGAACTTTGGGAATAGTATCAGTAGTTATGAAGGACTCAATATCTTCAACAGATTGATGGTGGTCAACGACATTAAAATCTTCATTATACTTGAACCCAACAGGGAAGATATCGGCAGCAAAGGAATTAAGATCAACTTCTTGTCTTGTTGGTGAGATTGGGGCTTTCCCAGAACGATGTTCGGGAGATGGAGTGTTATTTTGAGAAGAACGATTGGGGGATGAAGTAGCAGACATGATCAGAATCTTTGCAAGAAAGGAAAAGATAGAGATAAAGAGGATTTCAAGAGAGATTTTTCTCTTTTAAGGAAAGAAAATATTTAGTTGAATTTGGGCTTGATCTCTTGCCTTATATATACGTAAATAAGGGAGATGAAACGTTCGGTATTCAAAGGGACACAATTTTCCAAGAACGACAGCTTTATGTCAGTCATCGTGATTGAAAGGTTGCCAGCGCTTCACAGTAAGAGCATTGAATTCGGATTTGATAGTTGCATTTTTGAATGAAGCATCAGGACGATTCATTTTCCCGCCATTAAGTAGGGATATGTCAGGGGACGTTTCAAATCCACTCCTCGTTTTCGTTTCTCTCCATCGGAGAGTGGGGGAACTATCTGTATACATGACAAAATATAGCTCGACACATGGCATGACGAGAAGGGAACACGTAGCAGTTGAAGGTGAAACGCTTCTTAGTCGTTTCACTTAGTCGGAATGAGAGACCTCAGATAAACTCGGAGCAAACCTACCAAGGCAATTGTCTGGGGTCACTAATGAAAGGTTAACGTTGTGTGACTGGTCCAGATTCAAAGCAAACATTACGATTTAGAATTAAAGTAGCATTTATTGTCTATTATTACTCATTATTAGAATTTAATCACGGCTTAGTGCTGATGTATTTGTACTATAAAAGAAGCCTAAAGGCCTCTTAAGAAGGGGGCATCATCATCGAATAACAATTTCTGACACACATTCTTACTATTCATTCTTTTGCAATTAGCTAACTTTATCATTCTTTTGTACAGGGCTAATATTTATTCTGCAAGGCCAGAGCATATAATTGTTCCACTGGAGGAAAACCCAACAAAGGATTCTCTCCAAGGATCAACAAACCCAGGCTTAATTATTTCATTATTGCTTTTATAATTCTTTATTGATTTACTCGTTTGGTTTCTCTAGTTGTTATTGGCCTTTTTATTCACTGTTTATAACAAATCAATTTGCATGTCCTTTAAACCACAAATGAATTTAACTGTACTCTTTTTAGGGTAAACATCCTCCAACACTGCCTAAATGCTTTTAATCAACCAAGAAAGCCCTTCAACACCACCAAATAAACAATACATCATCTGCTTAAAAACATCCAACAATCCTACTAATTGAACAACCTCAATTTGAAATTTAATACCACTAAGCATACATGTCGAACAAATCATCTTTACCCGCTCTTTTATATAGTAGAAATATATTGAGTCTGATAATTTTCTTATTTTTTAATATATCAACAACACATATTATATTTGAATATGTGCAACGTCGATAATTGTTGCAAATACTTTATAGCTAAAAGTTTCTACTGTCTTTAAGAAACTGTAATTTTCTTCTTTTTACGATTGCATACATATCAAGAAGATTTTGTCGAATTAATTATGCATTTTGTAGATGTTGTACATAAATTCAATCTTCACATGTCTTCCTATGGTGTCTAGTTAGATCGGTGTCAATTTCATAGTGTGCATCTGCAAAAAAAATAATAGCTATTTGCGATATAGATACTTAGTAATTATTAGCGTCAAAAATTTAATTGATGATATATCTTAGTTGCATGTAATTGCCTATTCAAAATTATGATTCCACTAAAAAAAAAATATGATTCCTCTCAGATGTCAATTTGGCAAAAGACACTTAGTGCTCGTTTGGTAGGTAGCCAAAATTAGTCCGGGATTATAATCCCGAGATTAATTTATCCCATATCTTGGGACTATTTTATCCCATCTAAGAGATGGGATAAAATAATCCCGGGATAAGTGGGATAGGAAGGGATATCCCAGCTTATACCATGGGATGCATTTTATACTTTGTTTGGTACAAGGTATTAATTTATCTCAGGATAAATTTATACCTTCTACCAAACATGATACAAAAAATTAGTGTTGGGATATCCCAGCTTATACCATGCACCAAACGACCCTTTAGTGAATATTACAGAATACATTACGACCTATTAAAGAAGAAAAGGATAAGAAAGTATAAGACCATTTTCATGTGTTTCTATGTTGAATCAATTAATCGCCATTTTTCCTTTCAGGAATTATACGCAATGATCTTGAAAATTGGTGATCTTAAATTTTTATCCCCGCTTGTTTCATGGGCAAACATTCAAGGTCAAAAGTCAAAAGTGTTTCCAGTGAAGCAAAACTTGTTAAACTTAAAGTATTTTCTATAAATGGAGCAAGTGCACGTGGTTAAAAGCTCAAGATCACCCACCTTCAAAGCCATTTCTGATTCCCTTTAGTGTCAAATTAACAAATCCAAAAGGAAACAAAGGTGGACAAAACACAAGAGGCTAACAAGAACAAGTGAGTAGATTTCTACGTTAATACAACTTGTTGAAAGTTTAGGAGAATGATATAGGATATAAGTCCCACAAAATAAATGAAAGTAGGCCAAATGTTCCCCAGTTTAGCTATACACCAAGCAATGAAGTTCAGAAGAGAAAGAAAATAGTAAGATGATTTGACATAAAGACCAAAAGATGAAGATTGAAGTGACTTCATTGTGCACTTTAGGGTCGTTTGGTAGCTGATTATAGTTATGCAAACATTAGTAATGTAGCGATTAGTTATGTGAAAATTTATGTATTATATTATGCGAGATTAGTTACGTAGGGTTGTTATGTTATTCATGTACTCCCTCCGTTTATTTTACTTATCCACTATGAACTTTGCACAGTTCTTAAGAAATAATATATAAAGTACATATTTTACTACGATACTCATATTAATTGATGTATAATTGCATTAGATTTGAAAAATAATTTAGAATGAGTAATTAATGCTATGTTAAAACAGGAAAAATAAATTATTTTTCTCTTGATATGTGAAAGTGGACAAGAAAAAGTGAAAATGTATTTATGGAATAGTAGACAAGTAAAAGTAAACGGAGGGAGTACTATTCATTATTCTAGTTTCTATCCTGCCTAAAACAATACATAGATTCCTTCATAATTTATACTCCCTCTGTTTCAATTTATGTGAATCTATTTCCTTTTTAGTCCGTGCCAAAATGAATGACCTCTTTCCTAATTTGGAAACAAATTCACTTTATGAAATGATTTACAACCACATAAATATTCAAAACTTATTTTGAACCACAAGTTTTAAAAGTCTTCACTCTTTCTTAAATGTCGTGCCCAGTCAAATGGGTTCACATAAATTGAAACGGAGGGAGTATCTGTATTAGTTATGCAGATTTCTAAATTACAAACCAAACACCGTATTAGGTGTGTTGAATTTTATACATAGGAATAGAATGCTACCTGACATGGTATTACTTATGCAGACTAAATACCTGCATAACTTAGCTCCTAACAACCTACCAAACTAAGTAAATGAGGAAAAGTTACAAGCTCCCGTTTTAACAATGTGTGCATTGTGCAACAAATTCTGAAACCAAGTACCTCACTCAACTGCTCTAATATCAGATTTCTACACTTAAAATATGTCTGCTCCCATTGTGCAGTTTGCATTCAAACTGAAGATACTTTCATCATTTTCTGTGTTATTTTGGGAGGGGTAGAAACTTACTAAACTGAAGTAGGCGTTTGGTCATAGAAACCAAATATATTTTTGCAAAGGAGAGGAGAGCAATTTATTTGGAATTCTGAAGATAAAGTTGGATAAAACAGGTTATAAGCTATTTTTCAAATTCGAAATTCAACCTCAAGTTGAATTTGAAATTTTCATAACCAAACACAGATTTTCAAATAGAATGAAAAATCATTCCAGAAAAAAGTGAATAATTTTATGGCCAAACGGGTCCTAAACTTTATATCAAATCAAGTTTCGTATACACACACACAAATGCTAATTGATGTGTATTTTCAGATCCTAAAGTTTCGTATACACACACAAAATGGTAATTGATGTGTATTTAACTGATAAGGTTAAATTAATTATTTGATTCGATGTTAATTCTGGGTGCCGATAAGTTTTTACTGGGGGCAAAGTGTTGTTGTAATTTGTTAAGTCTAGGCATTATTGTAAACATCAAATTCTATACAGCAACTTCAATCAAAGTGGAACTATAGACAAGGGCGGATCCACCCTTTGGGGTGGGGGTGGCAGGGCACCCCCTAGGTTAATAATTCTTTTATAAACTCATGTTGTAATTTGCTTAAATTAGGTTAAATATTTGATCCTGCCACCCCCAGTCGTAAATTAGACAAAGGTGCCACGGCTGGTAGACATAAGTTTGAATCTATCTTGAATATTTTTCGACTCCCGTTTTTCTTTGTGCTTTTTTACTTCCTTTGTACCAGTAATTCCCTTTTCGGCTCTCCCAATTTTCTATTTATATTTTTATTGTTTATATTGCCTTTCGTCTTTTCTATTATTTTATCTGTGATCTATAGCGAGAACACACAAATAAAAACTTCAACATCCCTTAAATTAAACATTTCTCTTAATCTCAAATCTGTAAGTATTTAAATCGAAAAACTTAGGTCTCAATGGAAATTTTGGATTGAGACCAATTTTTTTTATTTTATAATTTATTTTGTTTATTACTCCCTCCGTCCATGTTTACGTGTCTATATTTGACTTGGGACACTCTTAATAAGCAATAAATAAAATGAGAAATGAATTGGAGTACTTAATAATAAGGGTAAAATAGGTATAAAATGGTAAATTATGTCTTGTTTTTTCAAACTATATAACTAACAAGTAAAAGTGGACATATATTTTTAGTATAATGGACAAATAAAAATGGACGGAGGGAGTGTATTATAAAAATTTACGCTATTCTATAATAGTTAAATTCAATTTAAATCACTTTACTACTTAAATTGTAATGGAAAATTCATAAGCACTGCTTAGAAAAAACATGAAATTTATGATTTATTTTTTAGAACTTGTAGTTTATCTAATTCTACATTTACTTATGGGGTGTATTTCCTATTGAAGAGTTTTTCTATTGTTTTTCTTATTTTGATTGGTTTAATTCCCTTATTGAATATGTTATTTTACTTGTGCAAATTCATTTTTTAATATACATAAGAGATGCAAGTCCCTAGGTGAAAATGTTGATTTTACTTCTATTGTTAATGGGTGTTAATGAGTGTGATTCCTTGTTTAAGATGCTAATTATGTTCGTTTCTTGATTTTTGAGATGTAATTTTCATATTTGCAAATAAAATAAAAAGCCTATTAAGTTGACCCGAATAAACTAAAAAGAGATGGACCCGACCCAAATACACGTTCCTAACAAAATGTACATCGAAGAAAATTGTGGCACCCTCCACCTTCAAATCCTAAACCCGCCTCTGCTTACAGTACTCCTATATTAAAAGTGAAACGGTGAGTTATTAAATAAATTTCATGTAATTTGCAGTATAAGTCAATAGGTAGATGAAATATTATTTTCAATTAAGTGTAGTTAGAATTATAGATTTTTTTTTTTTTTTGTGTAAAAGGACAAAATGACCAATCGCCTTTTGAAGAATATTTTGAGAAATACTTTTAACTTAGTGTGTTGCCGTGTTTAGTATAATATGATGTAGATACGAAAAATGACTTTTCACAGCCATCTCAAGAAATGAAGTTCCTTCATGTGGAAGAGATCACTCCCAAAGTA
Source organism: Lycium barbarum (assembly GCF_019175385.1). Lineage (NCBI taxonomy): Eukaryota > Viridiplantae > Streptophyta > Magnoliopsida > Solanales > Solanaceae > Lycium > Lycium barbarum. The sequence goes on along the minus strand of NC_083347.1, from coordinate 113,110,265 downwards.
ACATGAAGCTAAAATTACCTTAAAGTAACTCTTGATACTAAAAACTTAATTTGAAAGGGTTTCAATTGACCAAAATACATAACCACTAAAGCTTACAATCTAGTTGTACAATTGAGAGTCTCTCACAATACATTAGGTAAATAATTTAATTCTCCTTATTCATCTTTTTCCTTCTTCTTTCCTGATCTCAATGTAATAGAAAAATAAATCAAAAGAGAAAGGATAAAATGACATACAATTTGATAATCAAAGTTTCTTATGATGCGGGAAAGCATAGAATTAGCTTCAATTGAATAAGTTCAACCTTAAACACAGATGGTAAGCCAACGTTGAACCCTTCAAATTGAATGCTTCAACTGATCAGTGAAGGTTGGGTGAGAGACTAGTCCAAGAGGGATTTCAAACTTTGAGGCTCAACTAAATTTGGATTTCCCTGCCACCATACTTGTGCAAAGTGATGGAAAGCCTTTTCAGTGGGATGATAAGAGTCAAATATGACATGTTCCTTCACATTTTTGCACAACTCATAAGCCTCTGCCACTCCACAAATACCAAATCCTCTGTATGGACCAAATCCGCAGCATGCTGACTTTGCTTCTGTGAAACCTTTACATAATAAAAAGAAGTATCATTATTATCTCCACCCTCTTTAATTTACCTTAAACATAAGGTTGTAATTACAAAAGAGTTTAACTTCCATGCTATAAGTGTATAAATTTTTGGACCGCTCTAAAACATAATAGCCGGTAATGTATATGTTTTGTATATTACATATAAATATACATACAATATACATATAATATACATAATCAATGTATAAGTCATTGTATATTTTGGCCAGCGCCTGCAATTAATTTTGGCCGACGGGCCAAAAGTTGGAAAAGGCCAAAATGCCTACGTCTTATCATGCTATTTGGAAGATAACTATATGTCACCATCCATAAATTGAGTACTAATTAGTCCGGGAACATAAGATAGTGTACCTGCTATATCGGGTTAAAATTTTCTAATATGGTTAGAAATTTTAGACGGCCAGTGTACATAATATTAAATTCATTATCAAATATATGTTGTGTTACGTGCTAAATTCTAAAGGAACGCACCATATGTTGAAGGGTTCTCAAAGAGTTCATTAAGAGCATCAAACATATTGAAATATGAGTACTCGAACCCCCTTAATTGCTTCTTGAATTGTTTGAATTTTTGCAAAAGAGCTAAATTGTGCTTCTTTACTATGGAGTTGAGTTCATCCAAGCAATCACCATGATGGCCTCCCTTAAGAAAAGCAAGACCCCTAAATCTTGGTAAACAGCCTAAGGGCAACAGATTTTGGATGCCAAATTTTCTCCCTCCTAACTTGTATATTTCCTGGTTAAAAAAAAAAAAAAAAAGAACAACACAACAAATTATCTCTCTATAGACATGTTTAATTAAGGGTTAATACGTAACACCTTAAACTTATCAATAAATTTCATTTATGGCCCCTTGCAATTGAACACATAAACACATGATATAGTGTTCCTATTAGACACTTTGGTTCAAATTTCGGATATTTTTTTTTGCGTGTGGTCTCAAATGCTTATTACGTAGATAAGTTAACTACATAAAATAGGCCATCTCTTTTGACACACATCAGCTTCAATTGAACGTAACATGCCTGCGGTTTTACAGGTTATATTGAGACAGATACGTACTCTCAAATACGTATAGTTAAAGCAGATGACATATTTTAAATGGTTAACTTATTTATGTAATGAGCATTTGAGAACACACATAAAAATGCTTTTTAAAATTTGAACCGAAAGTGCCTAGTAGGAACATTTTATCATGTATCTAGGTGCTCAATTGAGTAAGCCGTAATTTGTGTATCTAAATGAAATTTACTGACAAATTTAAGCAGTTACTGATGTATTAAGCCTTTAATTAGTGTACAAAAAACCTTGTGTTTTGTTACCATAGTGACATTGACGAAGTTATCCATCACCATATTCATATATTCCTGCTCTGTTGTATAAGCTAAACAAGACATGTCGGAAGGCATATCTGGAATGTCGAAAAGACGCAGATAATCGTTGTTGGCTACGCTGAACAAGTAGATTGCATTGGACAACAATTCCTCTGAATCTTTTTTCCCTAGTTGTGCTTTCAACTTTTCTGTCACAGTCTTAAAATTGCCTAATTGTGTGTTTAGGCTGATCACCTGTAAGTACAAAACAAGTTAGGTTTTATGTTATAAGTTATAACTAACAATATAAAAGGACATTTATACCATAAGGTCAACTAATGTCTATGATAAACATTAATGGCTGATCCGATAAAAATTGTAACTAAAGTACCATAACAAATTGAGCTATCCGCGTAAACATCCTCTATTAGGAGTATTTTTTATATAGTTTTTAAATATGAAATTTTTATTACAAAAACAATTAAAATATTCATATCCAAATTTATGATTAAAATTAATAAGTTTGACTCTCGAAATTAGGTGCCACATAGATGAGACAGAGGAACTAATTCTAATTGGTGAGTGGTGATTGGAGTTAACAAGAGTAGTAAGCCAATGAAGAAATAAAATTTATCTGCAATAAATTTTGAATATTGTTAGACATTCTGAAATTTGTACTGTTTTAATATTTCCAATTGCATCAACTATACTTCCACCGTTTAATTTGTTTGTCTTACTTTGACTTAACAAGAATTTCATAAAGTAAAAAAAATTTCAAATCTTATAATCTTAAACTAAAGGTATGTATCATGTACTAACCTTTCCACTGTAGGTTTCATCTAGACAACCAGCACCACCAGAGGCAAAGTTCACTCCGTAAAAGGAACGGTTGTGAAGAGCTTGGTAATATGATGGAATCATTGGCAAATTTGCAAATTTCGCTAATAGTGGGAAAAAGTTTATACTCACATTATATAAAATTAAAATTAAAATTAAATTGAAAAACAAAAACAGAAAATCATAAAGCGATTGCAATAAAATCATAGTGTCAAGGTACTGAGGGTGTGTTTGGTATGGAGGAAATTATTTTTCTAGTATTCTCATATCTGGTTAGTAAAAATTTCAAAAAAGGTTTTTTTCTAAAACAAGTTCCTTAAAAATGCGGAATTTTTTTTTCTAGTGGAACTAGGGAAACAAAGTTCAGCAAGTGATATTCCGTACTAATTTTCTCATTTTCACCTACAATACACCTAGTGGCATAGCTACATAAATGAAAGGGTGGTCAGTTGAACACCTTTCATCGAAAAATTATACTATATATCTATATAGAAAAACTACGTATGTAAGTATATATATACTGACACCCTACCCCACTCCCACCCCTCATAGCTCCCATCCCCACCACCCCCACACCTTACCACACACCCTTTACTCCCATAGCATTTTGCCTAAATTATACTTCTATATAAATGCTTTAGGACGATACTTTATGTTTACGTTCAAACACAACAATATAAGTAAGAAAATAATTTATCTTTGAGGAAAATATTTTTTCGTACCAAACACAACCCTTACCAATAAAATCAGGGATGAGGCGCCCGTCAGAAAATCTGCCAGTAGGATGCTCAAAATATGATTCTCCATATGGCTTGAAATTTGCTCGGTAAGCGTTGATATTCTCCAAGTAATTATTGTTTCCAGGATCAAACATGGAGTCTCCAAAGACAAAGAAATTAGTTGTGCGTTTGTTCTGCACATGCTGGTTGTCCACATGATGGTTGTCAAAACAACCAATTGGGAAATTAAAGCAAGCTAGGAAAATTAAAATGCATAGGTGAAAGCCTAGATTTCTCATGGAAGGGGTAAGGTAGAGCAAGATAAGACTTGAAAATTATCAGTTGTTCTAACTTCAGAATACACCAATGAATGGAATTTTATAATGCCACCTCGTTAACTTTCTTTTTTAGACTTTTTTATTTAAGGCATGTTTGATGGACAGGAAGTACTTTTCATGAAAATATTTTTCTGAAAAAAAGTAATTCTGATATATTTAACTATTAAAAGAGTTTTTCACACTTTTTAGCAAAAGGGGAAAGTGATTCCCTTGCTATTTTAAACTGATTTCCCTTATTTATGGGCCGAGGTTATTTTCTTCCAATTATTTTAACTTTTAATTTTTTAAATATTTCATCCAACTAAAATTTAGATATTATTACTAATTTTTAGAACTCAAATATTTAATTAAAACACTCTAATTTGATAATATTATTAATATTTAAGATATATATGTTTGAAAATATTTTTCACTCACCAATCAAGCATTAGAAATACTTTTCAAGAAAAATATTTTCATGAAAGATAAATTTTGTTACCCCAAAAGCACTCTCACGATAAATAAATGGGTAATTTGTGGAGGTTGAAAGTTGCAATTCGCTGAGGTTTTAGCCTCCTTTAGCAAATAGCGGAGGGTAAAACCCCGCGAAGTGCAACTTTTAACCTTGACAATATATTTTTTTTTATTATGTTTTTTTGTAGTGTCTATTATATTATATAACATGGGTAACACATGGCAAAATAATATTGCTGTATTTTATTATTATAAAATTTATGTGATCTTGGCGTGCAATTCTTTTCACATGTGGGGCTACAAAATGTTTTGCTTGTGGACCAGAACGTGAAATGTAGAACACATAATGATTAAATGTAAGGTGGCCACAAGTTTTTGGGGAAAATTTAATTGTGCCCCACCTGATTTTAATAAAGCTCTAATAAAGGAGCACGCCTTATGTGGATAAATCAAGAACATAACAAAAATCTTCCCGCTCACAATCTTATGAGATGCCAAGATATCTTTCCCTTTGCGATATGACATTTATTTAATAGGAATGATATTTACTTCAAGAAAGGAGGACAGAGACACCTTACCAAAATGATTGTCTTATCAAAGGCTCAAAGCTATCGAGTGTTACCTTTTGACCAATTGCAAAAAGAGAGAGGCAATTAAGTAAATTTGCTACATAAAATGGAACTGCCAGACAAGCTCGGATATAAACTCAGTATTGATGGGGCTTGCATAAACAACCAGAAAAAAGGAGTAGAAATTAGAGACGATAATGGAAAATGTATTGTAGGGTTCAACAAAAGAATCCCCTATGCTACAACTGTTCAAACAAAACTTATGGTACTAAAGATTGACCTAGAAATTGCACTAGAAAAAAGCGTGTCACCAGCCACTACAAATCGTAAAGGATTGTAAAGAGGTTATTAATATGCTAACTGGTGCTAATGATCTTAAACTCCAATCTTACTGATGATTGCATGTGGTTGATTACTAGAATGTCTGAAAATAAAGCACATCTTTAGAGAAGGGACCGAATTTGCAGATAGACTAACAAAATATGGAAGTAATCTTAATGTTTTTAAAAGCTAATGTTTTACATGTACCCTGTACTTTTGTTATGTTTGCTTTTGAAAATGATTGTTTAGGTACAATATTGTATCCCAGGCAAGTTAATCTCTGTAATATAAACGTTCTAGTATAGATAAAATTTCTTAGTCTTTTCAACCAAAAAAAAAAAAAGAAAAAAGGTGAGGCTAAACCTAACTAATAGATGGGGACGTTTTGGAAATATACGAAGAGACAAAAAAACCCTAAAACCCGAGCTTCTCTCTCTAGGAGACTTGGCGACCTAGTGAGAGAGTGCAAGTTTCAGGCCATTCATGGCCTCTCAGGCCACCATGCAGCCTCCACATGAGGTTGCGCCACCCACACAACCGCAAACAACTACCATGCAAATCCTATACTATTCCAAAATATTAAAAACTACAACTTTGAATGCTTGTGACCCTCAACAGTCGACTTCCATGACTGTTTTGCCTATATCAATGAAGCCTATCGTGTACCATCATGGTGAGCCAACAATACAATATACCATGGAAGAGATTGAGAGAATGATAGTTCATGAGAACTTACAATATGCAGTAGTGGGTAGATTTAGCTATGGCTTGCCAGATTTGCATGCACTACGTACATTGATCCCAAAACAATGTGAACTAAACAGTACTGCTACCATTGGACTATTATGCAATAGGCATGTTTTGATCAGATGTGAATTATTTGAAGATTATGTTGCACTCTTGTCAAAACCTGCATTTTGAATTAAGGAGAGTGGATGGTATTATCCCATGAGGACACTTAAATGGGATCCTTGGTTTAATCATGAGGAAGAGACTTCCATTGCCATTGCTTGGATATCTTTTCCTACACTAGCACCAAACTACTTTGGCCAGTTGCAGCTATTTTCAATGCCTCAGCAGTTGGAAAACCTTTGACTTTTGACGTGGCAACCACAAATAAAACAAGGCCAAGCTGTGCACGTGTGAAAGTTGAAGTGGATTTATTGGCTGACCATCCTAAGAGGGTTCAAATTCAGGCTGTGTATAGTAAAGCTGGTGATGTCAAGTCAAGGTGGATGAGAATTCACTATGACTTCATGCCCAAGTACTGTAAGGAATGCTGCTTGCAAGGTCATGATGAGAAAGGATGTTGGAAGTTACATCCTGATTTGTTACTAGATAAAAAAAGTGAATAAGAGATTGAAGGTGATGAGGGAGAGAAGGGAAAGCATGCTGAAGTCCCTATCAATGAGAAGGAAGCAGTAAAAGTTACAACCAAGGCAAAAAAAAAGGCAAACAATAATCAGGCAAATCATACAAGGAATAGAAATCCTAGGCAGGTGATCAAGGTGTTAGAGAGTGGTAAGCTGGTTGGAGATGTCCAGGATCTATATAAGTGGAAGACTCAAAAGGGAAAATAATAGGTGGAGATTGACAACAACACTCAAAAGCAGGTTGCTTTGCCAACATGAAAGGAGAATGGTGGTACAAGTAAGCGAGGAGAAATTCTGAAATCTGGTGCTTTTCAAACAATTAATCAGTTTGCAGCTTTGTAAAATGACGACGGTGTGCAAGAAGGTGTGTTGATGGTCAAGGATGGTCAGGTGCAAGCACAACCAGCTAATGCAGAAGTGGGGAATGCAGGTGACAACTCTTATAAGAAGTTGGTTATGGCATCTGGTGTTCATGAGGGTGAGATTGGTGTTCATGATGCTGAGAAGACTTTGAATGTCAATGCACCTGTGTTTACTCCTGGAAGGAAGAAATCTTCACCCTCTAAGACTAAAGAGTGGGTTGAAGTAACTTTCAGATCAGGGGTGGACAAGGTTACCACTAATCAGGCTTGTCATAAGATTCCTTCAACTACTTTTGCTGAGGATAAAGGCACTAGTAGTAACAGGAAATTGTGGAGTGAACAGGTTGAGGAAGATGGGGAAGAGGGTGAGATAATAGGAGGCAAAAAACTGTTTATAGGCAGTCTATTGACTCTATTTCATCCTCACAAGAAATCCACAATATGTTTGAAAAAGTTGCTGATGAAGTGGAGGTAGCTAATGGCATTCAGAAGCAACAGGATCAAGTTAATGAGGTGAATAAGGGACAAGAATTTGTTTCAATGTTTGAGAAAGGTTCTGATGATGGTGTGGGTGAGATGAATAGTGGGGATGCTCAACAGGAGGTGCAGACCAAGGAGGTGACTCAAATCACACCAAAGTCACAGAGGAAAGTTGATATGAATATGCAGGAAACTGCAAAAGCACAATGTACTGATAGCATGCAGGAGTATACTGGTGAACCTAATGAAACTCCTAAATCTAGACAGCAATCTCAAAATAAGGTGGGAAGTCTAGCAGCTGGGAGTAATGCTAAGAAGATTATAGATGCTGCTAGTCAAGGGAAGCAAAGTGGGAAGGAGAATAAAGATGCTTGTAGTACTCAGCAACAGCAGAGTGGTAAGGGTCATGGAAAAATGAAGAAACAAAGCAATCAAGCTCTCTCTGCAAATTTGTCAGCACTAAGTGGTTCTCTGCAGGTTCAGGTGTAACAAGAATTTACTTCTAAGTTGCAAAAGCAGACACAACTTGCATTGGTAGATAATGGGAATTCGCAAGTAGCAGTAGTTGGTGGTGAGGAAGCAAAATTTGACATGGATGAGGAATCCACAGCTCAAAATTTCATGAATGCTGCAAGAGATGGAGATTTATATCCTAAACAAGTTGAAAAGGTAATTGGCAAAAACAGGAGGAAAAATGCCAAGGAGAATAATGTACCTCACTTTCCAGGGGTACACACAAGGAGAACTGCATCTAAATCCCAACATTAGTGATGAATGCACTAATTTGGAATATAAGATCAGTAGAACCTAAGAAGGCTTTTAGGAGACTTCTCACAATGCATAACAAATACAGATTCTTTCTTACAGGTTTGATGGAACCTTTCCAACAAGCCTATAAGTTGGAAAGTTATAGAAGAAGGCTGGGATTGGAATTTGTAATGAGTAATGTGTCTGGTAAGATTTGGGCATTTGTTTCTGATGAATTTGAGGTGGATGTTCTAATAGATAGTGTGCAGCCACTCACTTTGAGATTATCTAATTGGCATATTGGCACGGAGATGACTGTCACTTTAGTTTATGCTAAGTGTGACAGGATTGACATAATTGAGTTATGGGATTCCTTGTACAACTTAGCATCAGATATGAATACACCATCGCTTATTAGTGGTGATTTCAATGTGATCGCAGATAAGCATGAAAAGTATGGCAGACAACCTGTCTCTTTGAATGAGATGGAGGATTTTAGGCACTGCATTAACACATGCAATTTAACAGACTTGGGATATAAAGGTAGTGTGTATACCTGGTGGAATGGAAGAGGTGCTAAAGACTGTATATTCAAGAGATTGGATAGATGCCTTGGTAACTTTGAATTTCAACAGCTGTTTCCAGGTTTGGAGATCACACACTTGATCAAAAATGGTTCTGATCACTCTCCTCTATTGTTGGAATGCAAAGAAGAAGTAGTTAAAATTAGGAAGTCATTCAGATTTCTTAACTTTTGGGTGAAACATGAAACTTTCCTTGATGTTGTGAGAGCAAATTGGAATACTGATGTGCCAGCAAACTCTTTCATGTCCTTTAACTTGAAACTGAAGAAAATGAAGAAAGTGTTATCACAATGGAGTAGAGCAACATATGGGGATATATTTCAGCAGGTTACAAATCTTGAAGAGGTCATTAAAGCTCATGAGCAACAGTTTGAAGCAGATCCATCTTTACTCAATAGAGAAAAACTGCAGAAGGTACAAGCTGAATTGATTAGAGTGTATGCATTGGAGGAGGAGTATTGGAAACAAAAGGCTGGCCTGCAATGGTTCCAAGAAGATGATAAGAATTCAAAATTATTCGATGCACATGTGAATGGAAAAAGGAAATTTCTGCAGCTTAGAAGAATTCAGGATTCTCAAGGAACTTGGCTTGAAACAGATGAAGAAATTGCTGAGGATGCTATTAGATTTTATCATGCCCAATTCCATGAAACTAATGTGCCTACTCAGTTTGATATTTTGCAGCAGGTTCCTAGAATAATCACACCTGAACAAAATGCAGAATTGATTGCTAATCCTACTAAAGATGAAGTCAAGCATGTAGTGTTTGGTTTGAATAATGCTAGTACAGGTGGACCTGATGGATACACAGGCATGATTTTCCAAGCATGTTGGGATATCATTGGAGATGATATATTCAATATGGTATGGGATTTCTTTGGAGGTATGCAACTGCCTAGGTACATAACTCACACTAATCTTGTCTTGTTGCCTAAAAAGCAGAATCCTCAGACATTTAGTGACATGAGACCTATAAGCTTAAGCAACTTTGTGAATACGATTTTTTCTAGAGTTATTCATGAAAGGATGGTTCACTTGTTACCAGAATTGATTTCTCAAATCAAGCTAGTTTTGTGAGGGGTAAAAGTATAATGGAGAACATCTTATTAACCCAAGAGATTATAACTGATATTAGGCCCAGAACTAATAAAGGAACGAATAATGGAAGTCAAATAGTCCCTAATGTTGTAATGAAGCTTGATATGACAAAAGCTTATGACAGATTGTCACGGCTTTTTCTCACAAATGTCATGAGGAGAATGGGATTTTCTGAGAGGTTTATTAGTTACATTTATGAGTTGGTTGGAAATAATTGGTATTCTGTGCTCATTAATGGACAGCCACATGGTTTCTTTCATTCAACTAGAGGGGTAAAGCAAGGTGATCCATTGTCACCTACTTTGTTCATTCTAGTAGTTGAAGTTTTGTCTAGAGCACTGAATTCATTGAATGATAATGTGTGGTATACTGGTTAGGGGATGCCAAAGTGGAGTCCTTCTATTAATCATCTTGCATATGTAGATGATACTATCATCTTTTCATCATCTTGTGATATCTCTTTGAGACTGATTATGCAGGTTTTGGTGCATATGAAGCAGCTTCTGGTCAGTTGATAAATAAAGCAAAAAGTTCAGTTTACTTGCATGATAGGGTGGATAAAGAAGTGTTTCAAAAAGTAGAAAGAATTACTGGCATTACTAGACATGCATTTCCATTGATGTATCTTGGCTATCCTATTTAATATAGCAAGAGCAAGATGTGTTTTTACTCAGAATTGCTTGCTAAAGTAAGAAATAAATTACAAGGATGGAGAGGCAAACTTATTTACTTTGGAGGAAGAGCAATTTTATTGAAGCATGTTCTGCAGGCAATGCCAATGCATCTCTTGTCTGCAATTGATCCTCTATCACTTGTGATCACAAAGCTGCATAAGATTTTTGCACAGTTTTATTGGAGTAACAAAATTGGAGAGAGTAATAGACATTGGGATAAATGGAAAAAGGTGTGCTTACCAGTTGATGAGGGAGGTCTTGGTTTTAGATCTCTAACAGACATGTCATTGGCATTGTTTGCTAAGCTCTGGTGGAATATGAGGACTAAGCCATCTCTTTGGAATGTTTTTATGGGCATGAAGTATATGAAAAAGAATAATCCAGTTCTAGTACCATGGAAGAGAGGTTCTCATGGTTGGAGGAAAATGTTACAAGCAAGAGACATGATTAAGCATCAAATACTGTGGCAATTGAGAATGGGCTCATCACTATTTTGGTTTGATAACTGGACTAGTCTTGGACCATTATACTTCATTATTCCTGCTAATTTTCCTTGCAATGAGTTTATAGAAATGTCTCAGATGTTGTTACTAATGGAATGTGGCATGAACCTGATATTAGAAATAACTTGCCTGAGGACTTGGATGAATTCATTTTGAATGAAGTTAAGCCACCTGCAAAGCCTGGAGAATTGGACAGACCAAGATGGATGTTGGAAACTAATGGTGAGTTTAGTGTGAAGTCTGCATGGGAGTAGATGAGAAGCAAAGTTGAAAAGAAAGATGTGTACAAGAAGATTTAGGTGAAAGGCTTGCCATTTAAGATTTCATTTCTGATGTGGAGAGTGTGGCACTTCAAAGTGCCTCTTGATGATGCAATTAAAAGTTGGGGATATAATATGCGATCTAGATGTGATTGTTGTGTGGAGCCAAAGGAAGAAACTGTGCCTCATATATTCTTGAATTGTGCAACAGCTCAAAGGACATGGTCATATTTTTGTGCAGCAGCTGGGATTAACATCCAAGGTATGCATCTACACCAGGTGATTATGCAATGGTGGTATGCATATGTGCCAGTAAGAATTCAGTATTTATTCCATGCTATACCTTCTATCATAGTTTGGTAGTTGTGGAAGAAGAGGAATGGAGATAAGCATAGGAATCGAGTGTCTACTAGTAGGGTGATTTATCAAGCTTCTAGTGACATTCAACAACTGGTGAGATTAAGGAAGCCCGGGATAAAAAATGTACCATATTGATGGCATGATATTCTCATAATCCTGGAACAGTTTGTGCCAAGTCTGCAGGTTACAAAGGTGTTATGGCATTTTCCACCTGAAGGGGTCATCAAGTGTAACACATATGGTGATACTAGGGGCAATCCTGGTAGAAGTGCATTTGCCTTTTGTGTGAGGGATGCTGCAGGTGATCTAGTGCATGCAAGTGCTAAGGAGATGAAGAATAGCACTAATACTGAGTCTGAAGCTCAAGCTTTGTTGGAAGTTGGTAGATATTGCTAGGCACATCATACATACTCATTCATTTTGGAGATTGATTCTCTTCTGATGAAGAACATACTAGATAGATCTTGGAAACCCCTATGGCATATAGCATTTCAAGTTGAAGAGTTATTAGATATCATTGACAATGCAGATGTCCAAGTTCAGCATATCATGAGAGAAGGCAACCAGTTAGCTGATCATTTGGCAAATGTTACTTTAGATCATGGTGAGGTGAATGTGTTTTCTTTTGTAGAATTGGACTCAAAAGGAAGAAAAATTCTCAATAGTGACAAGTTGAAATGTCCATATTTGAGAATAAGAAGAAAAAGAGGAGATATTGAAGCTGAATCCTGGAGGTTTAAAGTGGAAAAAAGGATATCATTATACTCAAGTTCTTATGGAGGAGAGTATAATGAGTCTATTTTCTACTAATGTTGGTTTTTTGAATTTTCAGAAATCAATGCCACAGGTGTTTTGCTGCAAAAAAGGAAGAAACTGCAATGTAGAACTTCTTGAAGTGAAGGGGTGCAGTTCATTAGTAATATTTTTTTACACCTACTCTTTTGATCCTTTGAGCACAAGATATGATATTGAGTGGCTGTGTCTGGTGCTTAACATGATATATAGATGTGCAATTTTTGAGGTTTGGACAGCTGTTGTGCATATGCATTTGAGTGGAAATTGGTGGTGTCTCATTTTTGGTGGAGGAGTACTGAGATGGGGTGCTTTTGTTCTGTTAGCAGATGCATATGGAGGTTTGGGCAAGACCTCAATATTGACAAGGTATCGGGGTATGGTATTGGCATTTCATGGTCATTCTCGTGATAACTTGACAATAAATAGGATGTGGTTGTTTGGAGCTGATTTTTCTGGTGGTTTGCAGCAGGGTGATAGTGCTATGAGAAAGAGTTGTTGGTGCTGGGCTATAAGAAGTAACTCATCTTGTTCAAGTCCTTTTGGAGGAGAACAAGATGAGTTTTTGATCACTAACAACATGTTCTTTTTTGCAGGTTCACCTAATGCATGGAAATTGGAAAATTCTAGCTTATCAGAAAATTGTGCTAACTACTGTGCTATTGATCCAAATCTAATTGGATATGATATAGTACATATTGAGTATTATTTACAGCTATGTAAAGCCATTTGCTTTGCACCATAGATCCTAGTCACATAGGACATGAAATGGTTTCAAGAACTGGTTTTTCTGGCTTTTTACATAAGCTTGAGTTTGCATCAAGGAATTACTGTTGGTGCTGGGCTGCAAGTTACTACACATCATGTTCAAATCCTTCTGGAGGAGAACATGATGAGTCTTTATACATTAACAGTCCTCTCTTTTTTGCAGCCAAACTCTATGCATGGAAACTGGAAAATTGTAGTTTTGTAGGAATTTCTGCTAAGTTTAGTGTTGTTGATCTTACCATGGTAGGAAATGATATAATGCAAACTGAGTGGAAATTTATCCTCAGTAAAGCTATTCAAATGCTTTGTACCATTGATCCCAATCATACAGGACATGATATGGTTTCACTTTTTTGGATCTTAAGCAACAGAAGTCACTTTTTCTTCTTGAGAAAAACATGGAATTTTGATCTTATAGGAAATAATGGCCTGATAATACAACATGATTTGGTAGTTGCAGAACTGGTGTCATGGGAATTAAGGCAAATTCCTACAGTGTCAATCAGTTTCTACATGTTGGCAAATCTTTATGCAGTGGTATTAGCACTTTGTGCTCAGTCTGCAGAGGAGATGACATCATATGGAGACTGTTTTGGCTGTATTAAGGATATTTGGTACATCAGTTATGCCAGTTGAAGACTATGTAGAATTAAAATATATGCAACAGGCTGTTGACACCCAATTTTGTCCCGCCTCTCCTCCGAAATACCTATTTACGCTTCTAATATTTTTTGGCAAATTAAAAAATATATTTATATTTTTACTACAATTATTAGCCTCTTATCAATATCGGCGTTTCATTATTCTACTACAGTTACTAGCTATTATTATTATTATTATTATTATTATTATTATTATTATTATTATTATTATTATTATTATTATTATTATTATTACTATTATTATTATTATTATTATTATTATTATTGTTATTAGTTCAAATACGAGCCCAATTCACCCCCAATATTTTCGGATTAGCCCAAAAACAATTTTCATAGCCCACTACCCATTTTAATTCACCCCAACCCAATTTTCAGACCAGTCCACATTTTATTCCCAGCCCACATCTTCAAACCACCAGCCCATTATTTTAACCCAATACCCAGCCCACTACCCGAATTTACCTGACCCGGTCCAGCCCATCCCCTTATTTTTTTGAACCCTAATCCCTTTCTCTTTCTCTCTTGAACCAGCCGCCTCCCTCCCCTTTCTCTCTCATACGCTCCTCCTTCCTCTCTCTTCTCTCCTCTCTCCCACGCTCCCTCCTCTTTCCCCCCACTTCCCTCTGTTCCCCACTTTCTGTCCCCCACGCTCCTCTCTCTCTTCCACTTCCCTCTGTCCCCGCTCCTCTCAAACTCAAACCCTAAATCGCCCTATAAATAATCGTTTCCAAGTCAGTTTGTGGAGGATTTTTTGGATTCATAAAATTCCCCAAGAACAAGTTGTTTAGCCGCAGAAATCCCCTAAACATTTTAAGTTCTTTCGATCGCTTCAAATTTCCGTGGAAAATTACTAAGTCTTCATCAGTTTTAATCTTGTTTTGATATTCATTCGAAAATAGAAAATTATTCTGGTTCCCTTTTGGTTCCGGTAACTGATTCGAGTCCGAGTAAATTCGAGACCGGAGTCTGTAGTGTTCGAGGTTATATCGAAACCTTCGCCTCACTTCGCTGCACCCGAAGAAGGTAATTCCCCTTTCCCATTTATTTTTGCATTTTTTTTGTTTCTTTAGTTACTATGTGTTAACTCAGTTTTTGCCATTGTTGTGATTAAGAATGTTTATGTGACAAGTTAGTTAGCTAAACAATGTTTGTCCTGTGTTAGTTTATTTTACTGCTCCTATGGGATTTGTGTGTGTAGTTTGGTATCTACATATGTGTTAGAATAGATTGGTTCTGAATAAGAAATACCCATGAAATCTGTAGTATCAAATTAAGTTTAAACCGCCTGCTTCACATAAAATAATATGAATAATTTGTTTAGTATCCAGTTGGTGGATTGGTTGGCTTTTGATATAACTGAAATATCCATTTGCGTGTTCATGTGTGAATAGATGATCACTATAGTTTCAGATTAGTTTCTTGCCTGCGACTCATTTAACTACTGGTGGGCACTTTACAGTAACCTACTATCTTTAGTTTGATGCTTTAGTTTAGTATTCATAAATGATCTCTTGATATTAAGAACAAAATGTGCTGCACTGAGTTTTTCTTTAGTGTAAGATGGTTACCAGTTCCTCTTTTTAGTCTAAGTCCCTTTGTTGTTATTTGGAATATCAAGATGTCATGGTGAAAGTAAGATTGGTTTTGCTATACTTGCTGCATACTGTCAGGTGTTATAAATTGTTGAGATTAAAGAAAAGAATAAGAAATGTACTTGCTGGTTTCTAGTAAAAGGCTACAAGATAACTCAAACTTGGAAGTCAATTTATGTCCTTATTTTGTCTAAACAAAGTTTAGTTTCTGAACTGGTTTACCTCACGTGCCATCTCAGATGTCTTTCACCAATTGGTTCAATTGTCTAAATGGTAAAATAGTTAGCTGCTTGAACAGTCTAACTGCCCATTTTTCAGTTTTATCTCTGAAGATTAAACCTCTTTTTTTCTCTTTCATATAAGCTACATTCAAGAGTAAATAATCCCTTTCTACAAATATATTAGGCAAACCAAACTGTTGTTATGTTAGTTTTACTAGTTGAGTAGACTGCTGCTCCCAGTCTTGAAATTAGAACTAAGTGTATTTTGGTTGAAGTATGAATTTTCTTTGAAATCTGTGTTTGTAACTCCTATGTTCAGCTGCTTTGAAGTGGTCAGTAGATGATTACATTTGAGTAATAAGTGAACTTAAGCCATACAGATTCCTTTTTTGGTGTTGCATTGTGCCATCAGTTGCCTTCCATTTCTAGAACTGGTCTTAGTGTGAAGCCTGAACAGGCATTTTATCTATGTTTAGTTTCATCTTTCTTTCTTTTGTGTGTCACAAAATTGCAGTTTGGTCATCCGTTGATCAAACATCACAAGTATTAGAGCTGAGTAAAAGGTTGAATGTGTAAACTCCAAATGATCCTTCAAGTTTCCCATATACATGTTTCTCTAAGTGTATTATGCATGTTAGGTGTCCAGGACTTGTTTTGCCTGTAGCTGGGGTATCTTCTGAACTGTAGCATTTTGGTTTTAAGACTCCTCTGTGGCTGTCACATTTTGGGATAAACTTGTTGCTTCCTTGTCTGCCATTTTGTTGATGTTGTTTGCAGTCAAGCATGCTGATCACTCTTAAAGTATTCTTAATGGATTAGCTGTTGGTTTAAACCAACAGGCTCTATACTTGATGAGTCTGTCTCTGAGATAATTGCTGGTGGTGGTTTCAAACCTGGCTACTAATGAGGGAGTAGTTCAGATTCTGGTTTTTTCATTTGTTCAGTGTATAATCTTGCTGTAAACCTGTGTCCATGATGTCAACTAGTTGGTCCAATAATTGAAGGCTGAACATGTTTAGGAGTTAAAGTCTTGAAATAGTTTTTTTTTTTTGGTTTTCCTCTTTAGATGTATGTATTTTTCCTTTCAAAACTTGCTTTCTTTTAAAAGAGTAAAGGTTCTTCCTAAGTCACATTAAACTCAAGCATTTGATTTGATCCTGAATTGGTCTCAAACTTTTAGATGACTTTCAAAACCTATCTTCCTTTTTCCTAGAGCTTAGATCTGCTTCTTTTCTTTAACTTAAGCCCCTTTTAAGAGCAAGATTTAGCACAAATGAATTAGTCTCATTCTCATGTTGTTTCGATAAGCTGGTATGAAGATTTAGTGTAGAGCATCTCTTTTTGCTAATTGATTTCTATGTTTGCCTAAAAAACGGTTAGCTCACTTCTGATTTGTTTGATATTAATAGCTGCAACTCTGGTTGTTAGTGTGTGCTTAAAGTATATATCTACTTTTCCCAAATTAGTACAAAAATATTAAAACTCAAGGATTCTCTAAACTGAAGTTGTGAAGTTAATCTTTGAAAGATTTGGTCAAAAGTCTTTTCCTTTCTCTTTGTGTAACTCAAAATTCTAAGCCTTGGTTTTGTCCCTTCCCTATCTGATTTTCTGTGGTATGGTATACTTCAAAGTATACATGGTATATAAGCCTAATGTACACCCGATGTATACAAATGTCGTATATTAGTGTATACCTTTCAAGTATACCAGGTATACTCTGAATATTACGTGTTACTGCATCTGTCCGAACTCTACACACGTTTATGTACGACAAATATCACACTGTTACTGCTGCCTACGTTTTGAGTGTTGCCCTGTTTTTCTATGTCATAAGTATATAGTGGCTGAATTGTGTATATATACGAAGTAAACCCGAATATACGCAATATATACAACCTACTGATCTGTTTTTGAATGTTTACATTTTATATATTTAACCTCATTTGTTGATTATATACTAATCATTTTCCTTTTATTTTTATGCATGACCATCGCATACGAGTCCTGCATTCGCTGTTGGGCTAAAATCCCAACGTAATCTCCTCAGGTCATCTTCCGTCAGTCCTGTCCGCAGCTGTGTATAAAGTTTCTGCTGGGCCGAGGCCCAACAGCAGCAAAACAGACCGCAACAGCAGTCCGAGAAAATGGGCCTAGCCCATTCACTCTTTACTCTCTTCCTTATTTTTATTGTTGTGTATTTTATTTGCCTTGTATGACTAACGTTTTATTTTGTCTTACTAGATTAGATGAACCGTAGTGAAGTTAGCGAAGTTAATGGGTTTGATTTTAGTAAAATGGGTAGTTAGTTTAGGGAAGACTAAAATTAATTCCATAAGACTATATATTTTAAGTAAAGGGAATCATATTTTATTCTATCATATACATTTCAAAACGTCACTAATACGCAAATATAAACTCAAGTATATTTTATAAACGTTGTTTTCAAGATTCATCAAATTATACATATTTTAGCCGAATACAACCAAACAAAGTTAGAGGAAGAAAACTTGTTACCTTTTGCATTTTATTAAAAAGATAAGTCTAGATTTCTCTTAAAAAGCTTCTATCTATATACAAATCATTATATTTTGCAAGTCTCATTTTTAAAATAAAATCATCATTTAAAGCTTAACAACATTTATAAGTTTTATTTTTGAGTGGACTACCATGTATTTCTTCAAGTTAGTCTAAATAACATTACTATGTTTTCCTTTAAAACCATAATAACACTTCAACCCATTTTCTTAAAATTTAAGTGTTATATTTAGCCTCAATTAATTAACCTAAGTTTGGTCGGATAACCGTAGTTAGCGGATTCTAAAGGATGCCTAACCCCTTCCCTTTAAGATAATATAGAACCCTTACCTAGAATCGCATTGGTTAAGCAGACTATTAACAGAGGTTTAGTTTTAACTTTACCTTAGTTAACATCTAGGTGTCCTAATTCACCGTTAAATTAATTAGGTGGCGACTCCTTAAAATAAAATAAATAGGAATCACCAATATGTTGTACTTCTAATTTAACCCGGTTAAAATGGGGTACGACACAGGCCACTTGCACTGTTGCTGGTTTTTTGTTGACTTTTCAGTGAAGATAGAGGAAATATGGTGCACCAAGGGATCAAACTTGGGACACCATTTGATTGACAAAGGTACTGATGGAGAATTTGTTGCAGGTTACACAACTTGCAGCAGTTGGATCACATCAAGGAACATATTATGGATCAGTTTGCAGAATTGAGAGTCTAACACTAGCAGGTCTCAAGATGCATTATGAGTGCTTTGTTTTGTCATCTGGTGACATGAATTTGCAGTATTATGTAGAATTGCATATCTGCTGCTTTTCACAAGTAGAGCCATGCGTGCAAATACTCATCAGATGCTATTTTCCATGCATAGAACAAGCTCTAGTTGCTGTCTTGCAGGAATTCATCAGTCATTGCTTTTATAAGTTATTTTTTTCAAAGTCTAGATCAGTGGTTTTATGCAGTAGCAACTTGTAGTACCAACTTAAGTCCTCATATAAGACTTAAGTTGGTCATTAGTTTAAATTTTCTTGTTTATTAGCCATTTGGCTACATTGTAAAGACTTATTAATTTGTTTTGAGAAAATTTATAAAACCAGCCCTGGGCTCACAAGCCTAGTGGACTTTGCTTTTTTAAAAAAAACCAATAGAGGGGGGAAACACATGTTTTGTGCAGGTTCTAGAACCATACAATTTGATTTTTTCTATACGACGCATAAGCTTTTACATCTCGCCCTAAATTTTCTCCTCCGAATTTGTTTTAAATTAAGTTATTGTTGGAAATAGTTAATTGGTCGAATCCACCCATAAAGGGTATTAATTAGCACATTAGTTTGTCATCTCCCTAAATCCTACATTAATGTACAAATACACCATTATGGGTGTTGAAAAAATTAATGGTTTTCCACCATAATATGATAGATATACGCTTTACATCTTCTAGATGATATCCAGATTGTGGACAAAGAGAATTCATCTAATTCGTGAGGATATCCGACAACTAGTAATTCAAGTTGTCATTGCTGCAGATCCACTTCCTCAAGAAAAACCCGTAAGTCTCCTAATTAGGTACATCAACAACAATAAGATATCTAGTGTAATCCCAGTGGGGTCTGGGGAGGGTAGAGTGTACATAGACCTTACCCCTACCATGGATGTAGAGAGGCTGTTTCCGAAGGACTCTCAACTCAACGAAAAGCATACCTCATCAGTTCGAAAAAGGAAATAACAACAGTAACACAGTCATGGGAAAATACTAAATAAAGCATGACAAAGCAGTCGGGAAAAGGAAAAAAATATCGTAACTACCATAAAATCATATGCCAATCAAAGTACAAGACGCAACAAATAATAACAGGAATCAAAGGACAATGAACTACAAGAGTAAAATGAAAAGTGACACGCACAACTACCTACTAACGAAACGTGACACGCACAACTACCTACTAGCCTTCTACCTAATCCGTGTCTTCTACAACCTCATATCTAAGGTCATGTTCTCGGTAAGATGAAACTGTGTCATGTCCTGTCTAATCATCTCTCTCAAATACTTCTTCGGCCTACCTCTACCCCTTCTGAAACCATCCATACTAAACTCTCACACCTCCGCACTGGGACATCAGCGCATCTCCTCTACACATGCCCAAACCATCTCAGTCTCGATTTTCTCATCTTTTCCTCTACCGAGGCCAACCCATTGTACCGGAATCTTCATTTCTAATCTTATCTCTCCTCATATGCCCATACATCCACTGAGACATCTTCATTTCCTCTACCTTCATCTTCTGAACGTGAGAGTTCTTTACTGGCCATCACTCCGCCCCATTCAACATAGTTGGTCTAACAACACTTTGTATAATTTTCCTTTAAGTTTCAGCGACACCTTCTTATCACACAAGACTCCGGATGCAAGCCTCCATTTCATCCATCCTGCACCAATAAAATGTGTGGCATCTTCATCAATCTCTCCGTTTTCTTGGATAATAGATCAAAGATACTTGAATTTTTCTCTCTTTTGAATGAGATGGGCATCAAGTCTCACATCCACACCATCCTCGTGTGCTACTCTACTGAACCTGTTCTCCAGCTATTATGTCTTGGTCCTACTCAATCTAAACTCTTTAGATTCCAGGGTCTATCTCCAAACCTCTAGCTTAGCGTTAACTCCGCCGCGAGTCTCATCAATCAAAACTATGTCATCTGCAAATAACATATATCAAGGCACCTCACCTTGAATTTGTCGTGTCAAAATATCCATCACCAGAGCAAATAAAAATAGGCTAAGGGATGACCCCTGGTGCAACACGATCACAACTGGGAAGTGCTCGGAGTCTCCTTCCACTATCCTTATCCTGGTCTTGGCTCCATTATACATGTCCTTGATCTCCCTAGTGTACATCATAGGTACACCACTATCCTCCAAGAATCTTCATCGAACCTCCCTTGGCACTTTGTCGTATGCCTTTTCTAGGTCGATGAACACCATATGTAAGTCCTACTTCCTCTCCCTGTACTGCTTCACCAATCTCCTCACCAAATGAATGGCTTCTGTAGTCGAATGCCTCGACATGAATCCGAGTTGATTGTTCGAAATAGACACACCTCTTCTCACCCTCATTTCCACCACTCTCTCCCACACTTTCATAGTATGGCTCAGCAGCTTGATCCCCTATAATTTTTACAATTTTGAATGTTTCCCTTGCTCTTATACAAAGGTATCATCATACTCCACTTCCATTCCTCTGGCATTTTTGTCATCCTAAAGATGACATTAAACAACCCAGTTAGCCACTCCATACTTATCCTGCTCGCGCACTTCCAAAATTCCACCAGGATCTCGTCAGGCCCAATCGCTCTTCCCTGCGCATCCTACGAATAGCCCCTTGACCTCCTCAACTATAATATGCCTACAATACCTACAATCGTGAAGCCTATCAGAATGCTCCAGCTCTCCCAACACAATGACTTTGTCCCTTCTTCATTCAAGAGTTTATGAAAGTATTCCTGCCATCTTCGTCTAATGAGTGCCTCCTCTACCAATACATTGTCTTCCTCGTCTTTGATGTATTTCACTTAATCCAGGTCTCGTGCCTTCCCTTCTCTCGCCACTAACTTCACCTCCTTCCTCGCCATTTTATATCGTTCCCTATTCGTCTACTTATCCTCCTCTTCCTTGCTCTCCACTAACATCGCATAAGCAATTTTCTTTGCTTCTACTTTCCCTTGAGCTTCTCCATTCCACAACCAATTCCTGCGATGTCCACTAAAGTTACCCCTCAGGACCCCTAGCACCTCTCTCGTTGCTTCCATGATGCAACTATTTGTCCTATCCTACATGCTGCTAGCATCCCCAGTATTCCCCCATCCCCCATCTCCATCAACATTTTCCCCATCTTCTAAGCTTTCGCCGTCATCAAACCACCATATTTGATCCTTGGTCGGTCACCCACCGCCCTCTTCTTCTTCTTCTTCTTCCTCTTGATCCAAAATATAAGCTCTCATGGCTCCTCTTGGCATTTGTTGAGTATCCTGAATTATGAGTTTGCTAAGTAGTTTTCCACCTAGTTTCCTTCTCTAAAATAGTGTTAGACAGTTAACTCTTGTTGATCAACCATTTCAATGGTATCTTCAATGATGTCCTTAATGATTAGATTTCTAGTGGTCCTATTTTTCAACATTTCCACTACAATTAATGAATCATATTCAATACAACAATTCTTATATCCATTGTCCTGTATCCACTGACCAACATATCTTATGGTCATTGTTTCACCATGTTATGATTAATGCCTTTAATAGGAACAGAAAAAGCAAAAATCAATCTTCCACAGTAATCTCTGGCTATTCCTCCAACTCCAGCTCTATCAGAATTCTTTATATAGCTTCTATCAGTGCTGATCTTTATCTTTCCAGTTTGTGGCACGTTCCATATCACATTTTTTATGCTGGCCTTTGGTTTGATCTTTTCCACAACTTCACATAGTTGGTGCCACTCTAAATCTAGCTTAAACTTGGGAAATGCTTTATCCATAGCTGCTTTCAAATACCATAGAATTTGTTACTGAATGCTTCTTATGTAAAAGTTTCTTTGATACCCATATATGCAAGCACATCTTATAGTCCACATTGCCCAGCAAATGATAATTTGAACAGTATGGATGATCAGCTTGTGCTTTTCATTTTTACTCTGAGTCAGCCACCATTCATGTAGAAAAGCTCTAGCAGGCTTGATCTAAAAGCTAATTCCGAAAGGTTGAGCATAAAACTAATGCAGGATCATGTCACGACCCAACTAGTGGGCCATGACAGGTACCCGGAGCTGGTTACCGAGCATCACTCATCATGCTAACTTTCATACCCCACTTGAACATATATATGAAATTTCTCAAATCAGGACTTATTATGAATAATCACTAAATATCCCAAAAATGTATATATAACCATAGGCCAATAAGGCTACAAAATTAATGTACAAGACATATACTAAGGAGGTCACATAACACTTATTACCCACACATAAGTATCTATGAGCCTCTAACTGGAATACTGATATCATAAGGGCGGGATAGGACCCCGCCATGCCCCAATATGTACACAAAAGAATATACCAATAGGCTGCACCTCCGGAGTAGTGGGGTGCTCCTGTAAATCTGCTGAGTAAGCTTCTGAGCATCTGAACCGTTTCCTTATCTACCTGTGGGCATGAACACAGCGTCCATAAAAGAAAAGGACGTCAGTACGAACAATGTATTGAGTATGTAAGACATGTATATCAACATAATAAAGAGGTAAGAGAACATGAGATGAAGAGATAACCTGTAACTGATTGCCTCTTAAGGCAGAGTCATGCATGCTACTCTTAATAGTAAACATCATCATATCATGTATACATATATAAACTGCCCGACCATATAGGTGCGATGTGAACATCATTAGCCCGCGTCCGAGCCTCCCACTAGTGGTGCTGCCCTGCCATAAAGGCACGGTGTGATCATTATCATAGCTACCCACTACGTCTATCATAGTGGTGACTGCTCGGCTAACTACGCACGGTGTGATCATACATAAAAATAACATAAAGCATGCATGAGAGCTCAAGTAAAAGCTATAACTCTATCGGAGTGACGTAAGGTCGGGAACCTCCGATTATATTATGGAATAATCATCATCGCTATGTCTCAACTTGAAGGAGCTAACATCATGAGTTGAGGCAACAACAAGAAATAACATCAATGAAATCATAAAGATAAAAATATCAAGATTATCATAGTATCATTATCACCATCATTATCATGGGGCATATCTCATAAGAAGCTCTTAAGAATCTTTAACTTTCATCTTTTGGGAGGTAAGAAGGTCATAGAATATATGGAAGGTAGTAATATAGGAGTCATGCCTTAACGAAAGAAAGGGACTAGTCTTACATACCTTTACGTCTCCTTAACAACTAAGCGTTCTCCTTCCAAGCTCACAACTCTACATTTAAGAGAATTCGTACTACATTAGATCATTAGAAACATGCTTAAGGCTAAGCTAAGGCGAGTAAGGGCTAACGAAAATCGGGCAGCATTTCCTTATTTCAATAACTTCCTCCATATTAATAAACAACTCCCAAATATCAATAACAACACCCATAATATTATAATCAATAAACTTCTTCAATTTAAACATTATTCAATCCTCACAATTTCCTTTCAAATCATTCACAACTATAGTTACAACCTAACACCATATTCCTTCTCATATAATACTTCCTCAACGTTATTAGCATCATTCATAACAAGGTTATACTCATCTCACACTAAGAATCATGACTTAAATGAACTTACTACCCAAAATACCATTACTTCCATATTTGAGCTCATATTCTACATTCTTCTCTAATCCAAGTCCTTCAACCACTCAATACCTTCAATAACATGAAACAAGTGTAAAGCTCACCTTTGATTATGTAGGAATGGTCTTTGGATGAATATACTTCACTTGAGAAAACCCCAACTTCAATTCCAAAGGAAACCTTGGCTTCCACAAACCCTAGTGATCTTCTCTACACTTGATTCTACCAATTCTTGGTGTTTTATCCTTGATTGCTCTTGGATAGGTGTTAATATAGTGGAGGGAATATTCTAGAGTTTTCAGAGCTTGTGGAGAAGGTGGGATATGAAAAATAAGAACAAGGGTCGTCTATTTATAGCTGGAACTTGAAATTCCAGAGAGGTTGTTCGACGAGCAGGTCGACGATCCGACGACGTGTCGACGGTCCATCGACTTGCGCTTGCAGATTACAGATTGTAGATTGCAGAAACATGTTGACAGTGCATAGTGATGGTCCGTCGACATGTCGATGGCCCGTCGGCACTGACTGATGTCTGCAGAATTTCCTGAATCAGTTCAAATTTTGTCGATTCGATTCGTTCGACTTTTAATACTTTAAATTACTAGGAATACCTGCTGGTACATTTGTACACGGAGTAAGACACTTTGTACCTTAACTTTCTCCGACGAGCCCTCTTCTCTTGCCTCAGATGTCTTTGGAATCTTAATTAGAATCATTAAGTATCCATTGTTACTTGTAGGGACATCATATACACCTTAACTTGCGTTAGTCTGTTCACCACACAACAACTCAAAATTTCGAGGTGTAACAGATCACTCTCAAAGACACTACTAAAAAACTGCTGAAAAGCGACCTACAAAAACCAACATCAATGAGATCGGTAAAAAAGCGACCTTATGAAGTCAGTATAAGCTTTTTATTTTACAAAAAGCAACCTCAGTAGCTCGCTAATTTAATAATAAATTCTGAAAAATACATTACCGACTCGAAAACTTGACCTGTGAAACAATACCAGCCACACGAGGTCGGTAAGTATTTTCAAGAAATTAAATTTATAATTAATTGGGCAACGACATGTGGTGGGAATACATAATTAAAAAAAATTCTAAAGTAATTCTATGATTAGCGACCTCACGAAGTCGGAACATTTTGAAATAAATAATAATTAAATTACATTAAACGACCACACGAGATCGGTAAATCAAATTAATATCACACTCTAACTTTTTCCCATTTCTCATTTCACACTCTCTCTCCTCTCCGTTCTCTCTCTCTCTCTCTCTCTCTCTCTCTCTCTATCTATCTTTCTCTCTCTATTCGATTTCAGCCATCGCCCATCGCCAGTGACTACCTGTTGCTCATCGTGCGCCGTCCCTAGGCCAGTCTCTGCCGTCTCCACCCACTGAAAAAAAAACTCTTTTTTTCTGTCAAAGCTATTACCGGAATTAGGGCTTTAAAGATCTTCTCCTATTTGCACTGATAAGTATCCCTCTAATTAATTATTTGATTTCTTATTTGCAATGTTGCTAGAAGAGAAAGTTTTATTATTAATTTTTTAGGTATATTTTCTAATTGATGGTTGTGTGTTATGTTGGATTTTCATTTCTTGAGTGCATTTGTTCAGTAAATACAAATGTTAATTAACTGATTAAACATTATAATGCTTTTTCTTCCGTCTTAATTCTAGATATTTGCAAGAAATCATTGTAGATAGATAGATATGGCGCAATCTATGCGAGAAGAGCTTGTAAAATACACCATTTGAGGTAATTTTTTCCCTTTTTGGTATTATTTTCCCAACTATTAATGATTAATATAGATTAATATAGTTATGTGAAATTTCTATGTTTAGTTATTCAGTTCTAGCCATTTAAGGTGCTTATTCTGGACAGCTTGCTCTTCTTTTAGGATTAGATTTTAATTCTCGGGTTAGGTTTTAACTTAGTTCTTTTTGCAGGAACTCAAACAAGGGGGGATATTGCCTCAAGATGAGGCATTCAGAATCACTCACGTGAAGAAGAAGAACAGTGAAGAATCAGACGAATGGGTTGAGGAACAGGCTAGGCAGTTCTACATAAGTTTAATTTAATGTCTTTTTTTTTTATAGTAGTAGTATATACCTTCCTCTATAATGGCACATTGCTTTTTTTTTTTTTTTTGACAGTACGCAAAGAATCTCCAAAAAAAGCTTATTTTTTACACTTAACATTCTGTTGCATTTTGGAAGTGTAAACAATGAAGGGTTTTGAAATGAGTTCTTGAAATTCTTTCATATTGTGAGTTTCTTGATTTTTTTTAATGATCTGCTAATTTGCTTGTTTAAATTTGCTTAAATGGATCCAAGATTTAATTTTTCTGACTGGTGGGGTAAGGATACACAAAAGGGAACAACAGTGATAGTGAAAATGGAGAACCCAATTTTTTCCATTATTGAAATTGATGGTCCTGATAATGCATTTAAGCCAATAGAAAAAAGTAGAGGCAAAAATACTAAACAAGTGACTTGGCTTTTGTTACTTAAAGCTAATTAAGTTGTTGGTTGTCTTGCTTGGGTTGCAACAATTTTATGGACTTTAACTAGTACTAGCTGACAACTTCATCCATTATAAAATTCACTAGCTCAGAAATTTTATGTTTGAGTTACTTATTTGGAGTAACTTTTATTTGCACTTAATTTTTATATTCAGTGTAATAGTAGGTTTATGATCAGCATAACAATTGTCTAATTATGATGAATTTTACAAAGAAAAAAAGATACAAGGTTTATCTGGACTAGTTCATGATTGAAAGTATAGTTGTTTTATATTATTACCTAATTCAAGTTTTTAAGAAAAGTTAGAGAAGAGTAGCACTATTTTTGGTTGAAATTTAATTAACATCCATAGTATGAACTAGTATAGACTTAATAGGAGCGATTTTTAGTTGCAGTTTATTCGTATATTCAGTGTAATAGTAGGTTAATCAACACAAAAATAGTCTATTAAGATGAATTTTGTAGAGAAGAAAGGATACACAATCTATTTAGACTAGTTTAGGATTGAAAGTATAGCTAATTGATTGATTATACTTAATTTGTATATTTCGATAGCATATGAAAGTGAAATTTTCTATTTTATTAATACCTAATTCAAGTTTTTAAGAGAAGTTAGAGAAGAGTACCACCAATTTTGGTTAAAATTTGATTAATATCCACAATATGAACTTGTATAGACTTATTAGGAGTAATTTTAATTTGCACTTGCTTTGTATATTTAATGTGATAGTAGGTTAAGGATCAGCATAAAAATAGACCAATTATGATGAATTTTATAGAGCAGAACGGAGAAAATGTCTGTCTGGACTTGTTTCGGATTGAGGTGTAGTTGATTGATTAATTGCACCTAATTTGTATATTCAGTGCAACAATAGGTTACGGAACAACATAAAAATAGTCTAATGATGATGAATTATGTAAAGAAGAAAGGATACAAGGTCTATCTAGGCTAGTTTATGATTGAAAGTATAGATGATTAAGTGGTTTTACTTAATTTGTTTGTTATGCTAGAGTGCTCATCAGTCAGATTCACATATCTGTTTAGACACACTATTAGCTAATACTAGTTGCTTTTACTTTGAATATGCACACACAGAGTTTGTATTAAATTGTTGAGCACTAGGTAGCTGAGGAACTTGATAAATCTTCTCATCTACTTTTTCAAAATCATATGTGTTGTAAAATCAAGTTAAAAGAGTAATGACATGAAACAAGAAGGTAGACAAGAAATGTCGAGAGCAAGAGAGAACTTTATTCATACTTTCAAGTATTGTTCAAGTATATAACTATTACATACAATCCAACTATATATAGGAATACATTGAGAACACTAAAGGGTGTGTCATAAACATGGGTAATAACTATTTGGGGGTTATAAAAATAAATTGTGGGAGTAGTGGTCATGAAGTAATGGGAGTTAGTTCCACAAAGAGTTATGAACATGAAGTAGTGGGAGTTATATGTAGAGGAGTAATAGACATCCACACATTAATATATTCATAACACTCCCCCTTGGATGTCTATTGTTAGATAATATGCCTCGTTAAAACCTTACTAGGAAAAATCCCGAGGGAAAAAGCACTAGTGAAGGAAAAGAGTACACATATCTAGTGATACGCATTGCTAGCTGCCTCATTAAAAATCTTGTGAGGAAAACCCTGTGGGACAAAATCTCAACTAAGGAAAAAGAGTATAGCGCGTATTAAATACTCCCCGTGATTAAACATCACTTAATTCTTGTAAATGATGCCTTCCAATCTTGTATAACAGCTTTCCAAATATTAATATTATCAGTGTCTTTGTGATCAAATCACGTTCATGAAGATGTTGAATCCTTAAGCTCATCCCGATATATCACTTGCTTGCTTCACGATCATTGTTATCTTTTGCATGATTTACGTAAATAGAAAATGATTGACTGCTTAGAGGAACAACATAAATATGGAAGCACCCCGTATGCACACAAATAAATTTTGTACGATCTAGCATCAAATAATCTTCCCGCATTTCATAACCAACAATCCCTTGACTTTAGTCAAATTGGGGCATTTGCGGCTAGAATATAATATTCACTTTTGGGTCAGCAAATGCGTATGGCAGTTAACTTGAATTATCTTTTCAACGAGGATCATACCAGTGATAATTCCTTACATATACCTTATTTTACAGCCGCTTATCATCCCTCCCTCTAATGTTAGGAAATCTAACATTTACCTCCCAACCTTATTTGGGGACCAATCTTTGTGCGTTGTGCTGGAGTAATTAAATCATATACCATTCATTCAAATTTTCAGATGGGAATTATTTGGTTCTTGACCCTGAACCAATTATGATAGGGAAGTTATTTATTATAAATTGTTGGCTTGATGCATACAATCTCTGCTACATATTAAACAACACATCTCATAGCAAATATCTATTTGGAAGTTTTGTTCTCATAACCAATTGTTTGGGTACAATTGGAGGCACACAATTTCTTCTAAACCAACTTGGATATAAACTAGCGTTATTAACATAATTTCATAATTTGGAACCGTGTAATTTCATAATTTAGAACTGTGCTCATAATTTAACAATTTGAGCAAACAACGTTGGAAAAACCAAATTGCAAGTCGATATCAAAGCACATATGACCATACCATAGATGCATCCATTAAAGCATATAATAGTAAATCGGTCCACATGGTAGGTGACTGGGCCCATATATATATATCACCTTTTATACGTTCCAAAATCAAGAGATACAATCTCAACATTAGCTGGTAAATTAATCAATTTGTCATCATGAAAACAAGCAACACAAGAGAATTCTTGAGAATATTTTATTTCGTCAATATATAACCACATGAATTCTCAATTATTTTTGCATCACATTTTAACCCGGATGGTCAACCGGTCATGCAAACTTCCGTAGCATGTGATTCCATCATGCTTGTATTTATGTGGTACGGATTCGGAGGAAAAACGAGAATCTTTTTCACATACATTTTGTTTACCTGCTATAGTTGTAGTAATATGAATATATTAAACCTTACCATAATTTATAGTCTCAATATAATTCATATTTGGCCAATGTCATTGAAACGTAATGTAACGACCCGTTTGGTCGTTATAGTCTTTCTGGCACTTTTGACCTTTCTCCGAGCTTGTTTAGCTCACATTTGACCCGAAGGGACCGTTGACATGCTTCCTGAGGTCATTAGATTTGATTCAAGCGACTCTTTCTGAAATTTAGGCTTAAAGCAAAAAAGAGTTGACTCAAAGTTGACTTCTGGGCAAACAAAGCTTTTTCAGAAATTTGTCAATTTCGAGAGGTCCGGATGGTCTTTTAGAACTTGTGTGTATATTTGGTTCGATTCCCAATGCACTCGGGTACATTTTTGGACTTGGATTGGGAAGTTAAAATTGAGGTATCGGGGGTTGACTCGGTCAACGAGACATCAGTTGGGAATTCCGAGGCCACGAGTGCGTTCGTAGCGATTTTTTATATGTGTCTGTTTATGTGGTTTGTGAGGAGATGGCTTCAGGTATTAGCTGGGATTTCAAATTAAGATTGTGTTTATTTCGGGGAAATTCTGGTGCTAGTGTCCGCCATGGCGGCACCCTTACCGTCCCAGTGGCTCCGCCATAGCGGTGGAATGGACCGCTGGGGCGGGCAAGCATATTTGTAGCCCGACTGTCTCGGCGGTCTGAGAGGCCGTCGGGGCGGGACCGCCATATCGGTATCGGGCCTGTTATTTCATTAATTGTGTCTTAAAAACTATTAGTTTCTCATTTATTACTATTCCGAATATTGAGCTATTGGGAGCAATTCTAGAGGATTCTTGGAGAAGATTCTTGGTGCTAAGTCCTTCTGATCTCTTCGCTATTCCATTACCCCTAATCATCTTAGAATCCCTTTACCTTGTTAGTTCATTAAGTAATGGAAGATTAAAAGTGGGTTTAATGAATATTCTATCTAGGCTTTTAAATCATGATTTGTTGGTTAGGTTAGCTTCTTTAAGCATTGAATTGATGATTAGAATTCTTTATTTCATAATTTGTTCCCAATTAGAGGCTAATTTATTGAATTGGAAGTTAGGGTTTATACCCAAATTTGGGGGTTTTGCCTAGAATCTGAAATAGAGTGAATTTTTGTTTATTCTTGCTTGCTAAGGATGGGAATTGATCACCTCGAGGTTTAATTTCATGTTTTTTTGATCTTTAAATCCCTAATTTCACTCTTTCAGTTCATAAACCCTATTCCATAGGTTGGGGATTTGGGTCTTGACAGAAGTACGGTTTGTTCCGATGTTCTCCATGACTCTAATTTCATGATTCGAATATACTTAGACTTTCTCGATCTCGAGGCTCAAAGGAAAGGAAAGGCACTGCTGTTCAGCCTTCCTGGTAGGTTACGGTTTACCCCATGGTGAGACTTCGTTTAGCGAAGCATATATTTAGATGATATTATCGGAGAAAGCATGTATACCTACGGGTATGAAGTTGGGTTGGATATTGTCTTAGGTTGGGCCATGTTGTGTGATTGGGGTTAGCCACCCCGTTGTGTTGTGATTTGATTTGTTCTATTGTATTTGGTTTGATGCCACTTGATAATAGTAGATATTGGAGACTATTGATATATCTTGATCATAATATTGTAGTACCTTACTTGTTGACGTTTGATACGAGGATAGTGTTCTATATGGCTTGTGTAGCCTTTTCATTATGTTGTTGGCATACCCATACTTGGTACTTGTGATATTGATCTGATCATTGATTTTGAACTCATACATTGCACGCATTCTCATCCTTCGTGATATACTGTTGATACATTGATGATACTTGAGGAAACACTGTGCTGAGCTAGGCTCAGTTGGATGAGAGTGACGTGAGGACCGATATCCGATGGTTGTCTCAGAATCATGATTGTATGGTAGCGAGTCCAGATGTTTGTGCTGGGGTCGTAAGGTAGCAGTATCCAAGTTGTCGCGGATCGTGAGGTACATGGACTCCACGGGTCCCCCTTGGGTTGTGCTACCGAGACGTCGATACTTCCGTCTGGAGCACATATGTACACAGCATTGCATTGAATCCACATTTCATACATTATTGCATTGCATTGCATTATGGCTTGTGTTGATGATCTGGTGATATACTTGTGTTATTTGGATTCAAATTGATTATTTTGAGACTTAGCACACTTGGGATTAGATGCTATAACCTAGGTGACGACGTGTACTTAGTTTCTGATTTGTGTTGACTTATACTTGTTGATTATCTATTTATCTTACTTTATTGTCCGGATTATGTTAGCTAAACTTAGTCGGCTTATGATACCTACCAGTACTGTGGTTTTGTACTGACCTGCACTTGCTGCATTCCAGGTTGGATCTACCTTTGTTTCTCGTGGCTGATAGTCGCTCCGAGAGTTGCTTAGAGTCTACAGGATGAGCACGAGACGTCCGCTGCCTTGAAGATTCTTCTTTATTTATGTCGTATTTTCTATTCTGAGACATATTCAAACTTGATTTATTATTGATATTCCAGACTTGTATATTCTAGTTAGATGCTCTTATATGGATTAGACCCGACTCTGGGTTGTATTTTTATTATTTTCGTACTTTTTCTATATTATTATCGTCAGACTTACGTGATTTTATCTCTTCCTCTTATTTAATTATTTATTTACGTTTTCACTATCGTTGGGTTGAGGGTTCGCTTATCGAGGTGAGAAAGGTAGGTGCCCGCGCAACGTAGCTAGATTGGGTCATGATAAGTTGGTATCAGAGCACTAGGTTACCCAGTCTATAATACAAAAGCATGTCTAGTAGAGTCTCGTGGATCGATACGATAAGCTTCGTACTTATCTGCGAGAGGCTATAGGACATTTAGGAAACTACAACTACTAGCCAGTCAAGAAATTTCACGTTCAGAAGATGAAAGTCGCGGAAATTGGAATGCTGCGGTGGATGTGTGGGCACACTAGGAGGGATAGAATTAGGAATGAAGATATCTGAGACAAGGTGGGAGTGGCATCGGTGGAGGACAAGATGCGGGAAGCGAGGCTGAGATGGTTTGGGCATGTGAAGAGGAGAGACACGGATGCTCTAGTGCGGAGGTTGGCTATGGACGGTTTCAGGAGAGGCAAAGGGAGGCCGAAGAAATATTGGGGAGAGGTGATTAGACAGGATATGGCACAATTTCAGCTTACTGAGGACATGACCTTAGATAGGAGGTTGTGGAGGACTCAGATTAGGATAGAAGGCTAGGTGACTTATCCTTTCACCATAGTAGTTGTATTTTTGCTCATTTATTTATTGCCATTTGATTTCTGCATTTGATTGCTGCTTATATTTGTTAGGCCGTTGTACTTTGGTTATCTTATTTATTTATAGTAGTTAATGTTCCTTTCTTTCCGAACTGCTCTACCATGACTTTCGCGTTTTTGTTATTCCTTGTTTTCATAATGTTTTCGATATGCTTGGCCCTATCTGACCTTTTGTCTTGTTTTCCTTTCTTGAGCCGAGGGTCTTTCAGAAACAGCCGCCCTAGCTTTCAAGGTGGGGGTTAGGTCTGCGTACACTCTACCCTCCCCAGACCCCATATGGTGGGATTATACTGGGCTTGTTGTTGTTTCATTCTTTCGTACTACTTTATTCTAATTGGTATATGGAACAATCGAATTGGTATCTGACTCTTATCTCTTCTCTCATAGGTGGTGAGGACTCGAGCTACTATAGGCCGAGATCAGGTGCCAGAGCCGGTAGCTACGGCTGGTACCAGAGGGCGAGCAACAGCTAGAGGGCGCAGCAGAGCTAGAGGCCACGACGCTACCCCAGCCAGGGGCTGGCCTCCTGCGGTAGGACAACGGCGCGAGAGATCTCTGTCTCCATAGCCTGAGGATTAGTAGGTTCAAGACCAGGCCGCCGAGGATGACTTGGCCCCAGCCAGATTCAGCCCGAGATTACTTCTTATCAGACTATGCAGGATGCTATGGCTCGTGTTCTACTCCATCTAGATACCCAGCAGACTACCGCTTGTATTACTACTCTGGGCGGAGGTTCGTAGACCAAAGTTGGGGCGCAGACCCCAGAGCAGGGACCTACTCTAGTACCAGAGTTGATGCAGTGCCAGCCTCGGCGGATGATCTTAGACCAGTTGAGGGTCCTGTTATGACCTTGACTAACCAGGATCTTGTTGGGAGGTTTAGAAAGTTGGAGCCGCCGAGGTTTTTGGGTACTTCTTCAGAGGACGCTTATGAGTTCATCTTGGATATGCATGAGTTGCTACATAAGATGGGGATCACAGAGATCCATGGAGTCGACTACGTGTGCTACAAATTTCGCGGCGACGCGATGACTTTGTGGAGATATTTTGTTGCTAGAAAACTTGAGGGTTCTCCTCCCCTGACTTGGATTCAGTTCTACCGGGCCTTCCTGACAAGTATGTGCCCCCGGCTTTGAGGAAAGCCCATAGGGATCAGTTTCTACATCTTGAGCAGAGGGGTATGTCCGTGGAGGCCTATGTGACCCACTATCTATAGCTGGCCTATTATTCCACTTCTTTAATCCCTACTGAGCTTGACAGGATTAAGCGTTTTGTTGGTGGGCTAGTTAGTTCTCTTCAGATTCCTTGCCTTCAAATGGAGGCTATGGGGTCTTCCTTCCCGTCCATTGTTGAGCATGCTTCTTTGGTTGAGGCCGCTAAGGCCCGTGCATTTGGAGGGGTGGTGAGAGAAAGCAACGTCAGATTGGGAGGTATGGTGGTTCTAGTTCGAGGGGCGCCGGTCAATCTTCTAGGCTGTATCAGCCATATTCCTGCCACCCTACGTACTCAGCCTTGCAAGTTTCCTCCAGTAAGCCACCCAGGTAGAGATCTCATGAGAGCTCATTTTCTGGACCAGTAGATAGGGTTGTCTTAGCCGAGTCCTCATCTTCAGTTTATTAGCCTCCGTCCTCTCAGGGTTGTTTTGCATGTGGAGAGCTTGGGCATATTTCTAGGAGATGTCCCCGAGCCAGGCTGGATTATATGTCTCAGGGGACTCCGACATCGTTTAGTAGTTAAGGTGGTGCTTCTCAGAGGGGCGGTGCTCAGTCAGGCCGTGGTGGTTCTCAGGTTTCTAAATGTGGATCCCAGGTTAGTAGAGGTAGTTCCCAGAGTTCAAGAGGTGGATCCCAGGTTGGTAGAGGTAGGTCCCATAGTTAAAGAGGTGGATCTCAGTTTGGACATGGTAGGGCCCAGTGTTACTCATTCCCTAGTAGAACTGAGGCAGAGGCCTCAGATGTTATTATCTCAGGTACTGTTTCTGTCCGACAAAGAGTAGCTTTCGTGTTATTTTATCCTGGATCCACTTATTCGTATGTGTCTGCATATCATGTCATTGATTGGGATTTGCCTTGTGATAGCATAGCTATACCTGTTCATGTGTCTATTCCGGTTGGAGATTCTGCTATCGTTGATCGAGTTTATCGGTCTTGTTTGGTTACTTTTATGGTGTATGACACTTGGATAGATTTGATGATTCTTGATATGGTGGACTTTGAAATTATCTTGGGTATGACCTAGCTTTCTCCTTATCATGCGATCTTGGACTGTCATGCCAAGGCAGTCACCTTAGCCATGTTGGGCATCCCTAGACTTGAGTGGAGGGGTACTCCTAGCCCCGCTCCGAAGAAGATCATTTTCTTCCTTCAGGCAAAGAAATTAGTCAATAAGGGGTGTTTAGCTAATCTGGCTCACGTACGTGACACGACTGTTGCATCTCCACCCCTTGAGTCCATTCCTATTGCGAGTGAGTTCGCGGAGGTATTCCTGAGGAATTTTCCGGGTATGCCACCCGATCGCAACATTGAATGATGTATTGATTTGGATTCGAGCACTCGCCCTATTTCTATTCCGCCATATCAGATTGTACCGGCTGAGTTGAGGGAGCTTAAGGAGAAGTTGTAGGATTTATTCAGCAAGGGTTTCATTAGATCGAGTGTCTCCCCTTGGGGTGCTCCTGTGTTATTTGTGAAGAAGAAAGATGGAACCATGAGGATGTGCATTGATTATCGCTAGCTGAGCAAGGTTACTA
Organism: Lycium barbarum; assembly: GCF_019175385.1. Lineage (NCBI taxonomy): Eukaryota > Viridiplantae > Streptophyta > Magnoliopsida > Solanales > Solanaceae > Lycium > Lycium barbarum. The sequence continues at coordinate 113,074,154 of NC_083347.1, read as the reverse complement.
TTCAGAACAAGTGCCCTATGCCTCGTATCGATGATCTATTTGACCAATTTCAGGGTGCTTCAGTGTTTTCAAAGATTAACGCGTTCGGGCTACTACCAGTTAAGGATCAGGGCTGAAGATATTTTGAAGACAGCCTTTCGGATTTGATGTGGTCATTATGAGTTTCTGGTGATGTCATTTGGGCTTACCAATTCCCCGGCTACATTTATGACTTTGATGAATGACATCTTTAGGTCATTTCTTGACTCCTTCGTGATTGTGTTTATTGATGATATCTTGATGTATTCCAAGAGTAGAGAGGAGCATGAGAGCCATCTTCGTGCTGTACTTGGGCTGTTGAAGAAGAATAGCTTGTTTGCTAAGTTTTTGAAGTGTGAGTTTTGGTTGTAGTCTGTGGCATTCTTGGGCCATGTTGTGTCTAAGGATGGGATTATGGTTGATCCACAGAAGATTAAGGCCGTGAGGGGTTGGGCGAGGCCCACTACTGTTACCGAGATTCGTAGTTTTGTGGGTTTGGCCAGCTACTACCACCGATTTGTGAAGGGTTTTGCTTCTATTGCTTCGTCTTTGACCAGACTGACTTAGAAGGATGTTCCCTTCTAGTGGCCCGATGATTGTGAGGAGAGCTTTCAAAAGCTCAAGACTCTTTTGACTTCAGCCCCGATTCTGGCATTACCCGTGAAGGGTAAGGATTTCGCGATCTATTATGATGCATCCCATATGGGTTTGGGTGTTGTGTTGATGCAGGAGGGTAGAATGATAGCCTATGCTTCCCGTCAGTTAAAGATCCATAAGAAGAATTACCCTACCCATGATTTGGAGTTGTTGGCCGTGGTATTTGATTTGAAGATTTGGAGGCATTACTTGCATGGTGACCATTGTGAGATTTTCACCGATCATCGTAGCCTTCAGCATGTGTTTACCCAGAGAGATCTTAATTCCAGGCAGCACAGATGGATGGAGCTCCTGAAGGACTATGACATCTCTATTTTATATCACCCAAGGAAAGCCAAAATTGTTGCTGATGCCTTGAGTCGCAAGGCAGTGAGTATGGGGAGTTTAGCTCGATTGATTATTTTCGAGAGCCCGTTGGCCATGGAGGTTCATACTCTGGCCAACAATTTCGTTCGTCTTGATATTTCAGCCCCAGGCAGAGTTTTGGCTTATGTTGAGGCGAGGTTTTCCTTATTATTAGTTTAAGGATGCTCAGTTGAGCAAGATTCGAGACAGGGTTCTGAGGGGTGAGGCCAAGGAGGCCTTGATTAATATTGAGGGCATTTTGAGGATTAAAGGGTGCGTGTACGTTCCTCGTGTTGGTGATTTGATTCGGCTGATCTTAACTGAGGCTCATAACTCTCGATGTTCCATTTATCTGGGGGCGACTAAGATGTATCGTGATTTGGGGCAACACTATTGGTGGAGTCGGATGAAGAGGGATATAGCCGATTTCGTGGCTAAGTATGGTAATTGTCAACAAGTTAAGTATGAGCACCAGCGACCCGGTGGTGTACTTCAGAGGATGCCCATTCCCAAGTGGAAGTGGGAGAGGATCTCCATGGATTTTTTTGTGGGTCTCCCAAAGACCCTAGGTAAGTTTTACTCGATTTGGGTGATAGTTGATCGGTTGACTAAGTTCGCTCATTTCATTCCTGTTCAGATTTCCTATACCGAGAAGAAGTTGGCCAAGTTGTACATTCGGGATATTATGAGATTGCATGGGGTTCCTATTTCTATCGTTTCTGATCGGGGTATTGTTTTCACTTCCCATTTCTGGAGAGCCTTTCACGAGGAGTTGGGTACTCGATTGGATCTTAGTACAGCTTTTCACCCCAGACCAATGGACAGTTCGAGCGGACCATTCAGGTGCTCGAGGATATGTTGAGAGCTTGCGTTATTGATTTTGGTGGTCATTGAGACCAGTACTTTCCCTTGGCAGAGTTTGTATACAACAACCGTTATCATTCGAGTATTGGCATGGCGCCTTTTGAGGATTTTTATGGTAGGAGATGTAGATCTCCGGTTGGCTGGTTTGATGGGTTTGAGGTTCGACCTTGGGGTAAGGATCTATTGAGAGAGTCCCTTGATAGAGTGAGGGTTATTCAGGCCAAGCTTTTGGCAGTTCAGAGTCAGCAGAAGATGTATGCGAACCGGAAGGTTCGAGATCTAGAGTTTATTGTTGTGACCATGTTCTGTTGAAGATTTCACCCATGAAGGGTGTTATGAGGTTTGGGAAGAGAGGCAAGTTGAGTCCGAGGTATATTGGGCCTTTTGAGATTCTTGACTGTGTGGGAGATGTTGCTTATGAGTTGGCCTTGCCGCCAGGCTTGGCGAGAGTTCATCCAGTTTTTCATGTGTCTATGCTGAAGAAGTACCATGTCGATGGTGCTTACATTGTTCGTTGGGATTCGATATTGCTTGATGAGAATTTGACCTATGAGGAGTAGCCTATTTCGATCTTGGATAGGCAGGTTTGAAAGTTGAGGTTGAAGGAGATACTGCTGCAAAGGTGCAATGGAAGCATCGTACTGTTGAAGAGGCTACTTGGGATACTGAGTCGGATATGCATAGCCGATACCCTCAGTTGTTCACCGATTTAGGTACTTCCCCGCTCTTTTCCCTTCTTCGCTCGAGGACGAGTGATGGTTTAATTGGTATCTGATGTAACAACCCGTTTGGTTGTTATAGTCTTTCCGACACTTTTGACCTTTCCCCGAGCTTGTTTAGCTCATATTTGACCCGAGAGGATCGTTGACACGCTTTTTGAGGTGTTTAGATTTGATTCAGGCGACTCTTTGTGAAATTTGGGCTTAAAGCGAAAAAGAGTTGACTCAAAGTTGACTTTTAGGTAAACAGATCTTTTTTGGAAATCCGTCAGTTCCGAGAGGTCCGGATGGTTCGATTCCCAATACACTCGGGTGCATTTTTGGACTTGGGTTGGGAGGTTGGAATTGAGATATCGGGGGTTGACTCGGTAACCAAGACCTCCGTTGGGAATTCCGAGGCCATGAGTGCGTTCGTAGCGTGTTTTTATGTTTGTCTGCGTATGTGATTTGTGAGCAGATGGCCTCAGGTATTAGTCGGGATTTCGGATTAAGATTGTGTTTATTTCGGGGAATTCTGGTGTTGGTGTCCGCCATGGCGTCACACTTACCATCCAGTGGCACCGCTATAGTGATGGGATAGACCACTGGGGCAGGCAAGCGTATTTTTAGCCTGATTGTCTCGGCGGTCTGAGAGGCCGTCGGGGCGGGACCGCTATAGCGGTCCTGCTGCCGCTGTATCAGTATCGAGCCTGTTATTTCATTAATTGTTTATTAAAAGCCCTTAGTCTCTCATTTATTACTATTCCGAAAATTGAGCTATTGGGAGTAATTCTAGAGGATTCTTGTAGAAGATTCTTAGTGGTAAGTCCTTATAATCTCTTTGCTATTCCATTACTCCTAATCATCTTAGAATCCCTTTACCTTGTTAGTTCATTAAATAATGGAAGATTAAAAGTGGGTTTAATGAATATTCTATCTAGGCTTCTAAATCACAATTTGTTGGTTGGGTTAGCTTCTTTAAGCATTGAATTGATGATTAGAATCCTTTATTTCATAATTTCTTCCTAATTAGAGGCTAATTTGTGGAATTGGAAGTTAGGGTTTATACCCAAATTTGCTGTTTTTTCCTAGAATCTGATATAGAGTGAATTGTTGATTATTCTAGCTTGCTAAAGATGGGAATTGATCACCTAGAGGTTTAATTTCATGTTGGGACCTTTAAATCCCTAATTTCACCCTTCTAGTTCGTAAACCCTATTCCATAGGTTGGGGATTTGGGTCTTGATAGAAGTACGGTTTGTTTTGATGTTCTCCTTGACTCTAATTTCATGATTCGAATATGCTTAGACTTTCTCGATCTCGAGGCTCAAAGGAAAGGAAAGGCATTGTTGTTCGGCCTTCCAGGTCGGTTACGGTTTACCCTATGATGAGACTTCGTTTAGCAAAGCATATATTTAGATGATATTATCGGAGAAAGCATGTATACCTACGGGTATGAAGTTGGGTTGGATATTGTCTTAGGTTGGGCCTTGTTGTGTGATTGGGGTTAGCCACCTCATTGTGTTGTGATTTGATTTGTTCTATTGTATTTGGTTTGATACCACTTGATGATAGTAGATATTAGAGACTATTGATATATCTTGATCATACTATTGTAGTACCTTATTAATGTTTGATATGATGATAGTGTTCTATATGGCTTGTGTATCCTTTTCATAACGATGTTGGCGTACTCATGCTTGGTACTTGTGATATTGATCTGATCATTGATGTTGAACTCATACATTGCACGCATTCTCATCCTTCATGATATACTGTTGATACATTGATGATACTTGAGGAAACACTGTGCTGAGCTAGGCTCAGTTGGATGAGAGTGACGTGAGGACCGATATCCAATGGTTGTCTCAGAATCATGATTGTGTGGTAGTGAATCCCGATGTTTGTGCTGGGGTCGTGAGGTAGCGGTATCCAGGTTGTCGCGGACTGTGAGGTACATGGACTCCGCGGGTCCCCCATGGGTTGTGCTACCGAGACGTCGATACTTCCGTCTGGAGTACATGTGCACACAGCATTACATTGCATCCACATTTCATACATTATTGCATTGCATTGCTTTATGGCTTGTGTTGATGATCTGGTGATATACTTGTGTTATTTGGATTCGGATTGATTATTTTGAGACTTGGCACACTTAGGATTAGATGCTATAACCTAGGTGACGACGTGTACTTGGTTTCTGATTTATGTTGACTTATACTTGTTGATTATCTATTTATCTTACTTTTTTGTCTGGATTATGTTAGCTAAACTTAGTCGGCCTATGATACCTACCAGTACTGTGGCTTTGTACTGACCTGTACTTGCTGCATTCTTTTATGAATGCATAATTCCAGGTTGGATCTACCTATGTTTCTCGTGGCTGATAGTCACTCTGAGAGTTTCTTAGAGTCTACATGGTGAGCATGAAACGTCCGCTGCCTTGACGATTCTTCTTTATTTATGTCTTATTTTCTATTCTGAGGCATATTCAAACTTGATGTATTATTGATATTCCAGACTTGTATATTCTAGTTAGATGCTCTTGTATGGATTAGACCAGACTCTGGGGTGTATTTTCCTTATTTCCGTACTTTTCTATATTATTATCGTTAGACTTATGTGTTTTTATCTCTTCTTCTTATTTAATTATTTATTTACATTTTCACTATCGTTGGGTTGAGGGCTCGCTTACCGAAGTGGAAAAGGTAGGTGCCAACGCAACTTAGCTAGATTGGGTCGTGACACGTAAAAAGTTTCTTTTCAGACTTACTACAACCCCAATATTATGAGCAATTCATTCCTCCGGGTAGTAACTGTTAGACCCCGTATTTTATACGTCGAGTTATTCGCGAAGGAATCGATGTGAGATAGAAACCTCGGATTTTTAATTTCTAAACTAGAACTAATCGGTTATAAATTTCACTTAGTATAAAAAATGTTATTGGAGATTAGGAATTACTTAATTGTGGTGTTAAGTAAAAATTTGTGACAATAAGGAGCCAACAAGAGCAACAACGTCCAAGGTAAAAAGGATGACTCAAAGTCATCTAAAATAAGGCAAATGGAAGACATACAAATGTGCAATTAAATGTTGATTCATCCACTACAGTTTCAATATATTGTGGACAACAAAATACACTTATAATCAAGTGTGAAATTCGGCCAAGGGCTGAAAAAATTGAGGAGGAAAAAGTTGAAGCCTACAATTGAATATTTGGGCATCCACTACTTTATGAAAGTATACATTATTTTAGGAGGACATAAAATGGTGGAGGGATCACTTCACATTAAATATTGCTCATCCATCTTGTCATGATTACAATAGACAAAGGGTGGAGTATGAATCATTCAACACACATGAGATTGTCTTGTAAAAAAATTGAAAAGAAAGAAGAAGGGAGAGACAAGGGGTTCGGCCAAGAGGCCTATGGCCGAAAGTTGTGAGACAAATATTGAGTTTTGGTGTAAAGTTAATGGAGTGAATCATGGTCATGATGGAGCATGTGTTGTGTCCAACTTGTAGGCATTATAGTGAACCAAATAATAACTAAGGAAATCAGAAAATACATTCATTTCAACTACACAACACAAAGGAAGAAAAACCTAAATCTAGAGAGAGAAGCATTCAGCCACCTTGGCTGATTTTTGAGCCCTTTGAGTCTTGATCCAAAAATTATTTTCCAAGGTTTTTCAACCCTTTAGAAGGTCCCTAGAACGTGAATATAATTTTTGGAGCAACAAGAACCATTTTCATCTCAAGTCACAAACTTTAGCCAAGTAGAGAAGTCAAGTTGTCAAGGTAAGATCTAACTTTCTTTTGCTTGTATTAAGGGTGATGTAGATGAGTAAATATAAGTTGTATACATGAAATTATGTGTGTTGATTTTGGAACATGATAGTAGTTATGGGGCTATATGTGTTGAAGTTGAAGTATGGTTGTAACTTGATGAACATGAATCGCATGCATAAAATCATGAAAGTTGGTGTTGGAATGTTAGTTGGCCGTAGGGACTGTTTTGGTGGAATTGATAGACTGATTTTCTTTAATAAATATGTTTGTTACTATCATAGATCTCATGGTAAAAAAAATGAAAAGAATTGGAAGGTTAAAGGTGAATTTATGTTAGTATGAAAATGATTGAATCTATGATTTTATGTGAAGTGATGTTGAAGCATGTTGAAACCGTTTGTGGACTGTTTTGTGAGGAAGTTAGTGAACTGTTTTTACATGATATTTTGATTGTTATTATCATGAATTTTATGATGGAATGAAGGTGTTTAATGGTTGGAGTTGAAACTAAAGTCGTTTGTGAGTTGTTGTAAGAATTGTAGAAATGACGATGTAGCTTAGTTGCGTATGAATTGATGTTGTACTTGTCGTGTGGATAGCTGGTCATAACCTACTGAAATTATATGAAACGAAGACATGAAATAATGTGTAAGAATCATATGTGGTTTGCTTAGTATGTTCGTAAACGTTTGCAAGAATTCCGAACATTGTTTAGGGACTGTTTTGGACATGTTGTTGGACTGTTTTGGATATGTTGTGGTAATGGACTGTTTTGGACTTGTTGTTTTCATCAAGTTGGAAAAATAATTATAGTTAAGAGTATACATCATGTTTTCATAGTGGTTGGGCTGTTATAGAATCGTTTCGACGAAATAATATGACTATAGATTAACAAGAATAAATTGGATGTGTCATAATCGCATGTACACTATTATCTAGCGTTGTAAGGTGTGGGCTGTTTTGACATGTTGTTGTTATTGAACTTGGAAGATTAATGATAATTAAGATTATGCTTTGTATTGTATGTTGGATGGGCTGTTATAAATTGTTACATGCAAACGTTAAGGCTACGAACTATTAGAAGTAACTTGAGAATGTAGTAGCCGTATGTGAATCGTTATTGCATGTTGTGAATGTGGGCTGTTTGGAATATTGTGTGGACTGCCCGGATTGATATTGAGCATATAATTATTGATGTTGGGATGGTTATATGTACTTGGTTTGGATACAAGAGTAAACGTCGCCTAAACATCTAGAAAGGAGTTACTAACGTTAGAATACGTTTTGAATCTCCCCGTAACTTAAACATAGTTGTTGGCATCTTAATATAGGTTGAAGTATTATTGGGCAGCGTATACATATTGTGTGACGAATAAACGCTAAAGGTATGTGAAGCTAACCCTTCTTTCTTTTTGGCATGATCGTTGTGAAATGAATATACGATATATATACGATTCCAAAGGAAACTCCTATTCCTAGAGCCACTAGGATGGCTATTGATTTTTGATTCCCATAACTTATGTTTTGATTCATCTATATTAATGTGTACACATGATTTCAAAGATTCATTTTGATATAATCCACAGGGACATCCGAAAGGTATATGAGATGACTATTATTTGAAATTGCGAACGATGGTTCGTGTTGACTATTCTATTGAGTCTTTAAAAATGTTTTGAATTGCATATAGTTTCTCACTACTCTGCTCGTGCATATCTCAATATATCTTTCACCGAGTCCCGGGCCGGGTATGTTATCGTGCACACTTTCACTGTATTGTTCGTCGAGTCCCTCATTAAAGGGCCGGGTACAATATATATATATATATATATATATATATATATATATATATATATATATATGTATGTATGTATATTCTGAAGTTATGTTGTGTTATGAAGTTATGCTGTGATATGAAGTTATGCTGTGTAACAGAGTTATGCTGTGTTACGGAGTTATGCTGTGTAACGGAGATATATATTATATTCTGAAGTTATGCTGTGTTATGGCGCCAGAGACGGGGTGGCGACCATGTTCACCGAGTCCCATAATGGGGCCGGATATGATATATGATATTGACATGCATGATTTATGTTTCGAAAGCAAGCACTTGGTATTCTGGTTATTGTACTCATTTTCTGTACTTCTTATTTCAATTATGATCTCGTTTTCTGTATTTCATGCTTTACATGCTCGGTACATATTCCGTACTGACCCCTTTTCTTCGGGGGGCTGCATTTCATGCCCGCAGGTGCAGACATTCGCTTTGGTGATCCGACAGCTTAAGATTTCCCCTCTGCTATTTGGAGAACTCCATTGTTCCGGAGTCCAGAGTTTCGTACAAATCCTTCTCGGATATATATTTATATGCATATGTGGACTAAGGGTACGACGGGGCCCTGTCCCGTCATATGTTACGTTACTGTTGATACTCTTAGAGGTCTGTGGACATATGTGTGGGTTGTGTATGAGTTCTATTCATCTATGTCTATACGATGTTCTGTGATATGATATTCGTCCATATGATGGCAGCCTTGCCGGCTTGCATATGATATTGTTATATGATGGCAGCCTTGTCGTCTTGCGTATTATTTCATGATGAGATCGTTATAAGACCCATATTGAGTTTGATGTGAAATGAACATATAGTTAAAGAGTATGTATACGGGTGTCCATGTCGGGCACCAGTCATGGCCTACGGGGTTGGGTCGTGACAGTAACAAAGTCGCTTTTCCAGAGCTCCCAATTAATTATGTACGACCGCATATTTCATAATACCATCCATATGGTGAACATCTCCTTTTAGGGAGTAATTGTCATTATGGTCATGGTCAACACCTTTATATGCAAGATTTATTTCTTGCTATTACCCTTCGACAATTCCTGATAAGACATACCACAATATTTATGACGTACTAAAAGTACGTGGCCAATAACCGTTTATGCCAAAATACAAATTTTTTATTTCTCTCAAACTTCCTTAGAGATGAGTTGTGGTATTTAATCAACCATACATTTGCACGTCCTTATCCATAATTTTTATCACATCTTGACACATTCACTTTCAAGAATGGTAGAACATTTACAATGCTTCTCACAAGTCACATTCTCTTCAAGCAATGGACTAAAATCATAATAAACCCATTGTCTTTATCATATTCATAGACCACCTCGACATCACTTTGAAATTGTATTCCTTTCTTTTGATGGAGGATTTATAAAATTTTATCAAATTAGGTCGCACGACAATCGAGTGCCCATTGACCTTTCATACCATATTGATGACAACAATTACCTTCACCTTTAGAAGGATCATTTTGAGAACCCATAATGTTCTTCCTTTATATTACCACAATGATGATTAACATTATTTTGTCATTTTTCACGCCGACGTTCATTCGTTTGACCACTTGTTCTCATTTAGAATTATTATGCACTTCTACCACATTTCCCTCACGGAATGGAGCATATCAAGTGGAACGGGCTTCAAGATTTTTCATCAAAAGCTTCCTTGAGTCATCATTATATCAACAATATGGTGCATTGGGATTTAAACCCAACGTCTTACTCATATAGGCCATATCGCGCTGAGACTTGAACCCAACATCTTATCATCATAATACACTAGTACTTTAATCCGATGTCTTACCCTTTTGGTGCGATGGGACTTGAATCCACTGTCTTATCCTCAACCAATGACATTATAGGCCAAAGTATCCTCGGACTTGCCTCGACCCTTTGAAAATATTACTACTATATAATCCTTCATTATGGTAATTGTAATAAAATTAGATAACCACAACTTCAAACATAAGAAATTTGATGTAGTAAAATATACTGAACATAAAAAAATATTATAAGTCTTCAACATTGTAGACTTCTGCAACTGCACCGAAAAAAATGGTTAAAGCAGAAGAATAATTAAATCATATGCAAATAGCATTAAGTAGTATTTTCTTGCCGTAGGAGAAATTGCTTCTGAATAATGCATCAAAATTCATGACAACAGGGTACGGAATATGTTTCAACTTACTGTTTGTTCCATAAATAAAAGCAGGCTAGTTAATAAAGCATACAAATTGCTAAGGTTTTTGTCTTTTCATAATTTCACCACAGAATGAGTAATCTCAAATAATCAAACACAAATATCTTATGGCTTAGTGTGACAAAGCAAAATTGTTCACTAATCAAGTTTCAGAATACATATCACAGTTGAAAACGATAATTTTAATTTATAAACAAAAGAAAGTCTTTGATTTTCCTTTTTATCTAAATGTAAGACTCTAATTTCCTCCACAAATAACTAATCCTTTTTCCTTAAGAACTTTTTAGATCGCGTCCCTTTATAAATTATAAAGATGTTATAAAACAGTAAAACTAAAGTTCACAGAGATAATTTGTCACATCCCAGATTGAAGAGCCATGACGGGCACCTAACCTTACTTGCCGAGTACCACTAGACATACATCCGTAATGTAATCATAAGCTTAGGTGGGCCATTAGGGCCGCCATAAGATAACCTGCTGACTCACAGAAGTAATAGACTGAAATAACACAAGTCTGTAAGGACATAACTGCATAACAAGCTGGACATACTGGACGGGCCAACAAGGCTGTCATATACGTCTATGTAGATATGAGCTGACAAGGCCATACAACATCTAACTATACATAACTGCCTACAAGCCTCTACTGGAGTACATAACATTACGTGGTCGGGACAGGGCCCCGCTATACCCATGCATATGTATATATATAATCATGCTGACTCACGGGAACTCCAGAACAAGTGGAGTGCAACAACATAGGCTGCCGAGTTGATATCCTACGGGACGGGTCACCAACCTATACCTCAAGACATGCGGGCATGAAACGCAGTCCCCCAGGAAATAAGGGAGTTAGTACAAATAATGTACTGAGTATGTAAGGCATGAAAAACAATATATAAGAGGCATAGAAGAACCATGAGGCAATAAGAGTCAGCCTATACATCTAAATATCTCTGTGCATCATGAAATACGTAAATATCATGTGTGTGCGTATTAAATGTCAGGTAATACATATATATATGCACATATATCATTATCAAGCCTCTAAGGGCATCCCATCATATCATATCGGCCTGTTTGGGCATCACCATCATCATCATCGTGTACCAGCTGATCAGGTGGTGGTGCATATATAACGCTCTTCTGGTCATGGGTCAATGTGCATGTATAAATGAATGCAATGCATAAGTAAAAACAGATAATAAGAACTCTCGGAGTGACATAAGGTCGTGCTACCTCCGATAAACATCTTTGAGCTAATATCATCAATATACGTAATCTCAAGACCCATGAACAGAAGGAATAATCATAAAATGGGTACAGGAACATCGAAGACTAGAGTACTCCTAATGTTTCTAAGAGTAGAGTGATATGGAAGTTCGTTCATTCGTTCGTTTGTTCGTATCATAAGGATCATGCCAAAATGAAAGAAAGGATAGCCTTAACATACCTCAATCTCCTCGTCTCCTCAATGCTTTCAAAAGCAGTGCATAATACAATTCAATCTACATTAATACAATAAGGTCCATGATTAACACCGTAAAGAGACTTAGTCGAATTTCTGCGTTAATAACTTGTCTATATAAATTTAGGCAGCATCTCCCCTATAATATTGACTTCCTCCAACTACATGTATAAACAACAACAACCAGACAAACACAACAAATACAACATCAACAACAAGGCACAATATATCAACAAGTCATCAATATCTCACGACGAGCGGTAAGCTCGGATTGGATTCCCTTTAACACCCTTCAACCCCATTATCATTCATTCTTGAACACAGTAATATATCCAATATATTAACCAATACTTTTTAAAGGATTTACAACCTTCAACTCAATTTCAAAGTTACCCAAAACAGTCCAACACAAGATAATATCACTACGGACAACTTCCAAGTGCTTTATAGCCATTTCCTTTTCTAGTTAGCAATTTCCTCAAGAAGCTTGACATGTAAACCAATATAATCATACTAAAAGTACCATATCTAATTTAGTTAACATAATTTCCAGCCACTTAAAGTTCATAAGAGACTTTCAAAATAGTCCATCAAGAACAACAACATCTCAAGCTAATCCAAGTATCATCTTGTAGTTTATCATCCTAACAACATAACCAACACACAAACAATCTTAAGCACAATTAGTAGGGTTTTATAATCACCTTAAAAAGTAGCAAAAACTTGGAATCTCAACCAACACAGCTCACAACAACCCTTAATGCCAACACAACCTTGTAGAGGTGTTCTTCCTTCTTTAAGGCAACTTGATGTTGGATTATGGTGTATTTATTTGGAATTTCTTTGGGGCCTTGGAGGAACTATTTGGGAGGGTCTAGAGAGGGTGAGGATGGAAGGAGGTCGAAAAATGAGCAAAGCTCATCCCAAAAATGAGTTAAAAATAAGTGAAGGTCGGCCACCGCTATAGTGGGTCCCAAAAGGGTCTGTCTGGTAAAAACGTGAATATCTCTCTACTCCGATGTCTTATTGATGAACGATTTAATGATTTAGAAAACAGACTCATAGAAATTTAATTTGATAGGTGGATCACCCCATAACTCCAAGTATATTGGGAGAAAAGCTCAGTGACATCTGACCCAAATTTAAGTAAGCTTATGAACATAACTTGTGACGACTTTTGTCGACTTTTATTTTTCAACTCACTTGACTTCAAAACTTAACACATGACTATAATACGACTAAAATAACTCATGAAATGACCTTCATATCATGTTAAGCACCCCTAGTCTTACCCCAAAAGTACGGGTTATAACATTCTCAAACTTGCCTACTTTTGACGAAGCTTATTCTTTCCGATTCATTTGACGTACAACCTTCCCAACACTTACCAAACATGATTATAAAATCTCATATACATAGTATGATCATGTAGAATCTCTTATGACCTCGACAAAAAAATTTCTTTCTCAATCTTCGTCGATTAACTCACGACGAAACTCAATGTATAAAAGTATGGGGTGTAACAAAATAATTATGATATTACCTGGCAGTGTGATCATTCAAGATAAGCAACACTATGTTACCCCAAGTCAGTAAAAGGCGGCACCAATTAAGTTGTCGCTAGGCGTCACAGTTTAACATTAAACAATTTTGTAGACGTAGGGCCAATATTAACTGGTTGGAGACTCGTGCTGATAGCGTGTTGTAAAATCAAGCTAAAAGAGTAATGATATCAAACAAGAAGGTAGACAAGAAATGTAGAGAGCAAGAGAGAACTTTATTCATCCTTCTAAGTATTGTTCAAGTATATAACTATTACATACAATCCAACTATATATAGGAATACATTGATAACTCTAAAGGCTGTGTCATAAATATGGGTAGTAACTATTTGGGGGTTATAGAAATAAATTGTGGGAGTAGTGGTCATAAAGTAATGGGAGTTACTTGCACAAAGAGTAATAAAAATGAAGTAGTCGGAGTTATATGTAAAGGAGTAATAGACATCCACATATTAATATTTTCATAACAATATGCAGGTTTTGCCTTACTTTTCCACTTTTATTGTTGTGAATGATACAACTAGGAAAAAATAGATCAGCGAAATAAACAAATAGAACTATACCTCCCTATAACAAGATGGTACCTAACAACTGAAACTTTTATATCCTTTTTTTTTTTTTTTGGAAAATATCGGCATCTGGGTTTGGAATTTGAGTCAAATAAGAAAAAAAAAAAAGAGAAAAAGTTTGGATTTATCTCATAATATATATGTAATTTTAGCATAATGACCAAAACTATGGACAAAATAAACAAATAGAACTATATGGTACATAAAACCTGAAACTCTTACATCTCTTGGTTTTTTTGGAAAAATCAGCATATGTGGGTTTGAGATTTGAGTTAAACAAGAAAAGAAAAGAGAAAAGTTTGGATTTTGCACATCATATATGTTACACCCCGTAGTTTCGTATGTTGAGATTCGAGCTATCTTTCAGGAGGTGTGTGAGCTTATATGTATTTAACTTATGGTTATAAGGATTCAAGTTCATATAGTAAGCTATGAAAGGATTGAAGGGCAAGTGAATAAAGGAAATTAAATTTGTGGAACTTGGAAGAAAATATGAGGGGCAATATTGGCCCAACTTGGAGAAAGAATATAATTTAGTAGATGAGGAGTTTTGAAGCAAAGCAAAAGCCTAAAATGAAGTTCGTCGTGTCTAGTTTCCAGTGCAACAAACCGCTCGTCTATAGGACATCGGAGTAGGGAATTATGGACGTTACAAGTTCAGCTGACAGAGCAGAAACGCGTGCTACAGTACTGCTACAGTAATCGTGCTACGCGTGCTACAGTACCCCCGACCCGAATTTGACCCTTATAAAAAGGGTAAGAACCCCTTTTTTTCACCAGATTTAGCCCAGAAATTTCCAGATTTTTTAAGAGAGAGAGAGAGGGAAACAAAAGTAAGCAATTTTCAAGTGACGAAGTATTAATCGAAGCTCGGATAAACGCATAGATGTGATTCTAGTATGGTTTTGCGGTGGATTCAAGGTGGATATTAAAGATATCGCTGTTTTAACAAAAATAAGGTATGAATCTCTCCTTATTAATGTTAATTTTTGTTTATTTACAGAGATAAAGTCGTTAAATAATTGTATAGCGAGTTGGTTGGTTGTGAAAATTGGGAAACATCGTGTGAGATGTTTATGGAATATTTTGGCGTTGATAACATTGTTGTTGATGTTGGTATTGTTGTTGTTGTTATTGGTTGCTGAATTGAGATTTCGGGTTAGGCACATAAACAGGGGAGATGCTACCCGAATTTCGGCAGATTCTAAAAGGGTTTTAATTAAAGGCTTAAGACAAGTGTATGATGGTGAGCCTAATAATAGTATGAAAGATTTTATATGTAGATTACAAGTCAGGAGATAAGTGGGAAGGTCAAAGGGCAAGATTCCAGGTATGTTAAGGCTAAACCCTTTCTTTCTAAAGGCATGATTCCTTATTATAAACCTTTGTACTATATCCATAATATTGTTGTTTCCACAAATGCTAGACGCCTATGAATCTCATGATATTTTGAGCTCATTCATGACCTTTGAAATTATTCATTGTGATTGATCTCACCTTATGATATTTGTTCCTTCAAGGTGAGATATAGCGACAACGATAGTTCCATAGTAATAACAATCCAATGAGTTTAAGAATGTGTCTTAAGGAATGTTTTGTGGGACATGAACAGAGTGCTAGCGAAGGATCCCTAATGAGGTATTTGATACTAGAAGAGAGACTTATGATGTATCTCAGGATTTGGCTAATGTTTAGTTAAGTGGGAAAAAGTCTTAAAGGCCTAGAAAAATGCTCAGGAGTTTTTATATCATGATTATGTTTATTCACATTTATGCATTGCATTCATTTACATATATGCATATTGACCCGTGACCAGAAGGCGTTATATACGCGTATATTATATATACATACATACATACATACATATATATATATATGTATGTATATATATGTATGTATGGGGTATGGGGTATGGGAAAAGGGCGAGGCGTTATATACGCATTACCACCTGATCAGCTGGACATCATCCCGGACGCGGGATATATGGGATAAATGGATCGGGCCATTCGTTCCGCGACAATATGTATATATTTACCACTGGACTGCAGCCAGTCAGGCAGCTACCACCGTGCTACGGCCGGTCGAGCAGTTACCGCTGATCAGTCGGGCAGTTGCGCTCTACCATCGGGCGATAATCAGACGGGCAGTTATTACCACCGGACTCCAGTCAGTCGGGCAGTTACCACTGATCAGTTGGGCAGTTAGTATAGGATGATTAGTAAGATAGAGGCACAATACTGTACATAGGTATGGTTAAGTATGCAAGAGGATATGGATCCGGTTGCACGCCACAATACATGTTCAGACAACATTTGATGATAAGGTAACCAGGACTATGGTAGGGTATACAGACCTAGTAAAGACTACAAGAAGATGAAGAGGTATGTATACATATGCTAGATTTCCATCGGTAGTTCAGAAATGCCAGGTTGATTCTTATTCTTCTCACCTTTAATATATGGCTATTTTGTTGCACTTTCCGCCTTCCATACTCAGTACATTGCTCGTACTAACGTCCCTTTGCTGGGGGCGTTGCGTTTCGTGCCCGCAGATCTTAAGATACAGCTTGACGGATCTTTCAGTAAGGATACCAGCTCAACAGGCAGAGTCGTGGCGCTCCACTTGCTTCAGAGTTGCCCTGTGAGTCAGCATGGTTGCATATGCATTTGTATGGGTATGTCGGGGCCCTGTTCCGGCCACTTTATGTCATGTACTCTCGTAGAGGCTCGTAGACAGATATGTACAGTTAGATATCTTATAATTATCTCGACTTGTACTATGTTGTATCATTATTATGGATAGCCTTACCGGCACATGCACTCGAGATTAGTTTGAAGGCGTAAGTATGTTATCTTTTGGGCTTGTGCCCCTATGGCTTATAGTACCTTGGTCTTATGTTGCCTTTCGAGATACAGAAAACGTGAGTTACAGTTGGTTCGCTCGGTTTCCGTAGGGTGCCGAGTGCCACTCACGCCTTACCAAGGTTGGGGTGTGACAATATATATGCAATGTTAGCACAGTGACTGAAACATCATTCTTTCTATTTCTTACTTTATAGTTGCCATGTATTTCAAATTGGTTTTACCATTTAAACAGTTGATTTTCCTTGTTCAATTTCATAATCAATTTCAACAATCACTCGTTGAGTTATGCTGTAGTCTGCCACCTGGCCTGAGCCTACACATCAACAAAAGGATGAATTGTGGATTGCGACTATTGGTGGCCCCACTACGTTTGACACAACTTATGGAATGTCAAGTCGAGTATTTCGTCAATTCCGATCACCCCTACAAGGCATAGGTTCTTCCAATGATGTCGGGTCATTAGGTAGAGCAAGTGTTGGCCATGGAGCAGAAGATCGCTGAGTTATCTAGCCAGCTATAGGCCTCTCAGGCGAGGGATAGATGGAGGGACGAGCAACAACAGGCTGTGGAGGATAGGAAGAGGCAGAGAGACGAAAAATATGAGGGTATAAAAGCTCAATTAGACTCATTACTTGCTTCGGGGGGGGGGATTCCCCCTTCTCTTGATGACGTTCGTAGCTCCAAAGGTCGACCTCCCAATTCTCAATCTAGGTCATGACATCGAAAGATTGGTCAAGAACACTGACTTGTAGATGAGCCCACTAGTGGTGATGATGATGGGGAGCACGTGTCAAACACACAACAGCGTGGTTGAATTTTAAGAATTTTACTAACTTATGAATTTTTTGGTCGATTTGTAAAAATGTAAAAGTGTTTGGTGGATGTTTGTGAATGATGTAGTAGTTTGATGTTGTAGACTAACTTAATGTAGACAAGTTTAATGTTTTGTGGATGTTTGTAAAGGTTGAAGTAGTTTAATGTCCTCTGTGAATGTTTGAATTACGTTTTGATTAAACTTTGAAGTAGATTCGAGTTGAATTTGATGTAGTGTGGGTTTGTAACGACCCATTTGGCTAGTAAAGTGCTTTCAACCCATTTACACCCGTTGACCCTTCCCCGAGCCCTATTACCACGATCTTGACCCGTGAGGATGGACGACACGATTCCCGAGGTAACCAGGCGAGACTTATGATGACTTATGTGAAATAGAGCCTTAAAGTGAGAAACGGTTGATCGATAGTTGACTTTTGGGTAAACAGACCTTTTTTTGAACATCCATCGATTTTGAGAGGTCCGGAGGGTCGATTATGACTTAGTGGGATATTAAGTTCGGTTCCCAAGGTATTCGGGAGCGTTTTAGGTTATTGGTTGGAAAGTTGGTATTTGGCCATTAGGTGTTGACCTGGTCAAATAGACCTCCGTTGGAAATTTTGAGATCACGAGTCATAAAAACACGTTGCGATAGTGAAAAATCAGCAATCTGTTGGTATTTGTTACCTCGCTGTGATGGGGACTTGTGCGTTGTAGCGGACCCGCCTTAGCGAGTCCTGGTCAACTGGAGTGAGCTGAGAGGATTCGTTGAATCCGCTCCAGCGGACATGCTGTGGCAGTCGTGGCGTCGCTAGAGTGGTCCCGCTATAGTAGTCCCACTACCGCTGCGACAAGAAATGCAGATCAGAGTCCTATTTAATGCTAAGTAAAACCCTTCATTTCCTATTCCTACATTTATTATTCCTAAGTGTCTTTAAGGCGAATTGAAGAGTTTCTAAGCAGATTCTTCTTGGGGGTAAGTTCTCTAGCCTTGATTTCATTTATTTACCTTTCTTAAGCATGAATCCATGGTAAAACAAATCTATAGAATTTAAGGAAAAAGATGGGTTTTCACTTTTACTTCATTATTTGATATTTAGTCTTCCAATATAAGATTTGTTGATAGATTTGACTAATCTAAACAAGGAATTTGATGAATTAGTGACCATTAGGCTTGAATTTTCCATTATAGTTGATGAATCGAAAGATTGAAAGTTAGGGTTTATACCCAAATTGGGGGTTTTGACTTGAATGATGAAATTGACTAATTCTTGAGTTAATTTAGCAATTGGAGTAGAATTGAACTTCTAGAATGTTGGGTTACCTATTCCATCTTTAAAATACCTGTTTTGCCCTTGTGGGGCTCATTTCCCCCTTTTTCATAATCTTATTTCTAACATAGAATTTGACAATGGATAGACTTTGAGTACTTGGAGGCTCTCCAGAAAGGCAAGGAGCAGATTTGATTACTCCTGGCTCCAACTCGGTAGCCATGTAGGTTACGGCTTACCTTCTGATTAGATTTGAGTTAGCGAAGTATATGTAGAGTTAGTTACTATCGGATAAAGCACGTTACGCCTTCAGGTATGAAGTTGGGATGGATTACTTAGGTTTTTTATTTTTGACTTATTTGTGGGCTTGTTGCCTCTTTGTGATTTATTGACTTGTTGCAAAGTGTGTGAAAATGGCCTTGTATTTAGTTTCCATATTGTGATTATGATATTGTTGTCTCTCATCATCTTAGCATTATCATGGATAAAGGAAAGAACTTGACTTAATCTTGATATTGATGTGTCCATGTGTGGCACGATTGGTATTGATATAATTTCACTTAGCATTGATATTATGCACGACACTCATCCTTATTCTGCATGATACATTGATATGAGCTGGGACTTGATACTGATGATGATGAGAGAGATGAGCGTCCGATGCCCGAGGTCTTTGTCGAGATCTTGAGAGTGGTACATGGAATTTTTTGGTCCCCCATGGGTCATGACTATCGACGCGTGGAGGTATTCCATCCGTAGCATGTGTGTACGGAGATTACATTTGGCTGATGCATTTCATTGCATTGCACATGGATTCATTACTACATTCAAATATTTCTTGGATTCTGACTTGATACTATTATACTTGAGTTATTGTTCTTGGATTGTGTTATGTTTGTACTTGATTGCGAGCATGTCTTTTGTTCAGTTTTTTTCTTTATATATGTTAGCTAATTGTTGTCGGCCTATGATACCTATCAGTACATTGTGTTTGTACTGGTACTATCTTGCTGCATTCTTTTCTGAGTGCAGAGTACGTGACGGACTCTATTTTCACTCCTCGTGACTGATTCCTGAGGCCCTGTGTAACACCTCGTACTTTTAACGTAAGCTTTAACCATGATCCTAGACTTGGAAAATCAGATAAAGAATGTGGGAATTGGAATTTTCCTGTTCAGTTGTGAGATAGTGGTTTACGCCCATGAACAGTGGACGTATTTCAATTTACGGGCCGTAAACCAAGTCGTAAACTGGTACCAAGGATTTCTGAGCATTCTGGAATTTGGCAGTTGAATGTCATATGGTTAAATACGAACCGTATTTCACTATACGGCCCGTATTTCAAATCGTAAACTGAAACCAAGAATTTCAGAACATTCTGGAATTTGGCATTTTGATGTCACATGGTTAAATACGGACCGTATTTCCGTTTACGGCTAGTATTTCAAAACGTATTTGGAATTTGGGAAAACTTCCTTGATGAAAGTTGTAGAGCTTTGAAATACCTTTCCAACGGTATATTATGGGCGTCAAACGGACATCTGTGCAAAGAGTTATGGCCATTTTACCGAAGAGACGCAGTGCAGTCCATATTGCAAAATACGACCCGTATTGCAGTTTACGACCCGTAAACTGAAAATACGGCCAGCACAGTGCTGGACGTAAACTGCATTTTCCCAGAACAGTATATATTCGTCCATACCAGTTCAAATCATTATTTTTCATTCCTTCAAGCCCTAGAACGACTTCCTACCCTCTTCCATCATCAAGAACACCAAGGTAAGCCTACTCTAATTATTCCAACTCAATTCTAACACCTATCCTTGTAATCTAAACAAGAAATCATCATTCTAAAACTAGGGTTTTCAAGAAAACCCATCTCAAGGTTCAAGAATTCAAGATTTTGGAAATCTTCTTCAAAGCTCAAGTCTTTAATTCAAGTTTTGGAGCAATTAAGGTATGTAGAACTTCCATCCACATGTGGGAATCTCTACGTTCTTCCCCATGCTCCGTTTCTTGATATCCATGAAGTTCAAACCCTAGGGCATTAAACCCAACATATTGGTAGCCCGTATTTATGTATTTATGTACATGAATCATGAATTCTTCCTCATGTATTCTCATTATGTTTATATGAAACTTTATGATTTTATGTAGCAAGTTACAAGCATGATTTCAAGTCAATTATATATATAATTATGAACTATTATTATTACTCATGAATCAAGAACATGTTTGCAAGACTATGACAAGTTATCTCATGAAACCATATTACAAGATATTTCATGAAACCATGTTTACAAGTTATTTCGTGAAATCATGATTACAAGTTATTTCACGAAAATCATGGGCTTCTTAGCCAACTATATTATGTTCATATTTTTGGGAATTGCTTAGTTAACCGAGAAGGCTCAGATAGCCTGAAACTACGTAGCCACCGTAGGATAAGGGTTGTCAGCAAGGAGGCAACACCTTCATTATGCAGTTTGGATCCTTACATGATTATTATTACTTAAATCTCATATCCCTGGCAAGGTTGTGAGTGTTCTGCTGGTAGGACGCAAGTACCAGACCATGTTGTCGGTTATACTATAACATTCCCCACGTTACAAGTAGTTTTACATACAAGTATTTCTATTGATTACTGTTTTAAGACTTCACTCACGTTTCATGTTCATGTTCAAGTTACATTCAGTTTCAGTTCGTATCCTATATCTAGGTTGTGCCATGTTCTTCATTTCGGTAGGTTTTACATACTAGTACTATTCACCATGTACTAACGTCCCTTTTGCCCGGGGCCTGCACTTCACGGTGCAGATACCGGTTTTCAGGAGCATATATCTGTGCAGTAGGATCACTTCAGATATCAGCTTATTGGTCAGCCCCACTTCTCTCGGGGTTCAACATGGAGTCTGCATTAGTATTCAGTTTATGGTAGTCCAGGACCATGTCCTGATAGTTAGTATTCAGACATGTTTTAGAGGTTTCATAGACATATGTTAGTTCACAGAGTCAGTTATGATTTTATGTTTGCAAACTATTGTGTTTCCATGATATTTCATGCTATGAGATAAATTTCAAGACTTTATTCTGCAAATTACATTTTCATGATTTATTTAAATTGCATCATATAGATTATATTGTTTTGATGCCCATGTTGACAAGCAAGCGATGAGGTTCGCTCGGACACATGCAAGCAAGGCCCGAGTGCCGTGTTACGCCCAGGCCATGGTTCGGGGCGTGACACCCTGTTTCGAGTATTTAGGGTGAGCATCTGATGAGCGCTGCTCGGAGACTCATCTATCCTGTCTTTATATTCCTTCATTCAGACAGTTGCTTTGACTTACAAACTTGTATATTTAGACATTTACATAGTTGCTCTTTAACGAGTCAGACCAATTCCCTGGGGATTATTAGTATTCCGCACTTATCTTTATTTATGTTTCAGAATTCTATCTACTGTTTTATTTACTTTATTGTGGATCGAGTTAATGATTTAGGGACAGGTTCGCCTACCAAGGTGGAAAAGGGTAGTTGCCCGCACGACTGGTGGTTTAGGTCGTGACAAGGTTGTAGCATGTTATTATATGTGCTTGTTGGATTGTTGGCGGCTTTTTGAGCTGGTTTTGGAAAAATACATAATTGTTTATGATTTTTTGTGGGTGACTAGCTGCAAAAGCAGCAAAATACTGCCAATTTTCCTACAGAAAACTGACTTCATGACTTCGGTTATTGTAATTTAATTTTCCAGATTTTAAAGAAACTGACATCCTGAGGTCGCTTCTGTTCATATCATTTTCCAGATTTTAAAGTAACCGACCTCATGAAGTCAGTTCTGTTCGTATCATTTTCCAGATTTTAAAGAAACCGGCCATATGAGGTCGATAAATAAATTACATTTTGCAGAAATTGACCTCATGAGGTTGCTTCTTGATTATCATTATTCATAAATTTATAGTTACCGACCTCATATGATCGGTTTACTTTAAAAAAATATATACTAACGTAATTTCCCGACTACGTGTGGTCGATAAAGTTCAACAACAAAAAATATTTTGGACAATCACACAAAAAATAAATAAACTAAATTTCAACATATCGACCACAGAGGTCAGTAACTTCTAAAAATAAATGAAAACTAATATAACTTACTGACCTTAGGAGGTAGCTAAATATTTGCGACCTGCCCACACCCGACCTACTTTTGAGGTCATTTTTTTTTCAAAAACTGACCTCATGAGGTCGAAAAAATAAATTTTTTGGGTCGATTTTCAGCAATTTTTTAGTAGTGAGAAGAAATGTTGTATAGTCTCTGGTTTAGCATTGAACCAGCATAGGCAGTCAACTGGCATATCAACAAACCTGCCAAAAAAGTTATTAGTAAATGGTAATTTTCTCTTAATAAGTCTCCAAGAAATAAAAGAGAATTTAAAAGGCATGTTGTTATGCCAAGCGTTAAAGTGTAACGACCCGTTTTGTCGTTACTGTAATTATTCCGTTTTTGCCCTCGTTGACCCGTTCCTGGGTCTCATTAGAACTATTTTAACCCGAGGGGATAGTTGGTTTGACGTCCCAGGCATCGTTGTGGGCTTTAGAATGTTTTCTAGAAAAATTTGGCTTTAAACGAAAATTGTTTGACCGGGAGTTGATTTTTGTGTAAACGAACTTTTTCCGGAAATTCGTTGATTCCGAGAGGTCTGGATGACCATTTGTGATTGATTGGTGGGTTTGGTTCGGTTCCTAATACACTCAGTTGTGTTTTGGGACTTGGGTTGGAAAATTGATATTTAGGCCGTCGGGAGTTGACTTGGTCAACGAAGTCTCCGTTGGAAAATCCGAGGCCACGGGTGCCTTCGTAGCGTGTTTTTACATATGTGAGCATATCGTGGTTTTCTGTATCGGGCCTCAAATGATTGTCGAATTTCAGAAGGAAATCATGAAACTTGGTTTTGGTATTCTGGTGTCTGGTGTCCGCTGGGGCAGCACCAGCACCGCTGCAGTGGTACCGTTGTAGCGGTGGGATAGCCGCTGCAGCGGCAGTGCGTATTTTGGCCAGGACCACCGTAGCGGTCTGCACAGTTGCTGGGGCGGTACAGCTGGGGCGACTATTTGACCGCCGTAGCGATGTTGACTGAGACTGACCCTACTTTATAAGTTTGAGACCCAAAAACCCTATTCATTAGTCTATTTTCGTTGGAGAGCTTTGTGGAGGCGAATTTTAGGGTTTCCAAGAGGATTCTTCATGAAGGTAACTCCTCTAACTTGTTATTGGTTCTTTAACCTCTCTTAATCCTTAGAATCACCTAGAATCTAATGGGTCTTTAAATGGGTTTCTTGAGTTGAGTTCTAAAATCAATTTGGCTTCCTAGAGTCTTCATAAATAGTAAGATTAATGTTGAATATGCTTGAAAACATTGTGAATGGACTAGCTAGATTCATATTTTTCCATAAAAGCTTGAGATTAAAAGAAGGGTTTTATGGGTTTTCTTCCTAATGAGTTCTTGGCTGTAGAATCTTGTATCATTGGTTGGGTTAGCTTCATTAAGCATGGATTTGACGATTATAAACCTTATAAACATGTTTCTTCCATTTTTAGAGGTAAGATTGTGGGATTAAAGTTAGGGTTCTTAGATCCAAATTTGGGGGGTTTCATAATAATGATGATTTTGAGAATTAATTGAGTATTCCTATGATTAAAGTAATGGGTTTTAATCTTTTGGTATTGAATTTGGTATTTTGGTAATAAAATTCCCGTTTTGCCCAGAGGACCCGTTTTTCCTAAATTAAGGGTTGGAGTTTGACCCGAATAGAAAGTAGTCAATATGGGTATCATTATTCATGGTTTCTTACATAGAATTCATATGTGATAGAGTTTGGTTGTTTGGAGACGCTTCGAAAGATGAAACAAGATGTGGATTCGTGGCACCTGTTCGGCTGCCAGGTATGTTATGGCTTTCCTTTTCGGTAGACTCCGGTTAGTTTTCCATATTCGTGTATTATAAGGAACGGAGAATCCATGTATAGGAATTGGAGATTTGGGATGGAATCCTAAGATGGTATTGATGTGTGATTATGTGTTCGGGCTTGTGGCCTATAGATTATTTAGGATGCATGATGTGGCCTTCCTGAAAATTAGTCGATTTGATGTGACTTAGGAGTAGCGGGTGATACCTATTTCTGTGTCTAATGATGAGAATTCCCGTAATATGTGATTAATTGTGTTATGCTATCAATAGTGAATCTAGTTGATAGATAAAATGCACCAATAATTGTGACTGAGTTCTAGATTGAGTTGTGAAAAATGATTGTGAGTGTAGGGTGAGATTACCTATTCTAAGCTAATAGGCTGATCTAGGGAAGTGGTAACAATGTATATCGATTTGGTTAACCTGTTACGTGTTGGGAATTAGCCACCCCGCTGTGTTGTAATTTGATTGTTCTATTGTGCCGGCTTGATGCCATGAGTTGTTGATAAATATTAGATTATGTTATAGTCTTGATTACGATATTGTTGGCATACCCACTGTTGGAATTATGATTCAAATATATTATTAGCATACCCACTGTTGGTATTTGTGATTCAGATATATTATTGGCATACCCACTGTTGGTATTTGTAATTCGGCTATATTGATGGCATACCTACTGTTGGTATTTGTGATTCGGATATATTGTTGGCATACCCATTGTTGGTATTTGTGATTCGGACATATTGTTGGCGTACCCTATTGTTGGTGCACTTGATATTGAGCATGATTATTGATGTGATTCATGCATTGCACGCACTCTCATTTTCATAATACACTGTTGAGATATTGATGACATTTGATGAAACACTTGATGAGCTGGCTCAGTTTTACTTAAGTGACGTGAGAGTCGGATGTCCGATGTTCATCCCGGAATCGTTGATTGAGTGAAACTGATACTTTGTAAAACTCTTTTACTTGAGTGACGTGAGAGTCCGATGTCCGATGTTCATCCCGAAATCGTTGATTGCATTGCCGATATCCGATGTTAGTTCCGGAATCGTTGATAGTGCATGGACTCCGAGGGTCCCCCAGGGTGGTGCCGGTGAGAATCCTCCGTGGGAAAAGATTCGGGGTCCCGTCTGTCTGTTGGGCAAATATCCGGGACGGGTGGCACTTAGATTTCGCGAGTCACACTGGGTTGTGCTGCCGAGACGTCGATATTTCCATCCGGAATACATGTGTACACAACATTTTCATGGCATTGCATTGCATTATGGCTTATATTGTGATGATCTGGTGTTTTACTTGTGATGTTGGATTTGGATTGGATATATTCAGACTTGGCTTGTTTGGGGATTTGATGCTCTACATTAGGTGATGACGTGTACCTGGACTTGATTACATTGATTTATATTCATCAATTTGTACTGTTGAATTATCCCGGAGAACCCTCCGTAGAATCAGTTACTTGATTTGTTTCTAAGTGATGTAGGATAAAGGGTGTTATAACGATGAGTTGACTTCTAGACTAAAAGGAACGATCTAATGATTTATGTATTGGGAAATTGCACTGGTGAGATTTGACTTGTAATTATTAGAAAGCAGTGGTGATTTAAGGGTACTGATGTTATGTTGTGCGGTTGATGGACGTATGACTTGATTTAGTGATTATCATGGTTGTTTGTGAATTCTTTTACTAATATGCATTACTAACCATTGTCGGCCTATGATACTTACTTAGTACCCGTGGATTGTACTGATATTTCACTAGCTACACCCTTTTTGGGGTGTAGATCGTTTCAGGTGGTTGATGTTGATATGAAGCGGAACTGTGCGGTGCTTATCTGGAAGGCCTCCTCCCATTTAATTTTGGGACGGAGGTTGAGTCTTAGAATATAGCTGTAATCTGAAATCATTAGTCGCTTTTGTACTAGTCTAAACCGGGTTATGGGAAGTTGGATCGAGTCTGTATTTATTATATCGTTGTAGTTATATTAAATCTTGAGTTTATTGAATATATTATGAAGTTTCCGCGGTATTTCTAAGTATCTATTGGTTTAAATGAATCGTCTTTATTTAATTAATGTGTTATTCGATAAGAGGGTTTGCCTACCGAGGTGGGAAAGGTAGGTGCCCGCGCGGTCCTAAAATGGGATGACATAAAGGCTAAATCATCCTTCTGTCTATGAACTCTGATCTCATTCCAAGCATCATTGTTGGAGAAGATTCCATCTGTTGTTGGTTCCCAAATAAGGAAGTCATCTTTCAAGTTGGATCCAATTTTGATGGTGCCAATGTGTTGACACAACCATTCAGGCAGAATATCACTCAATTGTTGAATATCCCATTCATTATTGTTAATGAAAGTTCCAACTTTGGTGCTTCTTGAGTGCACATAATCTAGACAATATGTAGCAATTGCACCATAACCAGTCCAATTATACAACCAAAACTACATTGCCCATTTTGAATGCTCCATTTCATGTGAGGCTTTGCTTTTACTCTGATCTTTGTAAAATCTTTCCAAATGTAAGAGTTACCAGACACCGAAACCTTAGAAATAGGATGGGATCTGATGCAGTATTTGGCTTTGGTAAATCTGGCCCATAAAGAATCTTGAACCTAAATCTCCACCATTTCTTGACATTCAAGGTCTCACAAATATCATCCATCTTTCTTATACCCACTTCTCCTTCCTCTTTAGAAAAGCATAAATTCTCCCAACAACTCCAATGGTATTTTCTTTTGTCATTGGCTGATCCCTAAAAGAATCTAGCAAAATGTTTCTCCATCAAAGTTATGGTACCTTTAGGAGGGCTTAGGGCAGTAAGGGTGTAGATAGGCAAAGACTGTGAAACACTTTTAATCAGTACAAGTTTACCACCATGGGATAGCAAATTGCTTTGCCATCCACTTAATCTCTTGATGACTTTGGATAGAATCTTCTCAAAATACTCTATTTTTTTCCTTCCTAAATAAATAGGGCAACCCAAGTATTCAAAACGGAATTGCTTATCCATAAAACTAGTAGCCTCCCTGATCTTGCTAGGTCCACTACCAGGAGCAGTAAGGAAGAAACATTTGTTCTTGTTAATCTTTTGGCCAGAATTTCTACTACATTAATGAATTTGTTTCATGATCATCTTGAGTGATTTGGTGTTTCCACTTGTAAATATCACAATATCACCTGCATAAAAAAATGCTTAATGACTGGACCAGTATTTAACATTGAGAAAGGCAAGAAGTGTTCACTATGAATCAAATTATTAAGAAGCCTAGCCAACACTTCTGCACCAATAATAAAAAGTGAAGGGGAAATAGGATCTCCCTATTTTACTCCTTGTGATGAAGTGAAAAATCCATTTCTAGTGCCATTGATGATGATAGAATACCATAAATTTGACTAAACCCAAAATAAGATTAGTAATCTCCTCAGAGAACCCAAATTTCCTTAGCACAGCTTTGATGAAAGGCCAGAACATTCTATCATAAGCTTTGGCCATGTCCAATTTAATCACCACAATTCGACCTTTGTTCTTGCTTTTGATATTCTGAATAATTTCTTGTGCTAATTGAACATTCTCAGTAATGAGTCTTCCTTTCACGAAGTCACTTTAATTCTCATAATAAAGGATTCAATCTTTTGGATATCAGCTTGGTGATAATCTTACTAGAAAAGTTACTTAGACTAATAGGTCTGAACTCTGTGAAATTTTTTGGACACTCTACCTTGGTGATATGCACAAGCAAGTTGTGGAAAAAGAATTTGATCAGTTTTCCTTGCAAGAAGAAAAACTAAACAAATTCTGCCACATCTTTTTTATAATATCCCAAAAACAATGGTAGAAATTCTCATTATAACCATCTGGATCAGCAGCACTGTTGATGCTCATGTTGAACACATCATCTTTAACCTCTTCTTAATTAGGAAAATTAGTCATAAACTTGTTATCATCATCAGTAATATAAATAGGAATGCAATCCAAGATATTAGGATCCATAACCGGTACTTTAAGGCTAAACAATTTTGCTAAATGTTTCTCAGCTTATCTAGCAATCTTTTCATCCCCAGAGATCCATTTTTCTTTACTATTTTTTATTCTATGTAAATGCAGCTTCCTTATTCTATCCCTAATAACAGAATGGAAATATTTGGAGTTACTGTCGCCCCCTTCAAACCACCTAACCTTGGACTTTTGTTTCAGTATGTTGTCCTATTTATTGAGCCAACAAATATACTCAGCATGACCTCTATTCAACTCTTCTGTGCTACTATCTGACCTACTGTTCAGATTCACCTCCTCCAAGAATTGCATTTTTGCCTCTCATTCTTCAGTTTTCTCATGAACATTACCAATATCTTCTCTGGACCATTGAGAAAGCCTTTTTCCAAGTTTTTTTTTTAAGGTTTTGTTAAAGTTTCCACATGGAATTGCCATCAACACTATTCTCCCATTCAGAGATAACAATATCTCTAAAATCATCCTGGTCAGTCCATATGTCCAAGAACTTGAAATACTTCTTGGCAGTTGCTTGCCCATTTCCACATCTGAGTAGCATGGGTCTGTGATCGGAGCCTACTCTTAACAGATGCCTTACAGTGTTAACATTGTGCTTCTGAGCCCAAGAATCATTTATGAAAACTCTATCCAATCTTTTCCATATCCTGTTATTTGATCTTCTATTATTGCACCAAGTATAGTTAGAACCAGTATAGCCAATATCAGACATACCACATGAATCCATATATTCTACAAAAGTAAAGATATCTATATATCTATGTGGCCTTCCCCCTATCTTTTTCTCTAGGTAAAGAATGACACTAAAATCCCCTCATATACACTAAGGGCTGTTAATGTTAGTACTCAAGTCTTCCAAACTGCTCCACAACTCTACTCTTTCAGCTGCAGTACACTTAGCATACACAGCAGTCACATAGAAATCCTAGCCAGTGGCCTTTTTTTTTTTTTTGAATTTTTAAAGTGATCAATTGGTCCTGATTTCCAATGATTGAGACAATGAAATTATCTCTCCAAAAACACCATATATGCCCATTAGAGTTGGAGATATAGTGATTGAATCCCAAAAATCTCTTATACCATTCACCTTATTTTGGTTTACCATTGGTTCTGAAATAGCAACTATGTCAACTTTGTACTTGCCAACCATTCTTTTGAGTCTTTGAATAGCTTTATTGGATCATACCCCCCTTATGTTACATATTATTGCACTAATCATAAAAAATATTTAAAGGTTATTGGTTTTTCTTCTCTCCCCTTTGCAGGACAGAGTTTTCATTTTGTTGTTGCTTCTGCCTCTTCCTTCACCTTTTCTTTGCTTGGTTCTACTCTTTCTCACTAGTGATAACCATTTTTATCACAAACTTCTCTCAGATGTTGCTCCTGATCATGACTTCCCTCTTGGCATTCCTCATTTTTCTCATGGCCCTCTAATGTTGTAATATTTTATTACTCCATCTTTTCCTATACAGTGTCCCCTATTAGTTCTTGTGAACTATAAGTGTCCACAATGTTGTCATTCAGGTCCATCACCATATTTATGCCAGGATGGTTTTGATAGAAGATGGTAAACTGTCAGACTTATTGGTTTTTGTAGAAATATCTTTCATATTGTCACCTGTACCTTCTATTTTTCCATCCTCATTATCTTCAGTCTCTCCCCTTTCTACATTTTGGGAGTATCCTAGGGTCCAGATGTAGGAGGTTGTCTGATTCTTCTTGAATGATGTCCA
This sequence comes from Lycium barbarum, assembly GCF_019175385.1. NCBI lineage: Eukaryota > Viridiplantae > Streptophyta > Magnoliopsida > Solanales > Solanaceae > Lycium > Lycium barbarum. The sequence continues at coordinate 113,043,468 of NC_083347.1, read as the reverse complement.
TTTGTTTCTAACTTTCAACCTCAAGTTGTCTCTCTGATTGTATGGTTTGCTCCTCACCATGATTCTCATCCTTATCTTTGCTCTTGTCCTTACTAATTTTGATTTTGACACCAGCTTTCTTCTTAGGAATCTTCTTCTTCCTTTTCTATTTTATCTTGTCCAATCTCCCTTTGAGAGCAGATTGCTCCTATTCCCGATTCACCACTTTGTTGATCTTATTGTTTCCCTTTTCTTCCTTTTGTGTCCATTTCTTCTGTTTCTTCTTCTTACCCCTATCACCTTTGCTAATTTCTTCATTATCCACGGCATCATCATTCTGCTTTCCCCCTTTATCCACCACCTTGTCCTGGTCTTCCTTTTTATTTCTTCTATTAATATCCTTCTTCTGTCCCTTTTCATAATCATCCTCTCCTTGCGTATCCTTCTCATTTTCCTTCCCTTTTTTTTTCAACTCCACCATCATGTATTTGATTAATCTCTTCACTGTTCTCCTTCTCTTCAGCCTTTTTGTTTTCCACCTTTCTAGATTGCAATATTGAATACCCAGTATTTTGCAGTGTGTGCAGAATTTAGGGACATTTTCATACTCAACCCTTAGACAAAATTCATTTCTGGGACATTATACATCTTCAGACCCCACAAAGAGAGATGTTAACTTTTTTTTTTTGTTATTATTTATTGAGATTCACCTCTACTTTGATCTTAGCCATACTAGGACTTGATCTATTTTCAATAGCAACATCCATAAAAAAAAAAAAGAATTACCAATAGGAGCAACAATTTATTTTACATAGTTCCAAGTGTGGCAATGGAAGGATAATTCCGGTAGTAGTACCCAGACTGGAACAATTGGTGAATCTTCCTCCGGCTTAAAATTCGAAGTCCATTTCTCTAACCGGATTACTTGTCCCTCTATTTTAATAGATCGTTTATACCACACAACTTTAAAATCATTTTCATTTGTATATCTAAGAAAACAATTCGATGATCAAAAACACCTATTGTGACCTTACCTCTGACAGTAACTTTCTCAGCGAATCTAGCCCTTAATTTATCAATTTGAGGCCTTGTTCTGATGAATTTCCCCACCTGAGTGAATTTGAATTCCTCTGCCATATCACCATAGAATTTTCCAGTCTTGAAGAGGCCAGTAGGTACTCCATTATGAGTAATGTAATTTTCCTTGATAGCCGGATTCCCAAATCAATTTTGGTCATAGTTAGATTTTATTGGAATATTCCCTCTATCAGTATCAATCGAGGTGTTAGCTTTGTTAAATTTTTCCTCACGCGCTGTTTCCAGTAGCTCCGGTGTCCCCATAGGGATAGAGTGCGAAAGTCAGATGCTGTAGGAACCAGAAAGTAGCTGTTGGAGTCTAAAGTATTATAGGTGTACGGAGAGCATTATTTTCAAGAGAGAGAAAAAATTAGTTGTTTGGAGAAAAACTCTACTTACATTTTGATGTTATTGATAACTTGATATTATCTATAAATTCGAACTCGTTTACTCAATAATTTGACCGTGGTAAACTCTTATTATTTGAAATTACTACTTTTTGCTTAAGCTTTTCAAATCACTCCCGAGCCCTCGAAACTCGTCCAAACCATCCAAGTAAATTCAAAAACACCATACAGACCTATAGGAAATTTCAAACCACGGCTATCCTATTAACCTTAAATGTTGACTTTTGTAAACTCTTAAGTTTTTAAACTTCTAGTTTTGGTTTGCTTCTCTAAGATGCATACGAGTCCCTCGGGACTCGTGCCAACCATTCCCTCATGTCATAAATCAGATATTGAACCTATGAAAAGTCTCAAATAGGCGAAAAGATTTCTAACACTCAAAACAACCAGATAGATCGTTGCATCTTCCCCCATTTTAACAAATGTTTGTTCTAGAATGTGTCCGAAATAGTAATAAAACTGTCGAGTAGCTGTAAATACCCGTTATAAACTTCCCCTAACCTTCCTCCTATATATTTTCATAGATAGCTTCTCTATCACACTTTAATTGTTGTGTTCTGCTTTAATAGCCTCGAAGCCTTCCTTTTTTTTATTATTCATATCTGGAACTTCCTCACACTACCGATTCTTATTTATTGTAGCTGTCAATTCAACTTGCCTAATTTTTTTTATCATAACAATACTTTCAAATGTACTCGCTTGATAAAACAAAATACCACCATAACCACATCAATCCATCTGTTATAACATCAACCCATTTCCAAACCTGTACTGGTAAAACACCCTGATTCTAAGTTATCCTTGTTCACCACTCTCTAATGCCATGCTAATACCAAAAAAACCTTACAAAACATGATGTGATGCACCGTAACTCTAATATATGGATTCTTCTGTCCGAAAAAGAACTTTTGTCCACTCTAAGCTGATTATAAGAAATTTTGTCGAAAACTGACCTTATCCGAGACCAATCATGCTAATTCCAAATATGTTAGTTTTTTCCCATCAAGTAAAAGTTTCTACACCAATAAACAACATCAAATTTCACATAAATCTTCAAATTTCATTGTTTGCACACCATGTTAATGATTATCCTATTGCACCAAATTGTATAAAGTAATTACTGATTTCCCTAACTAACTTCACTTGTTGATTTATATACTCGCATCATATCATCGAGCATATGTATATCTCTTACAATTATCCGTATAGTTGCTATCAACAAAATTGCATGAACACCACTTGATAAATTCCAAGACCACCTGTTGAGTATGTCGTATCCCTACTGTGAACTATCACTCTATCGGATCTGGTGGAAAACGGGCAACTTGTATGGCCATAAACCTTCCTGGTAATAGGTCCTTACTTTAAGGAATGAATCAAAGGTAAGAGGTGATGTATAAGTGAGGTGATAAGCACTTATACGAGATTCAGGTGACATGTTGGGTTATGTGATTTTTGTGACTTAATTTCTTGATTAAATTAATAATTTGTGAGCAATTCTATGTTGGTAAGAATGATACGAAGACCGTTTCCATGTTAGGCTTTGTTTGGAGCTATTTTGCATGTAAGTGGACATTATTTTAGGTGAAATCATACTTTATTGATATTGATATTCCATGCAATGAAACATAATTGTATATGAACTTTGGATATGTTATGAGATATGCACATTGAGTCCGTTCCGTGTAGATTATTAGATATCCACATTGAGTTTGTTTCATGCCGATTATGAGATATGCACATTGAGTCTATTTAATGTGGCATATGGGCAACGCGGTTGTCCCTCATGGACACGCTCTAGGCACCCCCGTCTAGTTAGTGTGTATGTAGGGTATTGAGGTTATTGGATTAGTTTAGTTATTGTCAATGCATAGCATTTCATTACGTTATGTCATGATATTTATTGAAAATTATATTATGTTATTGAGGTGAATTTGTGCATATCTTCTTTTTATGTTGATCTTGTGATACTTGATGGTTCTGTCGATTATTCTATCTTTGTTGATGAATCTTTATCTGCTGAAGCTATATGATGTTTTAAGTGTAGAACATAAGTATTTCAAAGACCAACCCTTGCCACTGTCTTGTTGGGGCCAATCAATGAACTTATTGAGTATACGTTGTCCATTGTACTCATACTATACTTGTTGCACTATTTTGTCCAGATCTAGATTTGTGCACTAGGGAGCTCGTGGTTGTGTCTGATTAGCTGTTGATATCAGAGATTTCGGGATAAGCTGTTTGGCTGATCCGTAGCACTGAACTCTTTCTATTTTATTAATTGTCTTTCCTCATTTCAGACAATTGTATTGAGTATTTCAGACTTGTATTATTTACTCTTAGTCTCTCTTATACTCGTATCACCAAATTTTAGGGTTGTACTTATGATTTCCACACTTATGACTATTGATATACGCCAACTTACAATTACTTCTGATGCTTTACTTCATATGTCTATTAATAGAATTGGAACGACAACCTAAATTTATTTGCCTACTGGGTTGAGGTGTAGGTACCATCACGGATTAGAAGATCTTGGATCATAACAAGACATTATCAGCCTGTGGAGGCCATTCAAGTGTCTATCCTTATTTTTCATTATTACCATGAATTCGAGCTATACCCAGACAGGTGTACTAGTACTTTAGAGTTTTCTCCCTGACTTAGTGTATGGTTTGTGTATAATGAGATTTTTACTTAGACATCTCATGTATATGTATTCATATCTATGACAGTTATGTATAACTTTCTTTAATATTTATTTCATAGAGTCAGTATGATCAGTTTAGAGGTTCTCCTGGTGAGGGTTAATAACTCGTTGGGTACTCAATCACGATCTAACAATTAGATTTGAATAATGACAAACTTGGTATCAAAATCTAGGTTCAAAATCCCTGAAGTCATGGAAAAGTGTCTTGCAAATTCTTTTTGTATGATTGATGGCCATGTCAATTTACAGATCGGATAGTGTCTCTCCTCTCGTTCATGCTGGCACATGGTAGTTAACTGGAGCTAACTGGTCATCCATGGCGAAAAGGCAGAGGGAGTGGCCGACCTCGGAAAAAACCTATTGCAACGTTTGAAATTAGTAACGTTTGAAATTAGTACTCGTGGACAAAATTGAACATAGGATGAGTCACCTCCCCATCAAACAGCCCAAGCTATGACATCTGCTACTAGAGGTACTGCTGAAAAATTGAATTTGAACTCACCAGTAGTATATGGTGAGGGTTCTGGTACAACACAAATTCTAAGTTCAGCTATTAGGGGAGTTGTCCAACAGCTGAATTCTAGCTCACCGGCTGTTTGATTGAATGACTCTAAGAAATTAGTAAATCCGAATACAAAGAAATCAATGACGAACATGACCTCTCAGGTAGAGTTACCTGAGATACCCAATGATACAGTGCATAACCCAGTTCCTGAAGAAGTTCTTGATGCTGCAACTGCTACTGCTATGCCATGGAGTAATCTGTTCAAAGGCAATCAAGCTGCAGAAAATTGTATGCCACTAACATATATTCCATCTACAATTATTAATGGGAAACCTGTGGCTCAGTTAGATAAGCAAGAGGTGGATAAAGAGGTAGAAATGTGGAAATCAGCACTAGCTGTGTATGTAATTGGAGAAGCCCCTCGGTATAATTTCATGAAAAGATATATTAGTCATACCTGGAAGGATGTTGCTGATCCAGACATTTTTCTTCTTGAGGATAGGTATTACATTGTGAAATTTCTGAGCCAATACTTGTACTATATGCAGGAGCTAATACTGTCAACAATAGGCCAGTAATTTGAAAACCTGGACCTTAAACTTAGCTTCAGTGCAGAGTTTCTCACAGAGATTCCTCTATGGGTGAAATTCCCTCAGCTTCCAATGTCATTCTGGAGTTGTGATTCTATTATTAGAATTTCCAATACTATTGGCACTCCACTTTTTCCTGGTTGATATGCAATGTTAGAGGCCTCAACAAAAGGTACAAGCAAAAGGAACTTAGTCATTATATCAAAACTAAAAATGTTAAGCTTGCTAACCTTTTGGAGACTAAAGTGAAGGAGGCCAAAGCTTAGACAGTGGTATCTAGAGTCTTTCCAGGGTGGATGATTTTGAATAACTACCAACATGTTGTAAATGGTAAAATCTGGATTGTTTAGGATAGCATATACTACTTAGTTACTCCAATCACAAGTGGAGCTCAAATGATCCATTGTCTCATTAAAAGTAGAAGTGATGGGGCAAAATAGTGCTTCATAGCTGTCTATGGGTTTAATACAATTGAACAACGAAGGGAGCTCTGGGATAGACTGGCTGAGATCTCCCAAACTAGCACTCATCCCTGGCGAGTATATGGAGATTTCAACACAGTCTTGTTTCCACAAGATAGATTATTGGGCAATCATGTGCTGCCGCTAAGACTAAGGATTTTTTAGACTGTATTTAAGGAGTGGGGCTGACTAAACTACCTTGGAGGGGAGATTACTACACATGGACTAATAAGCAGCAAAGAACTTATAGGATTTATAGTAGAATAGACAGACCATTGGGGAATGATGATTAGATGCTTAATTGGGGCTAGGTTGTAACTGAATTTGATTTGCACTACTTCTCTGATCATTGTCCGATGGTGCTAAATGTTAAAAGGCACCAAATTAGTGTAAAAATTATGTTTAGATTTTTTAATGTGTGGGGGTGATCATAAAGAGTTTCTACCAATACTAGAAGTGACAGGTATGATAGCTTGGACCAATGGGGTATGAAAAATATTTGGCTCAAACTCAAGGCACTGAGAACCAAACTCAGGAAGCTTAATGAGGAATTTAAAGGGGTTGCTCAGAAAGTTGAGAAGGCTTGATTGGACTTGAGAAATATTCTAACGACCCTCCAGTCGTTATGGAAAATCTAGGATCACCCAACCAATAGAACCCCTCCATGGGTAGAACAAGCTAATAGAAACTCAAATGTGGAAGTATAAGAACTGAAAACTTGACTTGTTTGTGATTATGATTTTTTTGTGTTGAGTCCGTTGGGGGGTGACGTGGGAAATTAGACCTCCGTTGGGAATTTGGAGGCCACGGGTGAGTCTGTATGGTGTTTTACATTTATGTGCATGTTTTGTTAATGTTTGCGAGGCCTCGGAATGGAGTGTTGTGTGTTAGAGTGAAAAACTGTGAAATTAGCGAGCTTACTGGCTCAGTGGTACCGCTGCGGTAAGGAATGTACCGCTGCGGCTCGACCGCTGTAGCAGCGGGTTTCTCGCAGCCGCGGTCAACTGGGAGATAGGGTGTCCACTATGACGGGCACTGGACCGCTATAGCGACACCACTGCAGTGGGACCAGGCTCATCACAGCAGAGGGACGGTTTTGGCGTGATCCGCTACGGCGGGCACTTGCCCGTTATAGCGGGACTGCTGCAGCGACGGTTGGACCGCCGCAGCGGTCGACGGGGACAGAATCTCGGTTTTTAGCAAAATTCTAAGCTAGGGTAAGAATATACATGTGAGGTAAGTCTCAACCATTCCTTCCATCATTACGCTTTCATCTATATGGTAATCATCCCCTTTATGGGCCTACAATGATGAATTGGGAATAGTAACCCTAGAACTTAATAGACTTTCAATAGTTGGTGGGTTATGATTGTTTATTGTGTGTTCATCATCTAATGGCTTGGGTTATCACTTTCTAATCAAGAATTGAACCACTAGATACATGAACTAAGTGAATTGAGACTTAGGGTTTCATAAAGATGATAGCTTGACCATATAAACTGCTTATAAGAGATAGTTTGATTAAATGGCCTTGTAAATTGATAGGTCGTGGTTGTAAGGCCAATGTTAGATTGATTTACACCTAGAAATCATTCAGCCATTAGAATGGGGTTAGAGGGAAGGGTGTCCATTGTATTGATTTGTGACTAGAGTGATTGTGGCTTATTTAGCATCTTAATTGCTAGACTTTGAGCGTTCCGAGGCATTACGGAAGGGAAAGGCTATAGCGGACTAATTCACATTGCTTCAGCTTTGCACTTGAGGTAGGTTACAGTCTACTTGAGTTAGTCTTTGATTAGTTGATTGTATGTGTTGTGAAATTGATAAGAGAAAGCATGTCTAGTCTTCAAGAATAATGTGTATGGTTGATATTCCTATATGCTATTGATTGAGTGATTATGTGGGCTTAGTGTCACTATTCAATATGTTGGGACCTACAGGTTGATGATGTTGTGGTGAGAAGTTAATATGATCTTCTTAGTGAAATTGAGGTACAAAATGATAAATCAATTATTAAAAGCAATGTGACAATAAATATGTATATATATATATATATATATATATATATATATATATATATATATGAAAAAGCTCAGGCAAATTTGACCGGGGTGAGGATGTGGCCTAGTTTTAAACTCGGGTCCGAGGAGTGAATCTAGAACAAGTGATACATGGACACCATGGGTCCTCTGCAAGTCATGACTATTGGGCAATGACACCAATTTGCATCGTTTGTACACGAGTGATCAGTGACTGAGAATTGAGAATGTTGTTGGTAGACTTATTTTTGTTGTTTGCTTCCGTTGACTTAATTTTGATATCGCTGGGTGACTTGATTATTAATATCATTGGTTGACTTGTTATGGGCTATTTGGTTATGTGTTGTTGACTGGTCCGTCTATTTTATTGATTTTATGATTCATGCATGATACTAATCTCAGTCGGCCTATGATATCTACCGGTACATAGTGTTTGTATTGATACTACCTTGTTGCATTCTTTTGAGTGCAGATTATGATCCAGAGACTGCTACCTGACCTCATATTTAGCGTTGAGGCCACACGCTGACAGGTGTAAGCAGTTATATGTTCCTGCGGATCCGTTCTCCCGTCATATTTTGGGATATTGGTCATCTTAAACCTCTTTGGTATTAGTTTTGGAGCCGCACTCGGTGGAAAAGGCCTCCGGATAATATACTTGGTCTCCAGTCCGGTCAGAACCGGCAGTGCACCTGAAATTTGGTCCACTCGGGAATTATAGTCTTCCACCTTCTTTTCGTTGGAGTCGATCCATTTAGACAACGCCTCCAACATTCTTATCACCTCAGAAGGTCCATCAGGCACCGACCGCTCCCGATCGCTGCTCACTTCAATTTCTCTGCAGGCTAGTGCGGGTCTTCGGTTTGGCTCCATAAGCCTGACCTAGTTATCGTTCCTTTGGAGTTGGGAAATAGTCGCATGGTGTTGCAGCATGGTTACCTGTTGTTCCTGCAATAAATCATAAATCATGCGTAAGTTAATCTCCTCCCCTGTTTCTTCGTTTACCCCACGGGCGGTTCCCCTATCAGCGGGTGTATCTCCACTATTGTGAACGGCTACATTTGAATTGGCAATGCTCGCATCAGCGGGAGGATCTTTGACCGGATCACCCGGTGGCATGATGTTCAACGGTACCCCATCGTTAGGGTTATTGTCGTGGTTATCGTTATTGATGTTGTTTACGTTCTCCATGCCAAAGTTAAATCTGAAATCAAGAAATAAAATGAAAGAACAAGTGAAAGTTGGGTTATAAGCATATCACTGCTATTATCCTTAGCCCCACGGTGGGCGCCAAACTGTTTACCCCTTAAAAGGGTAACAATTGAATTTATAAGTGGTCTAAAGGAAATGTATTTAATTTGCTATGAAACAGAAAAACAATAGTAAGGAAATATAGATTGCGGATAAAAGAGTATGAAATAGCCTTGAGTTTGAATGGACAGCTCGGCCTGAGATTTAGATCTGCTCGGACCAAATTGTGAGAACTTTTGTTATTTGGTACTTGACAAAACTTATTAGAATAAGACAATGGAGTAATCGTGTAGAAGGTGGTGAAAAATTGATGAGGGATGAAGATTTACTCCCTTCCCTATTTATAGTACAAGAATTTACATTATACAAGGTAACTAAATCAATTATAGATAAGGATCCCCGAAATCTCGGGTGTGACAACTGTTCGTTACGTCGTGCCAAGTGAACTCCACAACGGGCCAGATCTTCTGCAACATCTCCAACTACGGATGCCATCCTCGGGAATCGTCGGGTTCGAATGTTTCTATCCAGTTCATCTAAGCTTTACTATCCGTTGCTTCTTGTTCTGGGTTCAGATCATCGAACCCCGGGTTGGGTCCACCGACCCCGGTTTTTACCGTATACAATTGGTATCCGAATTAGTAAAGAAGAAAAATCACTAGTGACAACAAGAGTAAAAGAACTTAATTTTGTAATTTCGAGTATCCTGTTAGTTTAATTAAGGCTTAATACGTAGATAGCCCCTCAAACTTTTAGCAAATTTCATTTAGATACTCGAACTACGATTTATTCAAATTGAGCACTTGCACACATTATAAAGTGTTCTTATTAAACACTTTTGGTTCAAATTTTGAAACATCTTCTTGGGTGTGTTGTTAATTGCTCATTACGTAGATAAATTAACCACTTAAAATATGTACATCATTTAATTATACGAATTAATTTGATAAGCCGTAAAACCTCATGCATGTTCTAATTGAGGATGATGTGTATAATAAAAAGAGATGACATACTCTAAGTGGTTAACTTATCACGTAATGGACAATTGAGAACATGCGCAAAATATGAAACGGAAGTGTTTAATAGGAACATTTTATCATGTGTTCAGGTAGTTCGAGTGTCTAAATGGAATTTGCTGGCAAGTTTTGAGGGGCTGACTATGTATTAAGCCTTTAGTTAAATTCATGAATTTTAATAATCTATTTATTTGTTTTTTCCGTTGTTCGAGTAGGCTATGTTGGCGCGTCTTGATGCTTCGGAAAGTGATAATGCAGTAGTGGAACCGCTGTTGGAAAATATGAATAAAGAAGACTGGATTGGAGGCTTGAAACACGTACGAAACGCTTTCCTAAAAATGATATTTGCTCCCTCTCCTCTGCGAGATTGCTATGGGATTTAGGCAAATAGTTTTAGTGGATATGACAAGCCTGTGAATTTATACACTAAGAAAATAGTGAAGAAATTCTATAGGAAAGCAAAAACTTTGAACTTGATCTTTTGGAATTTTGGAGAAGAAGAAGAAGAAGGTTTGAGAAGATGAAAAAGTTACTTTGCAAAGAAAGAAAATTTATTCTGCAAAGTAACGTTGTATTGGTTTAAATAGAAAATATTTAATAACCAACACACCCTTTAATAAAAGACACATTCTTTCACTTAATTTTTAAATTTGAAATAATAATAATAATAATAATAATAATAATTATTATTATTATTATTATTATTATTATTATTATTATTATTATATTTAAACAAATCCCAACAACCGCAACTACTTGTTTAAATATAATACTAGGACACGAAGATCAAGTTATGTTCACGCATAGAGTAATGTATCTTTCGATTTGAACATTACCTTAGTACAACGTCATAAGACGAAATCGAAATCTCATGTAGCATAATAGCTTTGAACATGTTATTCCTTCTGATAACATCGGTGACATTATACACATAAACATTTCATTCCTGCTTTCCACTCAACATGCTTAGCACTTTTATGGCCATGTGCTATCCAAAATTCATGAACATTTATGAGAGTAACTTCACCTCTCAATCGAAGCGGCACCACTTTAATGTTCATATAGGTGAAGTTCTTTCAGCGTCTTTGTCACGTTTGAGACACTTGTTCCTTGTAAGAGGTTTGGTAAATGGATTGGCCAAATTACTTTTTGACTTCACGAATGTGAGAGAGATAATTCCATCTTTAATTAATTTTCTCACATAATCATGTCGAAGACTTATGTGTCTTGACTTTCCATTGTATATATTGCTATATGCTCGAGCTAGAGTAGCTCAAGTATCACAGTAAATAGAAATCGAACTCACACCTTTTGAGATCAATGGAATTTCTAAAAGAAAATCCCTCAACCACTCAGCTTCTTTCCCTGCTTCTGCTAATGCAACAAATTCTGATTCCATGGTTGAATGTGTTATGCAAGTTTGTTTCTTAGATTTCCAAGAAATTGCACCTCCTCCCAAGGTAAACACCCAAACAGTGGTGGATTTGTTGTCTCCCAAACTCGATATCCAACTTGCATCAGTATATCCTTCTAAAATAGCAGGAAACTTTGAGTATTGAATACACAAATCTTTAGTTTTCTTAAGAAAACCGAGAACTCGCTCAATGGCTTTCCAATGATCAATACTCAGATTGCTAGTAAATGTTCTTAATTTACTAACTGCAAATGCTATGTCTGGTCTTGTGCAATGTGTAGCATACGTAAGACTTCTAATAGTGCTTGCATACTCAAGTTGAGCCACAACTCTTCCTTCATTCTTAATTAACTTGATGTTTGGATCATACGGGGTATATTGACCTCTTTTATGTTTAAGTGACTAAATTTATTTAGCACTTTTTCAATGTAATGAGATTGACTCAATATGTATCCCCCACTATTTCTTTTAATTTTAATACCCAATATGGTATCAACTTGTCCAAGATCCTTCATCTTGAATGAGGAAGATAGAAACCTCTTCGTTTCTATAACTCCATTCATATCATTGCTCACGATTAACATGTCGTCAACATATAAACAAACTAAGACAAAATTATTACTACACACTTTAGTATAAACACATTTATCAGCTATATTATGTCTAAAAGACAAAATTGCTCTATCAAATTTTTCATGCCATTGTTTAGGGGCCTATTTTAGTCCATACAAAGACTTGACAAGCTTACAAACTTTATGTTCATTTCTCCGTAGAACAAACCCTTCAGGTTGTTCCATATAGACCTCCTCATCGAGATCGCCATTTAAGAATGCCGTTTTGACATCCATCTGATGAACATGTAAATCGTATATAGATGCTAAAGCAAACATAATTCTAATCGAAATTATTCTTGCTACAGGGGCATATGTATCAAAATAATCAATTCCTTCTTTTTGTCGAAAGCCCTTAGCTACTAACCTAGCTTTGTAGGTATGTAAAGTCCTATCAGTATGGTACTTTCTTCGAAACACCCACTTACAACCGATAGGTTTAGAAGTTGGAGGCAGATCAACAAGTTCCCAAGTGTGGTTTGACATTATTGAATCCATTTCATCTTTAATAGCATTTTTCCAGAAGGCTGCATCTCTAGAAGCCATAGCTTCTTTATAAGTTTCAGGATCGTCTTCCGCTTGAAGAATAATTAGGGTTTTACTCACAACGGTATCTCTACTACCTTCAACAAGATTAAAAGAAATACGTTGAGAGTCAATCTCATCTGATCCAAGTCTTTTAGCCTTTCGAGCTCGAGTACTTCTACTTTGTTCGCCAGGTTGATTACTAACCTCTTGTGAACTAGATTGCTCAACAATCCTTTGAGATGTTTCTTCTAATGTTATATGATTTGATGAAGATTGGAATCTTTTTTCCGAGGTTAAAATATATTCAAAAAATTCCACATCTCTAGATTCAATAATTACATTTGACTCTAAATTAAGAAGTAGACAAGCTTTGCTATTTGAGGCATAACCTACAAATGCACACTTGATCCCTCTAGGACCCAACTTGGTCCGGTTTGGATCATTATTTTTGCAATATGCAAGACATCCCCACACTTTAAAATATCCTATATTAGGCTTCCTTCCCCTCCATAATGCATATGGAGTAATCTGATTTTTCTTCATAGGAATCCTATTAAATATATGACATGTAGCAAGAAGTGCTTCTCCCCACAAATTAAATGGCAATTCAGCATGTAGCAACAAAGCATTAATCATTTCTAAATAAGTTCTATTTCTTCTTTCTGCTAAACCATTCTGTTTTGGAGTGCAAGGAGCAGAACATTCATGAATAATACCATTTTCTTCACAAAAAACATCAAATTCTTTAGGAAAATACTCTCCTCCTCTATCACTTCTTAATACTTTAATTCTTTTTCCTAATTGATTTTCCACTTCGGCCTTATAATTCTTAAAAGTGTTAAAGGCTTTATCTTTGTGTCTCAACAAATATACATAAGTATATCTAGAACTATAATCAATAAAAGTTATAAAATATCTATTTCCTCCTCTTGTTAGTATGCCATTTAACTCACATATATTATAATGAATTAAATCTAACAAGTTAGTATTTCTTTCAACACTTTTAAAAGGCTTCTTAGTCAGTTTAGATTTAACACATAATTCACATTTCTTAAATTCTTTTAAGTCGCATGAACTTGATCCACTTTTCACCATTCTTTTCATAGTACTTAGGCCAACATGTGCTAATCTATAATGCCACAAAGAAATTAAATCCAACATATAAACAAAAGCATCATTCTTATTATTAATAATAAAATCATCAGTTACAGACAACTTGACCATTCCATCAGTAGAATACCCTTTTCCAACAAAGACACCATTTCAGGATAAAATTAATTTTCCCGATTCAATTACAGATTTAATGTCCGGTTTGCCCAAAAGTACCCCCACTAACAAGATTTCGATTCATATCGGGAACATGTAAGACATTGGTTAGAGTAACCATCTTTCCTGAAGTAAATGCAAGTTCGACATTTCCCTTGCCAAAAACTTTGGACCTTCCTTCATTTCCCATTTGAACCACTTGCCCATCAGTAACTTCTCTATAAGTCTTGAAGAGGGACTTGTCATAGCAAACACCAACAGTAGCACATGTATCATACCACCAACCAGAAACTTTGCCGCTCACAGTAGCAATGATCTCTTCATTTTCTTTTGTAGAATTCACTTCTAGTTTCTGGTTTTTTCTAAATCTGCAATCTCTAGCATAATGGCCAGGTTTTCCACACACAAAGCAACCTCCTTGTTTGGACTTCTTGAATTTATTTTGATCTTTTTTAGGACCAAGAGAAATTCCTTTGCTTTGCTTTTCTTTGTTGGATTTGTTTGAGGGCTTAGTCAATGCATTGGCTTTATTATTGCCATTATAAGAATTTTCATTCTTTCTCTCTCCCTCGATTTCTCTTCGATTCGAAGGTGCTTTTGAATTTCTTCCAAAGAAAAGTCTTTAGAATCATGGAGAATTTTCTTCCTATATCCTTTCCAAGATGTCAGCAATTTTGTTATAATTGCTCCAACTTGAAAAGATGCAGGAAGTTCAATTCCCGCAACCCTTAACTGATTTACTATAACCTGTAGTTCATGTACTTGTGTCAGAATAGGCATATCATCCTTAAACTTGAACTCAAAATACTTAGAAACAAGAAACTTTTTGGTACCTTCCTCCTCGGCTTTATATTTGAATTCCAAAGCATTCCAGATTTTCTTTGCTGAAGGTTCAACTGTACAGAGATCATAAAGACGATCTGAAAGTGTGTTGAAAATGTGACCCCTACACATGAATTCATCTTCCTCTCGCTTTTTTCTTTGTGCCTTGAGTTCTTCAGAATCATCATCCTTTGGTGGAGGAATTGGAGCAAGACTTGAATCAAGCACATAAAAAATCTTCAAAGCAGTCAACATAAACTTCAATTTATCCCTCCATCTTGTGAAATTTGAGCCATCAAAACGATCAAGACGGACAAAATCTTGGTTCATAATTTTGAGTGTGTCAGAATCCATGATAAGCAACAAAAAACCAAATTCCCTTTATTTGCAGACCAAAACAGAAAATTAAGGTTTGTCGAATGATGGCAGTAAAGGAAAATTAAGAATAAAAGATTGGTGTTCAATGGTATGAGTCCAACAGTAATCAATGAAACCAAAAAAAAAAAAAAAACAATTGACGGGATTGACCAAACAAATTGTTCAAGAAAGAAAAATTAACACGTAGCAAACTAGAAAAGGAGGAATTAGGATAAAATAAATTTTTCTTCTGCCAACACACACGACCAAAACTTCCTATGATATACCCAAATAAAATAGAAAAAAAAAAATCTTCTACTTATCGAATAAGTTTTGTACTCCTGAAAAATTCTACTACTACAGATTGTCATGAACTTCAGCAAACTTCAACGCAGCAACAGAAACAATACCCCCAAACCAAAATAATAAATATCGTTTTTAGATTGTTGGAAAATATGAATAAAGAAGACTTGATTGGAGTGAAACACGTATGGAACGCCTTCCTAAACACGATATTTGTTCCCTCTCCTCTGCGAGATTGCTATGGGATTTATGCAAATAGTTTTAGTGAATATGACAAGTGTTTGAATTTATGCACTAAGCAAACAGTAAAGAAATTCTATAGGAAAGCAAAAACTTTGAACTTGATCTTTTGGAACTTTGGAGAAGAAGGTTTGAGAAGATGAAAAAGTTACTTTGCAGAGAAAGAAAAGTTATTCTGCAAAGTAACGTTGTATTGGTTTAAATAGAAAATATTTAATAACCAACACACCCTTTAATAAAAGACACATTCTTTCACTTAATTTTTAAATTTGAAATAACAATAATTATATTTAAACAAATCCCAACAACAGCAACTACTTGATGATGATGATGATGAAGCTTCTCTTGACGATGAGGATCAAGGTTTGTTTGTTTGTTTTTTTTTTTTTTTTTTTTTTTACCTTTTTCTTTCCGCTCCTTGTATGTTCATAAAGTGGTAAATATGTGAAAATGTTACTGCTTACACAAGTTTTAGCTTGTTTGGAGTTGCATTCGTTCCTCAGTTGTGATGCATTTCATCTCTCTATTAATTATGTTCGACCAACTCTGCATATGTGAGTTTTCCATAACATAGTTAGTCCCAACTCCGGATAAAGGAAGAGGGCTGTGGTAGGTTAACCGTTGGAGGAGAAATAGTCCAAGTATGATGAATTCCTTTTAATACTGAATTCATTAGTTGAGACGTGCTCACCTAGGCACGTGATACATTCAGAGGCGGATCTACGATTTGAAGTTTATGGGTTTTTACAACGATCTTAAGTTATTATACAATAATAGCTAGGTTGATAGTCAAATATTTATAGATATCTAGTAGATTTCTTAATATATCATATTATACTAAAAGTGAGAAGCCACTAAGTGCAAAATTAGATTACCATTTTACCCCTAAAGAATTAAAAAGGAACATTCAATTAAATATTTTTAAATTACATTAGAAGTGAACCGGATGAATTAGAAAAGAAACAATAGTACTTTAATGCTTCAGACTATCAATATTCTATGAACCAATTTAATATTGAGAGCATCCATTTCCTACTGTCCATTTACTTCTACACACGTTCTCAACATAATTATCATAGAAAAACGTTTCTCCTTCTTTGTCCTTTTTCATGAACTCTTAATTCAACTTTGATCTTTAGAATTCTTTTTAATTTATTTGTAAACACGTACAAGTGGGAATTTCCAAATTAAAATATTGAAAAATCAAAAAGATCGTCTTATGGAGTTGAGAAAAAATATTACACTTAAAAACAATATATAATCATTCCTTTAATTTATAAATCAAAGCATTAACCATACTTTAATTAGCCATTTGCCAACCTCTTCGTCAGTAGAATTTAAGGCATTGTATTGAAAAAATAAATGTGTATTATTCCAGTTAATAAATGTATGAAATGAAGCTAAAGAGACACTGATCAAAGAAAATCTATATAAAGGCAAGAAAGGGTTCCATATCTCTCAAGACTTGCTCATTATTTTTATGGGCTCTGAAGCTTCCTTCAAGGTATCAAATATTCTCGAAGGATCATTGGTTGTTTAGCCGAAGAAGATGCACATGACATATATATTTTTTATTTTTCATGCTAGAGCTTAAGAAATCCAGTATAGCATTAGTCTTGAAGCAAAAGCTCTTTATATACTGCTGCGGTTAAAAGTCTACACATATTTCATTAGCCTAGCACATGGTGTTTTAGTTCCCTTGTTCGAATTTCGTATTTATACTTTTAGTCAATTGTTTTTATTTAGTTGTACTTTTAGTCAATTGTTTTTATTTAGTTGTACTTTTAGTCAATTGTTTTTATTTAATTGTATTTTTAGTCTATGTTACTCGGACTCTTCAAAAATGTCAATAGGTGAGTGTCAGATAAGTAGTATATTGTTTGAGAATCCGACATAGGTGCGGCATCAAAAGTGAAGAGTCCGGTGCGACTTAGCTTTTAGTCACTTTTATAAAATAGGGTGTATTCTTTTTACTGGAAAGGTATTTGTTATTTCTTCAAAGTTTAATTAGTAATATATCTAATTATTGATACTTTCTATCTAAAAAGGATGAGGTTCTTTCAGCAAACATCAAAAGATTTTAAGAAAAATAATAGGTGATCTATCTTCAAGGTATTTAAAGATAAAAAGAAGCAAGATATTAATTTAAAAAGTTTAACGATGATTTTAGTGTTTAGACTTCAATATACTTAATCATGCACTTCTATGATTTAAAATGATTAGCTACTTAAAAGTACAGCTTACCCTTTCTTTATGATCAATTTAAAGTCCCATTTATCATAAAATGATTAATTAGAAAAGCAACTTCAAAATTTCAAGGAAAAAACTTTATGTGAAATATTTTCTACCATAGCTGTTGCCTAAAATCATATTTAAATCATGTGATGTTGACATATAACAAAGAAAGTACCGTCAAGTTGAATACTTGATATATTAAAGAATTTGCATAATTAAAGTCGCTAAAACTTTACTATTCAAATTCATTCAATGGCGTTGTTTAGTATTATTTTATTTGCAATGACAATAACTATCAGCTAATAGGTTCACTATTCCTCAATTTGAGTTTGCTTTCCCCCCTTTAATTTCATCGCAACTCATTGCACATAGTTTTGATACGTTTATACTATTTAACATGGGATACACGTGCAACATAGCTAGTTATTTAAAAAATGCGAACTTATAACCTAAAGCAACTTTTGAACTACCTTTCCCATTACAAGTTATATATATATATATATATATATATATATATATATATATATATATATATATATATATATATATATATCACACAAAAATGAAGGAAATTCGTGAACTAATTAATTCCATCATTCCAACCTCGTGGGAACTACTAGATCGCCCCGAGGATGCTTCCGGCATCCTGGGGTCATAGACCGACCTTAGAATTCTGTTCAGTAAGTGGGACGCATTAGCTTTTATAAAGAATTACTAATTATTCAACAATACGTATCAAAATAAGTTAGTTTGTTTGTTGCTTGATAAATGATCATTTGCCTTATAATTATGGTTTAATGCTGCAGCCAGAAATCATCTGGAGAATCGTATATATGCTGGTGCTGGTGACGGCTAATGGCCACGAGCAACGGTGTTTTGACCAATACGTCATTGCCAGTCTTAACAAGCTTGATAATCACTTTTAGCAGCAGTTTAGTATTTGAGGCAGTTTCCATTTTTGGAGTTTTGAGGAAGTTGAGAAAGTGTAATCCTTATGATGAGGCAATTTCTTAGTAAAAAAGAAATGCCAAAGAGATTGCAGAAGAATTGCAAGCCATTTAGAACAAAGAAGTTTATTTGTTTGTTAATACTTTTTATGTCGGCAGTTCCTTAAAATTTGAGTTACAACATATACAGCCAAAGTGTTGTTGTTGAAGATTTTAAAAGGTAAAGTCAAAAGAGAAGAATTTTAAGTTGTTGGTAAGAAGCGTAGCTGATCCATTTTGGATAATGAATAATGGAGGGATCCTTCCATCACAATAATGAATTGATATTACACCACTTGTGATGACTCAAAAGTGTAACGAAATTCTGTGTATATTTGGTTACACCCTAAATTGGATTGAATTCTACAGTAAAAATGTGATTAACATGGATTTTAAACATAATTCAAAACCAACCTGATTAGACCATATGAGAAGGTTGTCCGTTGCATAAAGATAGTCTTCAATGACAAGTTTCACTCTGAAAGACATCAATGGATCTTCTACAACCATTCACTTACAAAGCAGTTAATATTATGTTTATCAGTTGACAATGTTGTAATATTCAGATGAAACAGTAAGATTGATCTCAGCTTTAGTATCCATGGCACGTAGTTATAGTTCATGGTTTTAAAGTATTTCATGCTTGAGAAATTTCACCTTCTTATAACAACCCTAGACGGAGCCTGTATATCAAAGTGCCATATGCTATTGTAAGGTGCAGAGCTCATTTCCCTTGCATACTTGCTTGGTAAAAAGTTTTTGGTTGCAGTTAAAAACCTCAGTTATTTTGGACCGGAGGGAGTACTCATAAAAGTATATATTGAATAAAAGGAAAATTTCCATATCCAAACAGGGCTTAATTTGCTTCTTTTTTTTTTTCCTTCCTTTTTTGGCATTTATTCCCATTCAACTACCAAACAGTATAAACCAAACCCAACTAAATTATGGGATCTGATTAAGCCCTAAACACAATTACGCTCAACAAAAAGTGTGAAAAAAAAGACTCCCATAATAACGCAGTAAAATACTGCGTTAAAGGTATTTTGGTACTAATTTTTTTTTCTTGGGGTATTTTGGTTCACGGTGTTTTTTTTTTTTTTTTGGGTCATTTGGTTCCGAACTCTGCACAGTTGGACGTACTCTTGTTGAACCTTCCTCCACATAGCTATAGATGAATTCCGGGATAATTTTGTAGATGATCACTCAACTTTCACTTTATTGCGCCAAAGCCACTAAACTATTTATTTGTGATGAAAAGTCACTCAACCTTTCCCAAGTATCACAAGAAGTCACTTGGAGGAAACAAGGGAGACATGGTGATAGTGAACATAATATTATTTCCATGATACTAAGTATCTCTCTGGTTATAAAAAAAAACTGTTTAACGACTTCCTGTGATAGTTTTAGGCAAAATTAGAGATTATTTTTTGGTACAAAAATAATTTCGTAACTTTGGTGCAAAAAAAGTGAAATCTGAGTTATCATCCGTGAAATTAATATAATTAATGTCCATTATTGACCCCACCCCCCCCCCCCCCCCCGACTTGCCATTAATTGTTGATAAAGTACTGAATTCGGAATTAGCTAGCTTGACTATATGAACTCTTTATATGCGTTCCACCCTGTTTAGATTGAGTTAATTCACATAATGTCTTTTAAGGTTCTTGCTGCCAAATTTAAGAAAAAAGAAAGAAAGGAATCATTATCACATATCGATAGTAAGAATCTTGAATCCTTTTCTTTCTTTTGTTTTTTCTGAAAACCATTTTTTAGTAAATGCTCGAGCATACTTCTTGAAAATGATTAGTGATCAATGATTTCCAAAAATTATAGGATCAATAGTCAACAAAAGATGCTACATTCAAACTCTTGTAGATGAGTGATGTCTATAAGCATTAATGATCTATGATTAATGTAAGCATTGATTACCTGATAGTATAAATAGACAAGAAATCACACTCTGGGAGAGCACATTTTACTTATTGGAATTGACCTATGATAAGCAAAAACTTGTTGAGTGCGATTTTGTCTGAGTCGGCTTTGTTGGCAGATATTTGTGGCCGGGCTTTGCTTCCTCCTGGCAGCCCGTGGACGTGCCCAGGCGATCATGTATTCTATGACGCCTCAGTCTTCTGGGGTTTGATAGGTCCGCAAAGAATATCTGGAAACCTTGTCCATTACTCTGCGCTGAATTGGTCTTTTCTTATTTGGAGCTATAGCTCCCGTCAGTGTTAGGATCGCGTACAAGACTTTCCCTAACCAGCAATGGATCAGGTTAATCACACTACCTGTGCTATTAGCTGGGATAATCAATATGCCGCCAGCAACTTCTGTAAATTACAACAGTTTTTAACGACTTCCTGTGATAGCTTTTCTTTCTGGATTTGTTGGTTATAGATACTATAGGAAAATGTGGAGTCGTCACAAGTATGTTTTATCTGGGGCGTTAGATGCTGGATTAGCGTTTATGGGGGTGTTGTTGTATTTATGCTTGGGAGTCGAGCATGTTAGGCTTGACTGGTGGGGAAGTGATGCAGATCGATGCCCATTGGCTAAATGTCCGACTGCTGAAGGGGTTGTGGTTAAACGATGCCCAGTTTTTTGAGTGATCAGTGAAAAGATGTGTCTAGACTTATTCGAGAGCGTTTGATTATTCTTTTGGTGTATATATTTGTAAATGGATGTAGATTAGTAGTCCTTGCATTTATTTATTTTTGAAATTCATTATTGTGAGGATTTGTTCAACTTTTCACTCTTTTACTACTGGAATTGCTGAATGCTGATCAAAGAAAATACTGGAAATGTCAAAGGCGTGAAATACATTATTGAGGCCAGAGAAACAGCAGAAATCCTGCACATTTGATCTGAAATGGATATTAAACGAATATCTAGAAAGGCAATACCCACACAATTAATCAATTTTTTTTTTATATAATTTCGCCTAAATTTCAAACATATATGTATATGCGCGCACACACACATCATCATCAAAGTTTTGATTTTTCTGATAATCTGTATTGAATTGTTGTGTCTCAGAAGATAAATCTGAAATGGGTATTCAACGAATTTCAAGGAAAGCAACCCACGGGTTTAATTTGATACCATATCATCTGATGAAAGACCTGATGAGTTATGAGTTTTGATGACTGACATATGAATCAGGGACCAGGTCCTTGATCAGGTCCACTGGGCATTGTACGACTGTGACAGCTGTAAAGCTGCGGCACTGTTCCGATTTACAGAGCCACAGCAGGACAGACGGACCAGGCAATGTCTCTATCCATGTCACATGCTCTTCACTCAGCCCCCTATATAAACAACATGTTGGCATTTGTTTGACCTAGCAACTCAATACACATTATTCTCATTTGTTGAAAAGAGTAGCCGCCACTGCCTTCTTAGAAGCTTTCAAGATCAAGACTAAATAACTCCAAGGACCTGATCCCAATACTGAAGATGTCTTAAGTCCTAGGTTATTTTAGTCTTTGTCTTTTGGTCTAAATATTGTAAACCTACACTTCTTTTAAGAAGGATTTTCGTAGGTGTTTGGTTTATTAAGCTTTTCTTGTTGGCACATAACTATAGTTAGTTATGGTGAGTTGAAATTCAGCTAGAGGTAGTTGAATTAGTTTGGTGCTTGGCTAGAGTTAGTCAAGTAAGATATTGCAATAGAGGTATTGTAAGGGGAGGGATTAATAGGCTAATTCCTTGATTGCAAAAGACTTATAATCTAAAAGACGTTACTCAGTTAGTGAAGTTAGAAATCCTACCAGGGTAGGTCCTGGTTTTTAATCCCTTGAGCAAGGACTTTTCCACGTAAACATCGCATCTTGTTTACTTTCTGTCTTAACTTGAGGGAACAGATAAGGTACATGGTCCCTTATCTGTCCTGGTGGAAGCTTAGTTTCTATCGATTGGTATCAGAGCAGGTTCTTTCTAAAAGGGTAACACCTAGAAAGGATCTCTCATTATGGCTGCTCCACCAAACTTTGATGAAGGACAGTCAATCACGCGGCCTCCAAGATTTAATGGAAAGTACTAACGGTGGAAAACTAGAATGCACGACTATTTGATGGCTGAAGATTCTGAGCTCTGGGACATAATTCTTGATGGTCCTTTTGTTCCTACAAAGACTGATGCTGAGTCTGGAAAGCTAGAGGAAACACCCAGAAAAGAATATACCGAAGCTGATAGAAAAGCCATTGAAAAGGGGTTTAAGGCAAAAAAAGATTTTAATGTGCGGTATTGGACCAGATGAATACAATCGTGTCTCGTCTTGTGAAACTGCCAAGGAAATATGGGAAGCCCTTCTGACGGCTCATAAAGGAACCTCTCAAGTCAAGCAGTCCAAAATAGACATGCTCACCACTGAGTATGAACTATTTAGAATGAAGGACAATGAGTCAATTCAGGATATGCACTCTCGTTTCACCTCCAATATCAATGAGCTTCACTCTCTTGGCGAAGTCATTCCAATCAACAAGCGAGTTCGAAAAATACTTGGTGTTCTACCATGATCTTAGGAAAGTAATGTTAATGCCATAACAGAAGCCAAGGATCTGGAGAAAATGACCATTGATGACTTGATTGGAAATCTCAAAACTTATGAGGTAAAGAAGAAGAATGAGCTTAAGAGACGGGAACCAAAGAAAGAAAAGAACCTGGTCCTGAAGGCTGCCAAAAGTGACTTAAGTGATGATGAGTCTGATATGGCCTACATTACTAAAAGGTTCCATAAGATGATTCGTAAAAATGGTGGATTCTCTAAGATGGTCGGAAGCTTTAGCAAGAACTTTAAAAAGAATGACTTATGTCACAAATGCAGGAAGCCTGGTCACTACATCAAGGAATGCCCTCTCCACAAGCAAGACTATTACAAAAATGCAAACAAAGGAGTGAGAAGGAACCAGGTCCCTGATAAGAAGTTCAACAGAAGAGACATGGCTGACAACCTGGTAAAGCAGGCTCTAGCTGCTTGGGGAGACTCCTTCAGTGAATCTGATGATGAAGATACAGGGGATACCTCCATGATGGCTATTGAAGATGAACCTGTGAACTACGAGTCCATCTTTGCACTCATGGCCAAGTCCGAAGATGAGGATGATAATGAGAATAAAGAGGTAAATTTCTTTGATGTTCAGAAAAATCTGAAAACTTACTCTCAAAAGAAACTAATATCTCTTGCAAATGTGCTAATTGATACCTATCATAACCTTATCAATGAGAGAAATGTTCTAAATGAAGAGATTGACGGATTAGAACAAGTAGGGGTGGACATAATTACCGAAAACCGAAAAACCGAACCTAACTGAATGAATTCGGTTTTTCGGTTTTCGGTGTTTCGGTTCGGTTCCAGTTTTTTTAAATAGCAAATTCGGTGTTCGGTTTTGAATTTTTGATTTTTCGATTTTTCGGTTTAACCGAAATTTTAATATAATATTTTTTTATACCAATATATAATATATATCAATATCATTACTTCCATGAATCACAAGTTCACAACAGATATCCAAGCCCAAATTCATTATCCAAGCCCAAATTAATTATCCAAGCCCAAATTCATTTCACAGTAAATCAACCCTAGTCCACTGCTTCAGCTTTAACGTCATTTCCTCAATCCTCTTCATTGCTTCACGCCATTTCCTCTTCACTGCTTCACACCATTTCCTCTTCTTCCACAACTGCTTGGCTACTTCAGCTCTTCTTCCACAATCAACCAGTGAACCAGCGTGGCAGCGTTTCTGTTCCCACAAACTTAAGGTAATTTTATTTCCTTCTTATAATTTCTCATTTTTAGGCTCCTACAAACCAGTGTCTTTACATTCTTAATTTCTTATTCAGACGAAATTTCAATTCCCCCAAGTTTTAACTTGTACAAGATGGTAGTGACAATTTCCCCAAGTTTGTAATCTCAATAAATTCCCTCAATATATCGTAGAGAAATGGGTATGTCAATATCTAAGTTTGTAAAAATGCTATGGTATTTTTTCATATTTGTTGTGGTATTTTGCTGTGGTATTTTTTTCAGATTTGTTAAATTTTCTTAAATTATCAGTGGGTTAGGACTTAGGATAATTTCTTGCATATTTGCTGCTTTTTGCTTGGTTCTGTCGAGTGTTTGTTGAGCTGCTCTACTGTTATAGAGCTTTATCTTATAGTTTCTCTTTTTAATTTTTTATAGATGGCGGATGAAACTAGATTAAGTTTGGCCGGTTCAACTGATAGCGTACCTAATACAGATGATAGAAATGACAACTCACTTGACACCGAGCCCCAGGTAACAAAGAAAAGAAAGAATATGAAATCTAGATCAGATGTTTGGGAGCATTATGATAAGGTCGTTGTAAATGGTATTGTTAAAGCAAAGTGTAGACATTGTAAAAATCTTTATGCAGCTAATACATCTGTAAATGGAACAACGGGATTGAGACAACATATAGCTTTGAGGTGCCTACCATATAAAGCCAAGATTGAAACTAGCACTCAGAAAAAGATAAATTTTGCATCTACGATGAGCATGAGCCGCGTTGGGAATTTGATCAACAATTAATTAGGAGGGCTTTAGTTGAGATGACAGTTATAGATGAACTACTATTTAGCTTTGTAGAAAAGGAAGGCTTCAAGAAGTTTATGCAAGTAGCCCAACCTTTATTTCAAGTTCCTTCCCGTAGAACAGTAACAAGGGATTGTTATGGACGTTACGATGAATTGAGACTAGATTTGAAGAAGTCTTTTAGAGAAGCAAAAGCAAAAATTTGCCTTACCACTGACACATGGACATCATTGCAAAGAATTAATTATATGTGTTTGACTGCTCACTATATTGATAGAGATTGGGTTTTGCATAAAAATATATTGAATTTTTGCCCTATCACTAGTCATAAGGGTGAGCATATGGCAGAGGCTATTGGCAATTGTTTGCTTTATTGGAACTTGGATCAAATTTTTACTTTATTGTTGATAATGCTTCTTCCAACGATGTTACAGTTAGAGAATTGTCTAAACAGTTAAATAATTGGGAAACTAATATAATGGATGGTAAGCATCTTCATGTGAGATGTATGGCTCACATACTTAATCTAATTGTGCAAGAAGGTTTGAAGGAAATTGATGCTTCTGTCAAACGTGTTAGGCAAATGGTAAGGTATGTTAGATCATCTTCGGCAAGAGGAGCTCACTTTAAGAAATGTTGTGAAGTTTAAAAGGTGGAATGTTCTAAATCATTAGAGCTAGATGTGCCTACTAGGTGGAATTCCACCTACTTGATGTTGGATACAGCACAACACTTTGAGAAGGCCTTTGATAGGTTTGATCTGTTTTATGAGAATTTTAATAATTATCTTTCTACTCATGTTCTTGAAGATGGAAGTGTTGCAGGTCCTGTCGCATGTGATGATTGGGCGAATTTAAGGAATGTGGTAAAGTTTCTTGAAAGATTTCATGAGCTCACCGTAAAGGTTTCAGGTTCACATTACGTTACTTCTAATGTTCATTTTGAGGATATATGTGAGCTTGATGTACATTTGAAAGTGTGTTTAGAAAGTGAAGATGTTAGTTTAAGTATAATGGCTGAGCGAATGAGACAAAAGTTCAAAACGTATTGGGGGGATCCCGAAAAGATGAACAAAATGATTTTTATTGCTTTCGTGTTGGATCCTCATAATAAGTTTGTGTATGTTAACTTTGGGCTTGAAGAGCTATTTGATGAGGAAGTAGGAAAGAAAGTAAGCGAAGGAGTGTATGATTATATGAAATCTTTGTTTGGAGAGTATCTAAAAAATTATTCAAGAGAATTTCATCATAAATCATCTCCATCTACATCTTCTTCATCTCAATGCTTATCTGATGTATCTTCTAATTCTGACACCTCTTTGAAAAAAAAAAAGCTTTGAGAGCTAAGCTTCACTTGAAGAAACAAAAAGAGGATTCTGGGTGTGCGGGTGCTAAATCGGAGTTGGATAGATACATTAGTGAAGATCAAGAGCTTGAAGAAGAACGTGTTGAGTTTTTGATCTTAGATTGGTGGAAAGTAAATGCTCCTAGATTTTCCGTTCTTTCAGAGTTGGCTCGTGATGTATTGGCTATTCCGGTTTCTAGTGTGGCATCGAAATGAGCATTTAGTACTGGTGGGCGTATTCTTGATCCATTTAGAAGTTCATTAACTCTTAAATATGTGCAATCTCTTATTTGTTCTCAAGATTGGCTTAGAGAAGAGACTAAACCCGTTAGTGTGGAAGAAAGTTTGGAGTATCTTGAGAAACTTGAACTTGGAAAGGTTTTATATATTTTTGTGTGTTTTAGTGAAAAAATCATATTCTTATTTATGTTGTATGACATATTTGATTAAATTATCTTTAGAGATGGCAAATAATGGAAGAGATCCTTGCATTGTTGATGTTTGATTGCAATTTGCTATTTTTTGCTACTAGTGGTAAGTTCAATATTTTATTTTGTAGTTTTGTTCTTTTATCTTGAAAGTTATATTCTAACTTTTGGTTTTATCTTACTTCTTATCATGTTCAAGTTCAACGATGCCTCCTAAAGCTCGTTCACATGTTTGGGAATACTTTGCGATAGTTCAAGACAATGAAGAAGGGTGTAAAGTAAGGTGCTTGACATGCGGTATGATACTTAAATATAATCCAAGAGTGACTGGCACAAGTTCCTTGTTGAAGCATATTGAGAAATGTCTTGAGCGTCAACAAGAGAGGCAAATTTGCCTTCAAATTTAAGCTTATGTTTTGAATTTGGTGAATTTCGGACCAAATTGTGATTGCTAGTATTGTGTTAAGACGATGGATTTAAGACTTAGTTCGTGACAGCTAATGTTTTGTATTTAGAGCTAGATTTTAAGAAATTTGTGTTGTTTGGATGCTACTTGTTTTAAACTTATGTTATTTGTGTTGCTCGTTTTTACTGTGTGCGCTGTTTTGCTGCATATTGTTACTGGTTTCCTCTGTTAAGGTACTGATTTTATTTCTGGACTGGCTGGCGGCGGCTGCTGTTGCTGGCGGCTGTTGCTGCTGCTGGCTGCGTGCTGGTGCTGGCTGCTCCAGCTGCTGGTTGCTGGCTGCAGCTGCGGGCTGCTGCTGCTGCTGCTGGTGGCTGCGGCGGCGGCGGCTGCTGCGGCTGCTGCTGGTGCGGCTACTAGCTGCGTGCTGGTGCTGGCTGCTGGTTGCTGGTTGCTGCGTGCTGGTGCCGGCTGTTGGTTGCTCGCTACAGTTGCGGGCTGCTGGTTGCTGGCTGCATTTGCGGGCTGCTGGCTTCTGGCTGGTGCTGCTGATGGCTGGTGCTGGTGCTGCTGTTGATCATGAATCATTTAGTAACGGGTGACTATTGCTTAACCAATGCCAAAAAACCGAATTAGAAAATCGAAACCGAACCGAACTAATTCGGTGCAGTGTTCGGTTTCCACTTTAAAAAAACCGAAACTGAAATACCGAACCGAACTTTGAAAAAATCGAACCGAACAACCGAACGCCCACCCCTAAGAACAAGTAAGGGATGATATGGTAGTAAACATTGTGGACTTAAAGGAACAAGCTGAAGTGTTGACTAGGGATAATGCCTTGTTGCTTAGTCAGATGAACAAATGGGTGAATACTCCTTCTAAGGGAAAGCAAGTGGGAAGTGAGATTTATTTTGGGCTTGATAGTGAACTCAAAAGGGATAAAATGAACCTCTCTAGTGAGCTAGAAAAAAATAGGCAACTTCAAGAGGATCTAAGCCGCGTGAAATCTGAACTTGATAAGTCCCTTCATTGGACTTGTTCCTCTGACAAAGTGGTTGTCATGTGCAAGGGTAATAATGGTAGACAGGGGATTGGTTATAAAAAGACCAAGACCCCGTTCAACCCTCATAACAAGTATGTTTCTGTAGCTGATAATTGGTTTTACACCCACTGTGGCAATACTGGCCATTACAAGGACTCCTGCAAAGCAAGATTCCAGTCTATACACAGAAACAGAGCTTATGTTGATAACAAACCCGAGAAGGCGGGACCTGGTCCCAACAAAATGAAATATGTGTTGCCTGCATGGGCAAATAGAGTTCTTATTCACCCCTTCTATGATTACAAGGTACCCAAGTTGGCTTGGGTTCCTAAGACTAACCAGTAACATTGTTTGCAGGCTAGAGAGAGAGGGAGCAGTCAAAAATGGTTCGTTGATAGTGGCTGCTCGAAGCACATGACTGGAAGGATGGAAAATTTTCTCTCACTCAAGGCCTTGAAAGGTAGGAGTGTGTCTTTTGGTAATGGGAAGAAAGGATATATTCTTGGTATTGGCAAGATTGGCAAGATACTCTCCCACGCTATTGAAAATGTTTACTACTTGAAGGGTCTAAGCTACCGTCTGCTGAGTGTATCACAAATATGTGACAAAGGAAACAAAGTGGAGTTCTTGTCTCATGTGTGCACTATCACCAACCTCAAATTTGGAGAAGTGGTACTAACTGCAAAAAGATATAAGAACATCTATGCAGCAGACTTTGGCTTGTATGATGATGGTGATCTGACATGTCTCAGTGCTGTGGATGATAATGTTGAGCTGTGGCACAGAAGATTGGGACATGCAAGTTTCACCCTGCTGAACAAACTGGTGGCAAAGGACCTGGGTCGTGAGCTACCAAATGTTAAGTTCAAGGATCATTAGGGTTCTTTTCCTTCCTCATTTTATTTTTTGATAACCGTAGTGTCCGGGCCAATACAAGTAGCAGGCAACTCTGTCCACGGCGGATTCAGGATTTAAACTCTATGAGTGCAACCTTTTGGTTGCAATTTAATGATTTTTTACACTTAAGTTTATGTTCCGCGTCAAAAGTAATGGGTTCAGATGAACCCGATGCCACAACTCTACATCCTTCCTAGGAAGAAATCACCCAGTGTTTATTTAAATCTAAGACCTCATGGTTCTCAACCCACTTCATTGACCACTAGGCCAAACCCTTGAGTGCCATCTTTTCTTTTTTGTGTGCCAAAGATACTCTATGTTTTGCCTTCATTTGTCATTTTGCAGCACTTCAAAGAGTTCCGCGGAGCACTTGTTCGAACTATCAAGTCACTGTTAAAAGAGGAAGGTCCATCTGAAGCCATACTTTTCAGCCCCAGAAGAGGCGACTCGTTGGCCAAGCTTCTCGTAGAAGTTAAAGATAGCGGGTTGCATTTCAGGACAGATGAAATCTAAGACGCAGAAGCTTGGAGGCGTCATCAGGGATTTGTCCAAGGTGATGATTCCTGGCCCAATTATGAGATGGATCATTTCTATCCTTTATTGGTCAGAATTACGCGGTGAAGATTTACAGTGCATTTACTGTGCTTCCAGTATGCTTATTTTGTACATATAGAACTATGAAAGTTAGCTCAGATCTTATACTATGAAATATGAACTGATTCCATTATGGACAAGTTACTGGGGGCATTTAATTATTGGTGACTCTTTAGTTTTTTATTTTCGGAGAGGTGACTCAAGTTTTAATTATTAGGTGGAGGTGACAATTTTCTATTAGTGATTAAGGGGTTTTGAAGTTGCCCAAAAGTTTCTATTTTGACACTTTGACCCTCAACTTTATTTTTAACACTTTGCACTCAAGTTTTATTTTTAACACTTTGACCCACCCCCGACCAGACCCCGCCCCTGCTCCTATGCCCCCAACGCCCCTCCCACACCCCCGGCTCCCCACCCTACCCCTCTGCCAAATTTTTTTTCTTTATTTTTTTTCACCCCCTCCTCCTCCCAACCCCGTAACCCCCACCCCCCAAGAAAATAATTAATTTTTTTATTTTCTTTATTTATTTTTTTCACCCCCCCCCCTCCTCCCCCACCACCCCCCAAAAACGTTTTAAAAGAAGTTTTGATTTTTTCTCACCGGCCTCCACTTCTCCTCCCCCCTTCCCCCACCAAAAAAAAAAGTTTTGATTTTTTTTGTTGTTTTTTCACCAGCCCCCGCTTCTCCTCCCACCCCTCACTACCCCCACCCCCTAAAAAAATTGATTTTTTTAATTTATTTTTTCACACCCCTCGTCCTCCTCCTCCTCGCAACCCTCCCCCCACCCCTCACCAACCCCCTCCCCCCCCCCAAAAAAAAAAAAATTTAAAAAAGTTTTGATTTTTTCTTACCAGCCTCCATTCCTCTTCCCATCCCTCCCCCCCCCCCCACCCCCCCACCCCCCAAAAAAAATTAAAAAAATTGATTTTTTTTCAATTTTTTCACCAGCCCCCTCCTCCTCGCACCCTTCACTACCCCCCCCCCCCCCCCCCCCTTAAAATAGATTTTTTTTTTTAAGTTTTGAAAAGTTTTTCTTTTTGTTTTTTTGCACCCACCACCCCCCACCCTTCCAAAAAAATGTTTGTTTAAAAAAAAAAGTTTTGAAAAGTTTTTTTTTTTTTTTTTGCACCACCCCCTCCCCCACTCAAAAAGAATATTGAAAAGAAGTTTTGATTTTTTTTTGGGGGGGGGGCGGGGGGTTTAGGAAAAGTTTGGATAAAATTCAGGTTGTTGTTGTAGTATGTTTGTAGTGAAATAGATGGTTTTTCTGTTGTTGTCCTGGTATGGTTCAGGGTTTAGGAAAAGATATCCAATAGATGGTTTTTTTGTTCTTGTCCTAGTATTTATCTGGTTTTGTTTATAGAAGATATTCAACGGATTTATAGTTGTTGCGACAAGTTCTACACTTGTGGCAACAAGTAGACAATCTGTTCCAAGAACTACAAATCTGTTGGACATAGCTTCAGTTATTTGGTTGTGTTTGTAGAAAATATCCAACAGATTTGTAGTTGTTGTCCAAGCCGAAATGCTCCATAGTTGTTAATTGTACTGTGTTGTAATAATAGTTATTTGTTGGAACTTTATGACATTTTAATGTTATTCTTTTTTAGAATGGTAATTTCTGTTCTTGATGCTTGTGAACTTGGTTTATATGATATGTTGATCGTGTTCAAATCACAAATGTGTGTATTGTTGTTAATAAATTGCTGAACAGTTTTCAACAAGTAATGAATCTGTAGCAACAGTTCTGTAACTTGTTGGATTTTATCCAACAAGTAACAGGACTTGTTGCAACAACTAGTAACTTGTGTTTTATCCAACTGCTAAAAGATTTCTAGCAAATAAGCAATCTGTTGCAACAACTAACAGGCCTTGTTGCAGAAAGTGAGTAACTTGTTGCGTTTTATTCAACAAGAGTAAGGACTTGTTCAACAACTATGTCATTTGCTGTAACAGATACTACAGTTGTTGCAACAGATATTACACTTGTTGCAACAGATATTACAGTTGTTGCAACGGATGCTACTTGATTGACCCATATTTAGTGATCAACAAAGAGAATCAATAATATTTAGTAATAAACAAAGGAAATCAATAATAAGTAGTGATCAATATATAATACTTAATCAATTTGATGGTATTTTGAGTCAGGAATATGCACTAAATCCAATGATCAGTAGAGTGAATTGATGTGAACTACTTGATTCACCCATATTTAGTGATAAGCAAATGAAATCAACGATATTTAGTGATCAATATATAATACTTAATCAATTTGACAGTATTTTGAGTCAGGAGAGATGATCTACTAAGTCAGTATGCACTAAATCGAATGATTATTATAGTGAATTGATGTGAACTTCTTGATTCACTCATATTTAGTGATAAACAAAGGAAATCAACTATATTTAGTGATCAATGTATAATACTTAATCAATTTGATGTATTTTGAGTCAGGAAAGATGATCTACTAAGTCAATATACACTAAATCGAGTGATCATTAGAGTGAATTGATGTGAACTACTTGATTCATCCATATTTAGTGATAAACAAATGAAATCAACTATATTTAGTGATCAATATATAATACTTAATCAATTTGATAGTATTTTGAGTCAGGAAAGATGATCTACTAAGATGGTATGCACTAAATCGAGTAATTATTAGAGTGAATTGATGTGAACTACTTGATTCACCCATATTTAGTGTTAAACAAATGAAATCAGCGATATATATATATATATATATATATATATATACTAACATCCTTAATGGATTAGATAGTAATTTCATGGATTAGATGGGCAATTCTAAGTGTATTCTTAGAACAGATACTACAATTGCTACAACAGATACTACAGTTGTTGCAACAGATACTACACTTACTACAACAGATACTATAATTGTTACAAAGGATACTACAGTTGTTCCAACAGATACTACAGTTGTTCCAACAGATACTACACTTGCTGCAACAGATATTACACTTGCTGCAACATATACTACTTGGTTCGCCCATATTTAGTGATCAATAAAGGGAATCAGCCATATTTAGTCATAAACAATGGAAATCAACCATATTTAGTGATAAACAATGGAAATCAACCATATTTATTGATCAATATATATACTTAAGCAATTTGATGGTGTTTTGGGTCAGGATAGATGATCAACTAAGTCCAATACGCACTAAACGGAGTGATCATTGGAGTGAATTGATGTGAACTACTTGATTCACCTATCTTTAGTGATAAACAATGGAAATCAACCATATTTATTGATCAATATATATATACTTAAGCAATTTGATGGTGTTTTGGGTCAGGATAGATGATCAACTAAGTCCAATACACACTAAACGGAGTGATCATTGGAGTGGATTGATGTGAACTACTTGATTCACTCATATTTAGTGATAAACAATGGAAATCAACCATATTTAGTGATCAATATATATACTTAAGCAATTTGATGGTGTTTTGGTCAGGATAGATGATCAACTAAGTCCAATATGCACTAAATGGAGTGATCATTGGAGTGAATTGGCGTGAACTACTTAATTCACCTATATTTAGTAATAAACAGTGGAAATCAATCATATTTAGTGATCAATATATATATATATATACTAAAATCATCAGTAATTTGTTGCAACTTCTTCCACAACTGTATGATCTGTTGCAACAGATTAGTAACTTGTTTAAACAACTTAGTTATTTGTTGGAACGGATTAGTAACTTGTTGAAACAGATTAGTTATTTGTTGGAGAGGATTAGTAACTTGTTGAAACAGATTAGTAATTTATCGCAACTTCTTCCACAACTGTACTATCTGTTACAACAGATTAGTAACTTGTTGCAACAGATTAGTTACTTGTTGGAACGGATTGGTAACTTGTTGCAACTTCTTCAACAACTGTATGATCTGTTGCAATCATTTAGGCAACTTGTCTAAACAAATTAGTGACTTGTTTAAATTGATCCATCTGTTGAAACAGATTAGTAACTTGTTGCAACTTCTTCAACAAGTGTATGATCTGTTGCAACAATTAACTCATCTGTTGCGACATATTTTTTAGTTTTTACAATAATTTAAGCAATTGTTTGATTTTTTCCAACAAGGTGAGTAATTTGTTGCAACAACTAAGCAACTAAGCAATTCTACTGTATGCATCTATTGCAACAATTAGTAAGCAAAATAAATAAGTTCATAAATAGAAATTTTTCAACAACCACCTTGTCTCCAAATACCACAACTAATCAAAATAAATAAGTTCATAAACATCATTCACAAATAACATAAAGGACAAAAAAAAACATAAATTGTTCAACAGCCTCCAAATACCACAACTTAAGTAATAATTTGTTCAGCAACTACCTTCTGGGGTGTAGCAGATTTCCTTGATCTACTTCATTTCCATCATCAGTTTCTTCATCTTCTAGTTCTTCTTCACTTTCTTCATTTGTATATACTGCTTCTTGGCTCTGTTCTTCATCTCTTTCTAAGGATTGATTGTCAGTTTGGCTGTCAATTTGACTATATCTTTCCTCAATATTTGCTGGTTCATAAATAAATTGTCTACTTGTTGCAAAAAATGTAGAACTTGTTGCAACAATTACAAATATGTAGGATATCCTCTACAAATTGAACCAAATAACTGAAGTTATGTCCAACAGATTTGTAGTTGTTGCAACAGATATCTACTTGTTACAACAAGTGTAGAACTTGTTGCAACAACTAAAAATCTGTTGGATATCTTCTACAAATAGAACCAAATAACTGAAGTTATGTCCAATAGATTTGTAGTTGTTGCAACAGATTGTCTACTTGTTACAACAAGTGTAGAACTTATTACAACAACTAAAAATCTGTTAGATATCTTCTACAAACAGAAGCAAATAACTGAAACTATGTCCAACAGATTTGTAGTTGTTGCAACAGATTGTCTATTTGTTACAACAAGTGTAGAACTTGTTGCAACAACTAAAAATCTGTTGGATATCTTCTACAAACAGAAGCAAATAACTGAAGCTTATGTCCAACAGACAGATTAGTGAGTCGTTGCAACAGATTGTCTACTTGTTGCAAAAAGTGTAGAATTTGTTGCAACAACTACAAATCTGTTGGTTATCTTCTACAAATAGAACCAGATAAATACCAGGACAAGAACAAAAACATTATCTGTTGAATATATTTTCCTAAACCCTGAACTATACCAGGACAACAACAGAAAAATCATCTATTTCACTACAAACACATAACAACAACAACCTAGATTTTATCCAAACTTTTCCTAAACCCAAAAAAAAAATAATCAAAACTTCCATTCAAGATTTTTTTTTGGAGTGAGGGGAAGGGGGGGGGGGGGGGTTGCAAAAAATCAAAAATAAAAACTTTTCAAAACTTTTTTTTTAAAACAAAATTAATTTTTTTGGGTGGGTGGGTGGGGGAAGTAAGAAACCAAAAAAATAATTCAAAACTTCTTTTCAAGAAAAATCATTTTGTGGGGGGGGGGGGGGGGGGGGGGGGGGATGGGGTGGTGTGCAAAAAAATAAAATTCTTCAAAAAAAAATTTTCAAAATAATTTTTTTTTCTTGAAGGGTGGGGGTGCAAAAAATCAAAAAGAATTTTTTTTCAAAATTTTAAAAAAAATATTTTTTGGCCGGGGGGTGGGGGGTGGGGGGAGGAGGAGGGGGGTAAAAAAACAAATAAAGAAAATTAATTTTTTTTAAAAAAAAAATGGGGGGGAGGAGGAGGAGTGGGGGATGATAAAAAAAATTAAAAACAAAAATTGGGAGGAAGGGGGGGAGGCGAGGGAAGGGTTGGGAGGGGGGGGGGGGTGAAAAAACAAATAAAGAAAATCAAAATTTTAAAAAAAAAATAGGGGGGAAGGGGTGGAAGGAGGAGAAGTGGGGGCTGGTAAAAAAAAATTAATTTTTTTTTTGGGCGGGGGGAGGGGGAGGGTTGGGAGGGGGATGAAAAAACAAATAAAGAAAATCAAAATTAAAAACAAAATTGGGGGGGGGGGCAGGGGGAGGGGTGAGAGGAGGAGAAGGGGGCGGCTGGTGAAAAAGAAAATAAAATACTTTTTTGGTGGGGGGTTGGGGGGAGGAGGGGGTGGCTGGTGAAAAAGCAAATAAAAAATTCAAATTAAAAAAAATGGGGGGGTGGGGTGGGGGTGGGGGCGGCTGGCAAAAAAGAAAATAAAATAAATTAAAAAAAAAAATTGGTAGGGGGGAGGGGTGGGAGGAGGAGAAGGGGGCGGCTGGTTAAAAAGAAAATAAAAAAAATTAAAAAAAAAATCAAAATTTGTTTTGGTTGGGGGGGAGGGGTGGGAGGACGAGGGGGGTTGGCTGGTGAAAAAGGAAATAAAAAATTCAAAACTTTAAAAAAAAAATTGGGGGGGGGGGGGGGGGAGGAGGAGGAGAAGGGGGTTGGTGTGTTTTTTAGATTAAGTTGGGGTCTTTTTATATTTTGTAAAAGATTAAGAAGTTTGAAAAAATACATTTTGGACCCCAATTTTCTTAATCCCAAATTTAATTGGGTTTTTCTTTCAAGTGGTCCCCATGAGTCACCTATACTAATTTCACAACTAAAAGGTCACCTATAGCTAATTCTTCCAAAGTTACTGATTATTGTTGTTTATCAAAATTTTCATTTTTTGTCTTAGCCTCTCCTAGAGTTTTGAAGTAGTTCAACTGCAAACAACTGTGCACACTTTTTCTTTCAACTGATAAGTTGGTAGTTTAGCAAGTGTTATGAAAGATAACAATGTACAAGTAGCTGGGGTCGGCATGAGATATTGTTCTTGATTAGTGGTCTTTCTTTTCTTACTGTTTTTCTTGGTGAGTAGTTATTCGTCACATGTACCTGATTTGATTAGTGGTCTTTCTTTTCTTACTATTTTTCTTGGTGAGTAGTTATTCGTCACATGTACTTGATGTGAGGTAGCAGGTATCCGGTGGAGTAGTTGAGGCGCGCAAGCTAGCAGGACATCCCGTTATATAAAAAGAAAGAAGAACCCTATCTTTTGTTCCTAAACTGCAACTCCTATTGTTAGTTGTCTATATATATCTGGGATTGGATATTGAATCAGCTCAAGCTAACAAAAAGAAAAGCAAAGGACTAAGCTACTTTTTCCTTAAATTTTAACATGTTAAACATTTCAAATACTAAGCTACTATTTAATTTGTATTTTTCCTTAAATTTTTATTACACATCAATTTATTTTTTATTTATATAATTTTCAGAACATTTCCTGTCTCTAAATTTAGTGAGTAAATATCTCAAAAGCTCACTTAACTATGAGAAATTATATAGCAAAGTCATTCAACTTTGTTTTATATCAATAAAATCACTCAACTAAAGGTAGTTCTCTTAGAAAGTCACTCAATTTTGTTTTCAAACTCAACAGTCACTCAACTATTGGTATGTCACTTAGAAAGTCACCTATTTAAGTACTATTTTTTTTAATTAAATTTTACTGACATGGAATTTATATTTAAAGCCAAATTTTTAAGAAATAAAAAGATAGTCGTTTTATTGACCCACTCCACTTGACCCGACCCGCAAAAAAATATATTGACATAATAAGATTTTGCTACATAATTTCTCATAATTGAGTGAACTCTTGAGATATTTACTCTAAATTTAATCAAACTTGTAGTTCTTTGTTTAAAAGGACTATTAAAGTTGAAGATAATTTGATAACAAGAGTTTTTAACTTTTAATGAACAATAAAACTAAGTTGGAAAAAACCAACAAACAATAAAACAAAGTTAAGGGAAGAGCGATACAATTTTACATAGTTTAGGGTCTCGTAAGTGAGTTCCTGAAAATATAGGGGCTCAACAGAACTCAACGTCAGTATTAGTTTCTCTCATTTCGGAAAATTAAGTGCTTTTAAGCCCCCCAAATTCTCTTCCTTTCAATCTTCTTCTCACTTTGTTTCCCCATTGTAACAGTGCCTAAGTTTAACTCAGATTTTGGTATTAAAATCAGGAAAGTGAAGAAAAAAATTAATATCGAATGGATGAAGAAATGTCAAATTCAGCACGGCGACTGTCTCTACGAACACGTAAAATTGCTCCAAAAATGGCTGCTGCTCTAGCCAGTTCTGATAATAGAACTCAGGTACTACTATTCTAATATACCTCATGTTTTTTTTTTTCCAATTTATTATAAAGTGTTTTGCATTTATACAGCTTTTGAAAAATATTAGGGCAATAGACAATATCGTAGGGGCGGAGCCAGCTTCAGCGGAAAATTACACTGTTTATATAGTAAATGTTTAATCCTTTTGTGTGTTACTTCTTTATATTTTGAACCCCCTTATTGAAAATCTTGGCTCCGCCATACCTGAGGGAAAGCATTATACATTATGTATCAACCTTGTATAAAGTGTATAAAGGGTGGTTATGCACAAATATGGACTAAATTGGCCGTTTATAGCCCATCGCGTAAATTTTTTCAAAAATAGACATAGAGCATGTTTTTCCCTTTTGTATATCCTGTTAGTTTAATTAGTTCCTGGATGGATAAAATTACGCTCTATGTCTACTGGGAGAAAATATTTACATGCTTCAGCCCATATTTTGAGTTTGTTACCCGGTTTAGTCCATATTTATGTATAAACACTTTTTATACTCTTTTATACAAGGTTGATACATTATGTTCAATGTTGTTCCCCCAACGTATAATGTTGTATAATATTGTATATTGGGCTATGTGGCGTAATGGTTTATGTTGGGCTGTATATTTTTGAAAATTGCCCTATTCTAAATACCTTATGTTTTCAACCAAATTTTGATTTTATTTTTCAAGTTTTGCGTTTATCATTGTGGATATTGCTAGTTTAATTAGTTCGTGGATGGAAAATCACAGTCAAATACTATTCGGCCATCTAGTTTACAAAATATGTACACAGTGTATGGGTAGCGTATAAAGTATACTCTCTCTGTCCCAACTTATGTGATACTTTTCGTGTCCCAAGATTCAAACCGCGTGTACTTTGACCAACATTTTAAGATGTATTTTTTCACCAAATTGATATGGGAAAACTTGCAACTTATAGTACTTTTTATGTAGTTTTCAAATATGTAAATTTTAATCTAAAAATATTGAGTTAATCTAATCCAATTGAATTTCAAAGTTTAGTCAAATTGACTCTCGAAAAGCGAAAAGTATCACATAAATTGGGACGGAGGGAGTCTAAATATAATATACTATGCATACCTATACACAACATATTCATACTTATACATATAATATACATACCTAGACATATAATACACTACATGTACAGCGGCAGTGTATAGATAGTGCATAATTCGGCCATGTTTGGTAAACTAGATGGCCGAAGGGTACATTTAGGTAAGTTTCCCAATTAAATCTATTTATTTGGTTTTTTCGTTGTTCGAGTAGGCTATGCTGGCACGGCTTGATGCTTTGGAAAGTGATAATGCAGTAGCGGAACCACAACTACTTGATGATGATGATGAAGCTTCTCTTGACGATGAGGATCAAGGTTTGTTGTTTTCTTATTTCCTATCATTTTGCTCCTTGTATGTTCATAAATGTGTTAACTATGTGAACACTTTACTGCTTCCACAAGTTTTAGCTTGTTTGGAGTTGAAATTGTTCTTTGGTTGTGATGCATTTCTTCTCTGCACATTCCTTCTGAGTTTCCCATAACATAGTACCAAATTTGGATAAAGGAGGAAGATTGTGGTAAATTAATTGTGGGAGTAAATAGTCTATGTATGATGAATTCCTCTTAATATTGAATTCATTGGTTGGGAATGTGCTCATCTAGGCATGTGTTACATCGAATAAAATTGGCCTGAATATGGCGGAAATGATACAAAGTGTTCATATAGCTGATTCCACTAGGCATAGGTTTGATCGATTCCAGGAGTTCTTCCAATTCCTTCCGCTTAAACGTACTCGACACGGTTATAAGGTTATAGAAATAGAAGCCTGTCATATAGGCAAGCATTATATATTGGATAATTGATAAGAAGATAGATCTTTCACCAACACTCTGCAGGGAATCTATTTACAGGATTTAGTTGTTTCATGTTGCTTTATAAGGGCTGATATGAACGTATGGACTTGTATATTGTGTATTTTTTATTGTACATTCACAGGCTATAGTTGATTCATATTGCTCAACAATGAGTGTTTGTTTCCATAGCTTGTTGACATTCACGCAGGTCCAATAATTCACTTGCATTATCTTGATTGAAGATCATCCTGTATCTCACTACATATATGAGTGAGAGACAATGGAACAAAGCAAATTTTAATGGGATTTAATGTTCTTATTGTGTCTGTGGACTTAGTACTTACCCAGAAAACCATTGCTGTTAGAAAAAGATGCAAATGTTTTGTGGGATGGATTCTCTTCTTGTGTCCGTGAGCTTAGTTTTCTACCCAGAAAATGATTTACTAATAGGTTCTATAGAAAAGTTAACAACCACTGGACAATAGGAAAACAAAGGAACAGTGGAAGAAAAAAGGGAAAGAATATAATTTTATTGTATTATCTTCATTTGCAGGATCTATCACTTAAGTTTAGTTCAGAAAATATGGCCCGGAATCAGGGGTACAATAACATTAGTTTCATATTGACCATCTTTATCTCGCTATCCTCATCTTCTTTTCTCTTTCATCCTTCAGCATACTTCTTTTTGTAAACCTTCTCTTCCAGTCTTTAAGATAACAGTTTATATGGTTCTATTCCTTTCTTCTCTTATGTCCTGTCTGACTTCTCGGTTCAATTTATTTAATTTTATTCCAGTGTCCCATAAGAAGTACCCAAAAGGCACAAAACGGAAAACACGCCAAGCTAAAGCACTTGAAAATAAGAGAGCCCCCAAATCATTCCTTGAGCTCGTGAATGAGGTATAGGTTTCTCCAAGACTAATAGGTGTTTTTTCTCTCTACTTGAATGACATAAATTAACCTCTCACCGTATTACTTGTGAAGGCAAACCTGGAGTCCTTGCCACCACATGTGCCAACCTATTTAAGAGCAGCAGTGGGACCACCAAGTTCCACCTCTCGTCGTCATTTCTGCACGGTTTGTGGTTTCTCCTCAACCTATACATGTGTGCAGTGTGGGATGCGCTTCTGCTCAATCAAATGCAAGACTATTCACACTGAAACTCGGTGCTTGAAATTTGTTGCTTGATTGGTGAGAGTTGTAACCTAAATATATTGGATGACCTGTAGCATTTGCTAGTTTCATGTTTATATAGCTTATGTACATATTCAAGTACTCTGAGTAATGTCTCACTTTTGAATTATTGGACTTTGTCCTTTTCTTTGGTGCACATTGCTTGTTACTCAAGCTCCTAGAATTTCCATCTATTATTAGTGCCTGATATTGGAATCTATAATTCACTCACTCTTCTACAATATATTCAGGAAAGAGGTGATGTTTTGTTCAGCTTTTAATAGGTGATGTCTCTGCCGAGATCTACAAATGTTTGAATGGAGATAGAATCTTAAGTGACTCGTCGAAAGAAGAAAAAGGAGAAAGATGTCATCTTAAGTGCAATTTGGCCATTCTTTTCAGCTTTTGATATGCGTGCATCTACAAATATCAAGAATTATTTGAAAATTACTTTCACAGTTAGTAGGCAAGCAAAGTAACCAGAAATTTGCATGTTGGCTTGGGGCAATAAAAGCTTCTAGATATGTGGGTAGTCTATCTATGCAGAGTTTGCCACTTCTCAATCAAGCTTGCCAAAGAGCTCTCTTTGCTTTGAGTTTTTGCATACTTCATAATTTTGTTTTTCTGTTCTTAAAACAGGCCTTTACTTACCTTTTGACGGTGTGTTAATTTGCCTTCCCCTATATGCTTTCGCTTCTCTTAGCTCATTGTTCTGTTAAATATTCCAATATTTCCGCGGGAAATGGAGATAGACGGGGAGGGTACATCAAACCTTAATATGGTTAGTCATTGCCTTTTTGATTGTCTTTCATCCTTGAGGCCATTGTGCTTCATCCTTTAATGCATTTATTCATTTGCTCTTATTACTGCAGCAGGCAAGGTATAAACTTGCATCTCTATATGTTGCTGCCAATAATTTTTTAATAGTGTCAAATCAGGTAGGCATGCACTCAAGGGTCTGACTTTGGTGGTCAATGGAGTGGGTTGAGAACCATTGAGGTCTCAGGTTCACTTTCTAGCGGAGGAAAAAACACTAGGTGATTTATTTCCATCTGTCTAAGCCTTGGGAATAGAGTTACCCAGTACTTGTGCAAGTGCTAGTGAGAGATGACAGGCACCTTATGAAATTAGCCGAGGGGCATGCAAATTGGTCTGACCACCATGGCTATAACTTATAATAAAAAAAATAAGGTAGACAGGCATACAAAGTTAAGCAGTATTGAGAATCCTCCGAGTTTAAAGGAGCTCAAGGAAGTACATTTCAATGGTCCTCCATTGTTGAGAGGTGAACTTGGTGAAGCTTAACACCATTTTACTGATTTTCCAGTTGTTTGACTATGGATTTAAGACATGTGTAGTGTTATGACTGCTTATTGCCTACTAGAAGAAGCAAAGGCATGACAAAGTTGCTTAGGCATTATCTACAGAAACATAGCAACTTGACTTAATACTAGGCGTTTCAATCTTGGACAAATGCCATTCTAGATGTAGCTGTTTTGTCTTGTTTTCCCGTCTCTTTTCATCTTATATCTAGTAAAGCACTGTCCAAAGACCCTGCATACACCTTACATGACAGAAACACAAGTCTACTTCAGGACATTATAGCTATCCTTTGTACATAGAAGTGATCAATATTTCTTTATGCTTGTTCCTGAAGTATAACGCAATCCATTTGTTCTTAAATAGCTTCTATCAAAAGGACTTCTACATCAGGTGGTGAATCCTAAGTGTAACTTACGGATTCACGGGAATTTAGTAACTTTTGCCTATACACACACACACACACACACATATATATATATATATATATATATATATATATATATATATATATATATATATATATATATATATTAACTTGAGATCATGTAGAAACTCAACAACAAAACAACAATATACCCAGTGTAATCTCACAAATAGGGTCTAGGGAGGGTAAGATGTACGCAGACCTTACCTCTACTTTTGTGGGGCAGAGAGGCTGTTTTCGAAAGACAAATCATGTAAAAACTCATAAACTTTAAATTCAGGATCCTCTGCATCCTTGATATATGTCTTGTTAGAAGATATTGATACCCTGGGACCTGAGTTTATAAGGGTCCACTCATCGCAAGTCAAAAAAACGAGTAAGTTATGATCCTATTAAAGAATTTTTACACGATTAAATAGGTCACTTGTTTTATAATAAGTGATATCGGTAACATGAAAAATAAGAACATGTAAAAATATACTGATAATGTAAAATTCTTTACATTGCCAATGTATATAACTTAAATCTTACTTATATTAAAACTGATTTCAGTAGCAAAAAAAGGACTATGTATCTACAATTATGCTACGTCTACTTCTTTGTTCTAAATGGCTTGCAATTCTTCCCCAATCTCTTTGGCATTTTTTTTTTTTATTAAAGAAATTGCCTCATCATAAGGATTACAATTTTGCAACTCTCCCAAAACTCCAAAAGTGGCAACTGCCTTAAATGCTAAACTGCTGCTAAAATAGTGATTATCAAGCTTGTTAAAAATGGTAATGGCGTATTGATCAAAACACCATGGCTCGTGGCCAATGAGCCGTCACCAGCACCAGCATACGATTCTCCAGATGATTTCTGGCTGCAGCATTAAACCATAATTATAAGACAAAATGATCATTTATCAAGCAACAAAGAAAGTACTAATTTTGATATGTATTGAATAATGAATAGTAACTCTCTTTATAAAAGCTAATGTGTCCCACTTATTGAACAGAGT
Source organism: Lycium barbarum (assembly GCF_019175385.1). Classification (NCBI taxonomy): domain Eukaryota; kingdom Viridiplantae; phylum Streptophyta; class Magnoliopsida; order Solanales; family Solanaceae; genus Lycium; species Lycium barbarum. The sequence goes on along the minus strand of NC_083347.1, from coordinate 112,999,480 downwards.
TCTAAGGTCGGTCTATGACCCCTGGATGCCGGAAGCATTCTCGGGCGATCTAGTAGTTCCCACGGGGTTGGAATGATGGGAGTTAGTTCATGAATTTCCTTCATTTTCGTATATATATTAACTTTTGAATCCACTTGTAATGGTAAAGATACTTCAAAAATTGCTTTAGGTTATAAGTTCGAATTTTTTAATAATATTGTTAAATTTCTGGCTCCGCCACTGATGATGTATGTCACTCTTAAGCATAGGCAAATTTATGTATAAAATTTGGGTCACGTGAACACATGGTCACTCGACTAAACTCGATATATTATGTGTATAATTCTGAAAATATATCTAATATTAATCGAAGGAACACATGGTCAAACCAGGCCGAGTCAAGCACTGGTTAAGGGCTATGTTTATTTCCTCAAGGTCTCGGGATCGAACCCGAGCTCCAGCACATTTTGTGGTTAATTTTCTAAATCAGCCTTTTAACTTTCCTTTTTATATTATTCTAAATCCTTTTTCTTCTATAATTCGGATTACCCAAAAGTAAAAAACGTTTTTCTTTTTTATATTACATCTAATGAATTTTTTTCCCTTTATTTCTAATTACCCAAGCTCCAAAAGGAAAAAGAAATAAAAAAAAAACCCATTGGCGCTAAGCAGCAACGAACCAAAGGCAAAAGAAATAAAAAAAAACTCATAGCAAATGGTGAACCAATCCTCTTAAAATCCTGGATTCGCCTCTGCTTAAGCATCTGCCGAGTCCAGCCTATCAGTCTAATACAAAACTAAGTAATCTTTTAGCGAGTTCAGTGGTATATTTTGCATCCTTTTGATTGTATTTACTGACAGAAAATTTCTGATCTGAATCTATAGACAAAATATATTGAACAATAGATGTTGGTAGGGCAACAGAAAGAGTTGGGTAATTTATTTATTTTTTTTAAAAAAAGTTGGGGGTAGGGGAAGGGGAAATGGCAAAGGAGCTTACAAGGTGAGAAATCGAACTCCTCACCAACAAGGTGAAAGTTCATGTAATCAACCAACCGAGCTACTAATATTTCGCATAAGTTGGTTAATTCAGTTGAAAAATATTTTCTTAAAAGGCTGTGAGAGAGAATGCCACTTTAATTAAAGGAGAAAAACAGAAACTGAAGACAACACTAGAGGCGAATCTAAAATATATTTTACAGATTCGGCTTAACCTAATAATTTTGACCCGAACTGTATTTGTATTAAGAAATTCACTATATATACATAAATAATCTATCTTAAACCCAATAAATAAAAAAGATTGTGAAATTTAAAATCCATAAGCATAAAATCCTTCATCCACCTCTAGACACGACAAGTTAAGCAAACAGTGGAAACAAGTTTGTCACATACCTAGAAGGAGGGCAAAAGGTGATAACATAATCTGCCGATCCACAAGTGAACGTGCTGGTGCCATCATCATAAGCATAGCTATACGATCGCGGACATGCACTCTTGAAAAACTCCGAGTAATCCGTTGGCTTACAAGTATCAGGCGTCGCGTATGGGCCACTACAACAATATCTCGGATCCCCAAACGCTTCACAAGCGCTCTTACATCCCACACACTCACCACCACCACCACCACTACTACTACTACTAGGACTATTCATCATCATCTTTAGCTCTTTCGGGCACGACCCGTTGAGATCCACAACACAACCTGTTGTTGAACAGTTTCCAACTCTGGTCCCGCCTTGTGGACTCACAAGCATAGGCAAGTTATAACCGTCCACGAGACTAACATCATAGAAATCGAGCCCTCCTGCACCATTCAGTGTGAACTCCGCCAGAGTAGCTGGCGGAGCAGCTCCTCCTCCGGAACATTCCAGTGTTCCGGAGCCACAATCGCCGGTTGCACAAGTGAATTTACCCATGGAAGTATCTTCCGAACAAAAAGTGCGGCCCCATAAACGACCCGACCATCCCGTTGGAACGGGAACGGGAAGAGATTGGCCAGGATTTAGCATGAATCCTGTTGGGGCAAGTTGGGCTGTGCCTGCACCTGATAATATCCCTGGCCATACTTTATAATTGCACTGATTTACTAATGTAAACGTCGTTGATAAGATCCCTGTTTCATCACCAAAAAACAAAAGAACAAACTCATAAGTACTAGTCAATCAATCAATTACGTCTCAATCTTATATTAATCGACATCAATCACATGTATCATCGGAGCTTGAGTACAATATAGAGGTTCATGGTCAGAGGCGGTTCCAGAATTTTAACTTTTATGATTCTTAGCATTATACTCATATTCAAATCTAATATTTCTTAATATATTAGTAGATTCTTACATATGTATCGATCCTCCATCAAAAGTTGTAGGTTCAGATGAAATCGTAGCTTTCACGGTTCCCAAATATTAAGAAATTTACTAAATATTTATAAACGATTGACTGTGAATTCAGCTATTATTTGTATATTAATTTGAGATCTTCTGTATCCAAAGCCGCTGATCATATGTATATATTTACTTATGTTCTATGAAAATTCAGAATCAGAATAGACGAATCCCACACAAAGACATCCAAAATTTAAACTTGATCAATTCAACCTTTAACATTCTTACTTTCTTAGTACTGAATCATTGAAACTCTGAAATTATGGATTCTGAATTAGCCACAAATAACATACCTCAAAAATTTACTGAAAAAACTAGACGTAAAACAAATAACAGAAGTAAAAAGTCACCTGAAATTAGAAAGATGAAGCATAAGGAAAAGAGGGCAAGAGAAACTTGAGCTTTCACCATTGTATGTGTTTCTCTAAATTGGTTTGAAGGGAAAAGAAAAAAAAAAGTGAAGAACTGAAAACAAGAAGGTAATGCGGGCACGGAAAAGAATGTGAAAAAAACTAAAAAGACAAGTTTGATAACGAGAATGTAAGATGCTATTCCTACATGAAAAACAAAAAAAAAGTGGAAAAAAAAGGAAGGAAAGAAACAGAAATGATATTTATAGAAACTATTTTGGAAGGACATTCAGAAAAAACGCGGCCAATAGTATTGTTGCTAGGAGACAATAGGAGAGGTAATGTTATTCCCTTATTAGTAGTCCCAATTTATATATGGTAGATTTGAAGTACTACCTAGTATAACTTGTACAAATTACTAAAAATATGCTAAAAATATGTCCCATATTACTTGTTCATTTACAAAGTAAGATAAAATTAATTAAATATTTTTCATCTAGTCTTAATATTAAATGTTCTTAAAAATAGTTAATATTGATTAGTGCGTATTTATTAGAGAGAGATAAGGGTGCGTGCAAAGAGGAAAGTGAATAAGTAATATGAGACGGAGGGAGTAAAACATTTTTTCTTTTACCGCAACCTTTTCACAACCTTTTAAATATTTAAATTATGGATTGTTATGACTTTATACTCCTTTTTTTAGATTTGCTTGTCCTACTTTTTCTTTAGGTCTGTTTAAAAAAGAATGTCTATTTCCTTTTTTGAAAACTCTTTAATTTCAACTTTACATATGACACATCTACGACCACAAGATTAAAGCGTATTTTGGTATATTTTATACTCTCTCTGCCCCAAAAAGATTATCTTAGTTCCGAGTACGAGAGTCAAATTAACTAATGTTCGGTGTGAGTGAATTAGGACATAGAATCTTTATTTTTTTAAAAATAAAATTTACATATTTAGAAACTACATAAAAAGTACAAAAGTTAACAATTGAAAACATTTAGAAAGGCTTTGAAAAATTATGGTCAAAGAAAATATCCTTTTACTGTCCAAACAGTGACTAGGACACTCTTTTGGGATGGGGAGTATATCTTTAATTTCGGACCACAAAATTCAGAAGTCTTCTTTACTTTCTTAAATTTTATGTCAAATTAAAACTAGACAAATAAATTAAAATAGAGAGAGTAGTACTTTTTATGTACCAAACACCTTAAGTTCAAGAACTTATTTGGGCAATGAATAGGTCATGATGAACTTAATTATCACATTCTATTGTGATGCATAATGAACAACACGTACGATATACTTTTTCTGTCTCAATTTAAGTGTCTTAATTTGACCTGATACGGAGTTTAAGAAATAAAAGGTTGACTTTTATATCTTGTGATCTTAAATTAAAGATGTGTGTAGTTCTTTACATCTTGTGGTCTTAAATTTACCACGTGGAATGTTGAAATTGAAAAACTTACTAAGGGCCAGTTTGTCCATAGAAACCAAAAAAAAAATCATTTTTTTGGAATTTTAGAATTAGAGTTGGAGTTGTGTTTGGCCATAGTTTTTGAAATTGTAGTTTTTGGTGAAATGTAGTTGTAAAAAAGTGGAAAAAGTGAATTTTTTTGAAAAACAAGTTTTTCTTGTTTTTGGAATTCCGGAATACAACTTCAAGTTGTATTTGGAATTTTCATGACCAAACGCTGATTCCGAAAAAAAGTGAAAAAAAATTCCGGAATAAAGTGAATAATTCTTATGGTCAAACGCCTACTAAGATTATAGAAAGTGGTACTCTTTTTGGTACAAACCAAAAAAAAAAAAGTCAAATTCCAGGGAAGTTTTAAAACGGCTAACTACACAAATATTTATAAGTTTTGGCTATTGCCATAAATAGGCATCGCAAGACCAGCTCTTCCCCCGGTTAAATTTAACAGCCCAATAGGCTCTCAAAGTGCAAGGCAACTAGTTTTTGCACGGATTATCCTTCAAACGTACAGGTCTTTAATTTTTGTACCTCATATATGTGGTCTTTAATTTTTATCCCTGCTTATTTAATAAAAAATCTAGACCTGCTTTATTCAGCGTAATTTCTGTTACATTTTTATAATCGGAAATTGAATTTTTGTCTCGCTCGGCATAAATTCTGTAGGAATTAAATTATGCGGCATAACTTTTGTAGTATTTTTCAGATTATGTAGAGTGTTGAAAGTTTTGCCTTGTCCGGTATAATTTGTGTGGTTATGATTCATATGCCGAAGTTAAACATAAAATATGTCGAGCGAAATCTAAAATTATGTCATTTTTTAGATTATGTTGAATGTTGAAAGTATACCTTGTTGGGCATAATTTGTGCGGATGTTATGATACATATGCCAAAATTAAATATGTCAAGCGAAATCTAAATTATGCCGCGCCAAAAAATGTTGAAAGGCCAAAAATTAAAAACCACAAATTTGAGGGCCAAAATTAAAAACTATCCTGAAATAGGAACATTTGTGCGAATGACCTGCATGGCAACTGGCTAGGCCCACTATTTGCTGGTTCTTCTCTTATCCGGCGAAATTGCACAAGCATAAATGTTAGTTATATGATTTAGTAGCACCCAAAAATGTGGCCTAGCAGGTGCTTGAGAGCCTGAGACATTGGACAGGCATGAATGCCAACATGATTTAGGGGCACCCAAAAATGTAGCCTACCGTGAACGAAATCTCATTTGACTGCTATGGTGAGCAAAGTCACCTAGAATTTGTGTTGATAGAAAAGTAACATGTATTCAATTAAATAGTTGAAATACGAATCTATCGGAAACAGCCTCTCTGCCCCAAAAAGATTAGAGTAAGATCTGCATATATCTTATCATTCCCGCACTCCATTTGTGAGAATACACTAGCCATGTTGTTGTTTAGTTGAAATACCAAATAGTGTTTCGGTGCGCAGTAGTTCATCATTGATGGCCACCTATAAGTAGCTGTTCGACACACAGGACATAGAGGCTGTAGAAGTACGCTATAGCAGGCTACTCTATCAGCTATCACAGTCGCCAAAAAAAAGGGTTTAAATATGAAGCCAAACAAATTTATTCTTGCCCACAGCCTAGCCTACCTTGCATAATGCATATGTAATCCACAAAGTTCCTTTTAGCTCCGTCATAAGCAAGATCCTTTTTGTTTCCTTTTACGAGTGCTTTTAACTCCTATAACTTTTAACAAATAAACAAAACCCATATGAAACTGTAGGCTATGATTGAGTTTCTGATATTGATACCTCCACATCAAAATATATGCCAAAACTTGGGTCAGACAATTCGTTGGAAATTCAGTCTGAGGAAAATGCTAAAGGGCCCAAGAGTTCTCAATCAAGAGGGCATTCAGAGGGTAGCTTAAAACACAAACTTGATCTACTAAAGTCTGGTCTACTGCTAATCTTCTCATTTTCTTTATTTACTTGAAAGTATGATCAGGATTAATTTGTAGCTCTACTTGATTTCTCAACCCTTTACCAACATGGCATGAAACTTTCAAAATAAGGGGGATAAAAAGCCAACACTAGTTATGCACTTATGCTATTGCTCAATAGGTACTACTCACAACATATTTTGTATAAAACTTCACTTTCGTATAATACTCAGTTGTTAAGTAAAGCCCCACTTCTGGAGGACTAGGACCAGAAAACAAACTGAATCAGCACGACACTGCATGTTTACACCAACTGTTATCTACAAGAGACAATCAATTCATTTACACCATTCCTACCAGCCAACAATATTCGACTTTCGTCTAAACACACTAGTATGGAGGAATCTAGGATCCACCTCGTTCTCTGACTCCACAGTGAGGTGCAAATATTCATTCAAGACAGAGACAGAAGGCTTCCTTGGGCCGCCAGAGACCAGAGTCATGATAAATTAATGAAGGCGGCAAAAACTCAAGATAACTTGGGAGTTTCTCCGAGATAGCAAACACTTCACATTTCATTTTTGACTTAGTGGGGGAAGCAAATCTTCATCTAGACCTTGATAAAATTGATGATGTTAACACCAGCATTTACAAGTTCATAGTCATTCTTTAAAATTTTAATAGCTGAACAGATCCAAATACTAGTCCTCAACACTATTATTTTCTAAAACCCTAAGCATAAACACTAATCTTATTCATAATCCACATCAAGCATCAACTATACAGGGTCATATATATATTTAAGTTCAAATAAACAGCCTAAACACACTTATGCAAAGTCATTCATGGTCCGAGACAGCCCAGGCAACAAAAGCACCACACAACCACCCTTAAGATGCATTCAGAAGTTAGAATTCCCGCACTCGTCCCTTTACTTAGAGGATCACTTCAAGTATCACTTAGTTTTATGAACCATCACCTTAAGAAGAAAAATAAAGTAAACTGGCCTTACTAATATTGGCAACTGGCAAAAACAATTTTTTGTGCAAACTTTACACTGATATTCAAGCTTCGATACCGTATCACAAAATATGGCACCATCACTACCATATTTAGCGAGACCAAAAGATTCAACAATACCAAGAATGTTCACGCAACTTCGGTCCATATTTAGAGTCTGAGGTTCAGTATCATCTCTAACTAAATGCAAGGAAAACTAAAGCTAGTACAAGCAGCAAAACAAAGCAACCCATAGGCCATATAGATCTCCTAACTTAACAGCAACTGGTGACTTAAACATACCTCTAAACCTAGGGGCGGAGCCAAGTAGGGCCAAGGGGGTTTATCTGAACCCCTTTGGGCGGAAAGTTACATTTTATATATAAGGTTAAAATTATATTTTTTGTATATATAGTAGATGTATCCCCTTGGCCTCTTCATGTATTTTTGAACCACCACTGCCTAAACCCAATCAATGACCAATCTCTCCCCGTGATTAAGCAGCTGAAAGTCTACCAGAGGACTATGGTCCTCTACCATCACTTGATGGGCACCAGGCATTCTCAAACCCACACAGACATAAAGCATACATACACAAAATCACTACAACTGAAAAAGTGAAACATCTCGGACATGCGTTCAAAAGCAGCTAAATTTGCACAACTTTTAACATGAATCAAAATGCAGAGCATTAACATCAAAGAAGTAAAACATTAACAGGCACAAAACAATAATCCAGAGCGAACTTTACTCCTGAGAAACCCAAAAATAGCAAAAACGGGCCAAACTCTTTATATATATATATTTGTATAACCAACCAAAAAAATCAAAACTTTCCATCACATGAACAGTTTATAGCAATATCTCAACAACTAATTAGTCTTATCCTAAAAGCTACCAATCCATGTTATGTAGGAATATAAAAGGACTAAAAAAAAAAAAAAAAAACACATCAAATTGTCCATATTAAAATACTCCTAAATAATAAGACTTTCTCACTTCACAGCTGGACTAGTGCATTCCCTAGCAAAATGGCCACCTTCTCCACAGTTGTAACACTTGCCACTACCAGCACCACCAGATCTTCCAAACCTGTCACCACCACCACCACCGAATCTCCCAAAATTGCCACCACCGCCACTCTCGCGTGAACAGTCCCTTGCCAAGTGCCCCGGCAATCCACAATTATAACAACCCCCATTACCACCACCACCACCACGTCTCTCACTTGGACAATCTCGAGCCATGTGCCCAAACCCACCACAATTATAACAACCACCACCACCACCAGCATTACGATCACCAACAACCCCACCAATACGGTCACAATCCCTAGCTACATGCCCCGTCATCCCACAAGTATAACACGCACCTCCACCACCACCCCCAACATTACGATCACCACCAACAACACCACTAATACGCTCACGATCACATTCCCTAGCTATATGCCCCGTCATCCCACAAGTATAACACGCACCACCACCACCACCACCACCAACATTACGATCACCACCAATACGATCACGATCACATTCCCTAGCTACATGACCCGTCACTCCACACGTGTAACACGCACCACCACCACCACCATTACTTTTACGATCACCACCACCACTACGATCACAATCCCTAGCCATATGCCCCGTCATCCCACACGTATAACACGCCCCCCCACCACCACCATTACGATCACCATCACAATCCCTAGCCACGTGTCCAATCCTCCCACAATTATAACACTTACTCCCATTCCCACTAACCTTAACCCTAACCCTAGCACCAACGTTACCGTCAAGAGATTCACCGTTAGGACCGGTAACATCAACGGCCTGATACTTATCACCGTTACCAGTTACAGTAAACTCAACTTTTTGACCTTCATATAATGAACGAAAACCATCAGATTTAATCTCAGATTGATGAACAAATACATCTTCAGTTCCATTATCAGGTTTAATGAAACCGTAACCTTTTTGGTTACTAAAACGGGAAACAATCCCTGTTAATCGAGTTGTTGCCATTGATGAACAAGATGATTTTTTTATTTTATTTTTGGTGCCCTAATTCTTTGAAAAAGCTACTAAGTAAATTTGGTTTTTATGATAGGGAGTATATATAGGTTAATTTGTTAAAGCCTAATTGTGTTAGGGCTTAATCGGATCCCTGATTTTAGATGGGTTTGGTTCTATTTTTTTGGTAGTTGAGGATAAAGGCCGAAAAAGGAAGAAAAAAAAGAAGCAATTTAAGCCCGGGTCCACAACCAAAATGCCCCAAAAAAAAACATTTTGAACCAAAATACCCCAACAAAAAAAAGAGTTACCAAAGTACCGATAGCACAGTAAAATACTGCGCTATAGCACTAACGGAGACGGAGCCGTTAAGTGCTATAGCGCAGTATTTTACTGCATTATAGAAAAAAAAAAATTTGGTACTTCTATAACGCAGTAAAATACTGCGTTATAGAAGTACCAAATTTTTTTTTTTGTATAACGCAGTAAAATACTGCGTTATATAAACAGTACAAAAAACAAAATTGGCCAACTTTATTTTTTGCAACACTTAGTGTTATTTTCCATACTTTGACCAATAATTAGTCAGTGTGTCAAGATTCCGAAACGTCAATATTTTATATAGAACCTGATATTTTTTTCTGCGTACAATAATGTAGGTCCAATACATCAAGGATACGTAGACGTTCGGATCGTCATTTTAGGGGTTGAAAAGGTGCCTGAAGTAAGTTTTGTTTGAAAAAACTTAGTGTTTTTTCCATACTTTGACCAATGATTAGTCGTGTGTCAAGACTCCGAAACGTCAATATTTTATATAGAACCTGATATTTTTTTCTGCGTACAATAATGTAGGCCCAATACATCAAGGATACGTAGACGTTCGGATCGTCATTTTAGGGGTTGAAAAGGTGCCCGAAGTAAGTTTTGTTTGATAAAACTTAGTGTTTGACTGTAAGGTTAGTTTAGTCAAACTTTATGTGTCGAGAAAATTAGTCAGCTTTATTTTCAAAAATTGAAACCGTAGAAGTGAAATTGACATTCACAGCTACATTGCCCAGGATTTTTACGTTGAAATTTATTGCGTATCACCATCTTATAAGTAAATAAAACTGAAAATTTCATGTCAATTTTGGGGGAAATCGAAATTGAATGGGATAAAAGACGTTTTTTTTTTAAATCGGCTTGGCCATTTGCCCGCATAGATCTCGAAAAATACGCAAGTTAAAAAAAAAACGCATAAAATGAACGTCCGAGCGCAAAGTTATGACCATCTAAAGTTTGACGACTTTACAACTAGTTTTTATCCCTATATTTTTTAGAATTATATTTACATTCAAAATAAAGTTATGTCTTGATTAAAAAATAACACGCTTAAATCAAAATCTTAAAAAATAAAACACCCTAAAGTTTCCAAACAAAACTTACTTCGGGTACCTTTTCAACCCCTAAAATGACTATCCGAACGTCTACGTATCCTTGATGTATTGAGCCTACATTATTGTACGCAGAAAAAAATATCATGTTCTATATAAAATATTGACGTTTCGGAGTCTTGACACACGACTAATCATTGGTCAAAGTATGAAAAAAACACTAAGTTTTTTCAAACAAAACTTACTTCAGGCACCTTTTCAACCCCTAAAATGACGATCCGAACGTCTACGTATCCTTGATGTATTGGACCTACATTATTGTACGCAGAAAAAAATATCAGGTTCTATATAAAATATTGACGTTTCGGAGTCTTGACACACGACTAATCATTGGTCAAAGTATGGAAAAAACACTAAGTTTTTTCAAACAAAACTTACTTCGGGCACCTTTTCAACTCCTAAAATGACGATCCGAACGTCTACGTATCCTTGATGTATTGGGCCTACATTATTGTACGCAGAAAAAAATATCAGGTTCTATATAAAACATTGACGTTTCAGAATCTTGACACACGACTAATTATTGGTCAAAGTATGGAAAATAACACTAAGTGTTGCAAAAAATAAAGTTGGCCATTTTTTTTTTGTACTGTTTATATAGGCAGTAAAATACTGCGCTATAGCACTTAACGGCTCCGTCTCCGTTAGTGCTATAGCGCAGTATTTTACTGCGTTATGTGTACTTTTGTAACTTTTTTTTGTTGGGGTATTTTGGTTCAAAATATTTTTTTGGGGGGCATTTTGGTTCCGGACTCATTTAAGCCCTACCCAGGTATGGAAAATTTCGTTTTATATTGAATAAATATTTTTATAACATTGTTTGTACAGAAAAGGGTCAAATGTAGGGTGGTTTGGTACGTAGATAAAATTATCCCAGGATTATAATTTTGGAATTAATTTATCCTATCTCTTGGGATTAATTTATTCCATCTAGTAGATGGGATAAACTAATCTCAGGATTAATGGGATATCTCATCTTTAAGTTTGGGATGCACTTTATACTTTGTTTGGTACAGCATGATAAATTTATACCTTCTACCAAACATAGTACAAAATTAATCCCACAGTTAGTGCTGGGATATCCCAGCTAATACCGTGTACCAAACGACCCCGTACTATCAGAAATAGTTTAAATATAGGGAAAAGGGTCAAAAATATTCTTCGAACTTATTTTGATCAAAAATACCCCTCCCGTCTGTAAAGTTTTCAAATATACCCCCTGTCTTGACGGAAATTATCCCCCAAAATAACCCGAAATCATTTTGTAAACCCGCTTCATCATTTAAACCTGACTCAACTAAATAATAACCCATAAGATCTTCTTATTTCCCCAATTCCCTCAAACTTACGTATTGGGGGAATAAGGAGATCTTATGGGTTATTATTTAATTGGGTCGGGTTTAAAAAATAATTTCGGATTATTTTTGGGGATAATTGCCAACAAGACAAGGGTATAATTTAAAACTTTAAGGATGGGAGGGGTGTTTCTGACCCAAAATAAATTTGGAGGATATTTTTAGCCCTTTTTTTAAAATAGAGGGGTATTTTTTACCCTTTTCCCTAGTTTAAATATATAACTCTCTTTATACTTTTGGTCTAAATATACTCTTCCGTTATATTTTTGGTCCAAATATATTCATAAATTTACCCTTAATTTAATCGGAATTTATAGGCTAATTTTGCATTAGGGCTTATTGGATCCCTGATTTTAGTTGGGTTTGGTTTCTACTTGTTGGTAGTTGAATGGAAATAAATGCCTAAATAAGAAAAAACAAAATGGGAATAAATGCCAGAAAAGGAAAAAAAAGAACCAAATCAAGCCCTGTTCGGATATGGAAGTTTTTCCAATAAATAATTTTATAACGTTGTTTGTATGCGGAGAACTTTAAAATAGTCCACTTAAGTATGCACATAACAGTTTTGGTCCTTTTAAGTTTTTCAAAAGTCTAGACTTTTAGTCTCCATAAAATATTTACCGAACTTTATCGGTTAGATTGGATGGAAGCAGTGGGAAAAAAAGATTTAGCGATATATATCCAGAAATTCCCATGAAAATCCTAAAATATGCAACACAAGAAACTACATACTAAAAAGATATAAGAAAAAAATAGCAAAAATTAAACCTCAAAGAGCTGTACCTGATTCTTGAAATAAATGAAAAATAACAGAAACTACAAAAATTGTGCCTTTAATGTGTGTTCTCGCTTATTTTTTTTTCATAGTTCCCATTAAATCAAACTGGCAGAGTTTGGTAAATACTTTAAGGAGACTAAAAATGTTAACTTTCGGCAAACTTAAAGAACTAAAATTGTTAAGTGCATACTTAAGGTAATATTTTGAACCTACCATCAAACATAAGGGACCATTTTTATCATTTTCTCTTTGTATTCTTTGAGATGAGTTTTTGGTTAGTCTTTCAAAATGAATTTTTCAAGTTCGAAAAAACATGTCATTTTAGTCAAAACATTTTTACTTTTTCCATAGCAAATACATGTGAACACACGTTCAAACACAACTTCAACTTCTAAATGTCATTTAAAAATTCAAAAAATATATGTCCAAACACCTACTTCTAACTATCTAAGAGTTGTTTGTTTGGTTTGTATAATTTTCGATGAAAATTTAATTTATAACATTTAGGCTTTAGGTTTTGGGGATGTCATTGAGACTTTTGTGGAATTATTGTAAATTGAAACCATATTGGTTCATTAAATTTATGCACACTGAGGCTATTACGAAAGTTGGATACTTGGGAGAATATTAATCTAGAACTGTGACTCAGAAAAGTTCTGCAATTTCCAATTAGTGAACTAATCAAATTGTAAGTATAAGATCAAAGACATGTACTTTTGTTAGTAACATCCCTGAACTTCCTATAGACATGGAAGTAACACTACTAAAAAAATCAGTGAAAATCAACCAAAATTTTCGACCACATGAGGTCGAAAAAGCCGATTTTTCGACCAAAATTTCAACCTCATGTGGTCGGAAAAAAAAATTCTTCCTACACTAAGAAAATACAGTTTTCGACCTTGTGTGGTCAAAAACTGCATTTTTTATGTAAATATTATTAAAAAAATTCTACCTACATTAAGAAAATATAGTTTTCAATTACAAATTAATGTAACTAATAATGATAGAAATGGGATTGAGGCAAAAAAATTACTTACCTTTAGTGGTGGCGGACAGCAAGCTAGGGCTTCAACGAGGACAGGCAATGGTAGGGATGGGACGTCGGCGGCGGGGGAGGGGTGTGGTGGGGATGGGGCGTAGGTGGCGTTTGAGGGTGAGGTGGGGATGGGATTTTGGGATTTTAGGTTTTAGAAGAGTACTAAAACGATCTGATTTTGGGGGAGTATAATTAAGTTAGATTTGACCAAATTTGACTTAATTATTTCAATCGTATGCGGTCGAAATATGATTTTTTTAATTAATTTTTTATAAAATATTTTTTTTTCATTTATTATTTGTACAAAAATAAGTTTCGACCTCATGTGGTCGAACTTTCATTTCCCGTTTAAATATCGACCCCGTGAGGTCGAAATCCAAAAAAAAAATGAAATTCTGAAACTTTTCGATCTCGTGTGGTCGATTTTTTTCGACCAAGAAGTGTGATCGAAATTTGTTTGTCGAAAAACTCTGTTTTTTTAATAGTGTAAAACTTTTGATTGGTATCTTTTATTGAAAAAAAAAATATTCGAATCAAAAGCTACGACTGGAAAATAGCAAAACGAGAAACCAAAGAGAAAAAAAAATTCCCAGTAACAAGGGATTACACAACCTTATCAAATTGCATTCGAAATGGGTTGCAAGTACTATTAGCTAAAACAAAGTCCAGGCAATCCCTAACTAGACGTCATTGATCACCATTGACAACAAGATGTCATTCTTTTCTTTCGTACAAGGGAAAAGGGTTAATTTTGCCCTTGAACTATGTGAAATGATCCAAATGTAACCTTGAAATTTTGCCAAATAGTCTAGATTTGGCCATAATACTTATCGGTCACTATCCTTCATCCCTCTAAATCAATTACCTGGCAGTTGGAGGTTCTAAGTGTTGAAGAAGATGGCGGTATCGCTACTATCAGTGACCCTTTTCTTCAAAGTTCAGTGCTAAATCTAGACAATATCGCATAATTCAAGGGCAACTCAAAGGAAATGTCTAGATCATTTCGCAAAGTGCAAGGGCAAATTTAACCCTTTTCTCTTAATTTTATACAGTATCAATGCCATCTACTTCAAGATTGAAGCAACACAACCACTAAGTCAAGATCATTGGACAAGTATTGACATGCAAAGACGTTGATCCAACTTATATGTTGTTAATCCAACTTGTGAAAGGACAGAATACGGTATTTCTTCAAGAAATAAGATGAAAACCAAAAAGATGGTTGGGGGTGGGAGCATAATTTATGTAAATATAAACAAATAGCAAAGTATAAGTTACCTATCTACACAAATGCAGAGAAGAATAGACATCAATCTGGGGACATATTTGTACAAAGAAAGCAAAATTTTGACTAATAGGTGTGTGTATTTGAAGGAATGGACAGGCTTATAGGTGTGTGTACAATTTCGATTTTTTAATTTAAAAAGTGATCACATAGTTACAGCAAATCTCATGAATAAGGAAGAAATGGATCTTTTTTTAATATATGTGTACAAAATATAGTGACGACATAGTTTCAGCATATTTTACCATTTCTCGCAGCAAGTGAAGTCATAATGGCATTAATTTCCTTCTCCATGCCCTTGAGTCCAAACATGTAGACTATAAGACTAATGTGTTGTCTTTGTCGAGTAAGTCTAATCTAGGCGACCAAAATGGTTAAAAATAAACAAGTAACCATCAATCCGACACATAGATATGAGTTGGGTAACTAAACTTTTTTAAAAATGAATCAAATATAGATATTATTCATTAAAAATGAATCTCCTGATGGTATCCATATTATTAATATTTTTCATGAATTCTTACTTTCTAGGAGTAAACTTATTTTGACATTTAACTTGTGTTCTCACCTGACTATTTCTTAAACCGTGAATAACATGGATATCCATATTAACGGGCCACATATTCTATCCGTTTTTATCACACCCATATCCATCCGATCTGCTCGTTTGCCCCTCCTAGTCCCATCCATGATTCTTCCCATATTAAAAAGCTGATTAATCCATATTTTGATGAACAAGTTAAAATCATAAACAAACTTCTCATATTAAAAATCTTATTAAGCCACATTGATATTATTACATTTACTTTGGTCAAGCAGAGAAGGCAAAGTGGATAATCAAGAAAGTATAGTAAAACAATCTATGGATCGACCAATTGTAAGAAGCCCATACGTTTAAGAAGACAATTTGTACCAATGTTAATAGGGAGCCCATGTTAATATTTAGAGGAGTGGTATTATGTTGTGAACAGGCCCATTTCTGACTATTCTGTTGGACTAGATGCTGAAAAGGTAATTGGGCCAAAAGTTAAAATGAAGAGAAGTCCAGGAAATTACACCCAATAACTTTGGAAATTGGTGACTGAAAACTTTTGATCTCGGCTTGTTTCATGGGCAAATCCTCAAGGTCAAAAGTAAAAAATTGTTAAATACAATTTTTTGTTCGTAAGGCAATCAGGATCAAAAGTTCAAGACCACCGCCAAAGTCCTTCTTGTAAATCACCTACAAAAGTTAGGGAAGTGCATTGGTATTGGATTTTCAGCGGTGGATCAAAAGCTTTAGTTACGGGTTCTCGGAAATCTAGTAGCTTTTATTCACACCATGTATAAGCATTAAAACGTTTTTTCAAAAATTTATAAATATTTGATTGTGGACCCATTATTATTGTAAATTAATCTGAAATTTATGTAGGAACCCAAAAACTTCAAATCATGAATCTGTCTCTACCAATTTTGGTGCCACTATTTGAGTTATGGTCTAAGTTTATAAATTTTTGTACGTCTATCCACTTTGGAATAACTTCAGACATGCGGTGTTTGAACTTCAAATATATATATGATTGAACTCGGTCATTTTTTGCCTGATTTAAGTCATTTTAGCTTGAACATCAAGCAGAAATACCTTAACTTCAGTCATATATAACTCTAGACATTTTATTCTACGGCATGTCTTATATTTGTTAAAGCTCGATTCAAATTACTATTATTCCTAATCTCTTATTTTTGAGTCTAAAGTCATGTGTTTGCTCTTCCCCATGGAAAAGTTTGATGTGAAGGATTACCAATGGCTGCACATGGCTTGTTTTCTGAGTTATTAGTTTCTCTGTTTCAAATAGATCAAGGATAATATTATGTGGCTGACAGTGCCACGCTTACATTGTAATCAGACAATTTATTTATTTCGAGCAATTTAGATTCATGAATTAGGTCTCGAAACACATATACATTATAATCTCTTGAAAATTGAAATTCATGTGAATTATAGACCTAACAAAAAATAAGGCGATAGTATGAATTAGTTGGATTGTATATTCTACTTATGTTAGTGTTCACTTAAGGCCTAATATTTATTGTGAGTTTTTTTTTTTTAATCTTATTAGAAATTTACGATGCCAATAAAAAATATAAAAACACATCTACTTTTTTTTATTTAATTTGCAATACATCTATATTGATATGAGACTTAAATAAAGGGATAGGGATACTAATGAATTGATACGAACTTGTATGGATCCGCGCGGGGAGGGGGGGGGGGGCTGCTATCCAAATACGAATTTGGTAGAATCCAATAGCTTTTGCCTAAACAACGTATTTGTATTAAGAAATTTATTAAATATGTATAAATACTAAATTTAGAACTCAGTTATTATCATTTGAAGTAGCCCTTTTAAAATCTAGGATAACAAAGTTGAAATTCAGACTCCGCCTTCGTATGATTAGGGGTGTTCACGGTCCGGTTTGACTCGGTTTTTTATTAAAACCAGGAGCGGACCTATGTGCTTTTTCGTGGTGCTCCAGTACCTGTTAAATCCAACGTAGACTAGGTATAGTTATATAAGAAATATATAAAATTTGGGTATAAATGTTAAAAAAGCACCCTGGAAACGAATAAGACAGCTGAGTGCTTTGATTTTCAAGTGGAACTTAAAGGCTGGGTGGAAGGGGACCTGTGTTCGAACCTGTTGGTCAACATTTCATTTTTGGTAATAACAATATTAAATGTAGTTATCTTTTAGTTGCACCCACGACCCTTAAATTCTGGATCCGCCACTGATTAAAACCAAACCAAACAAAACCAATTAACTCGGTTTTTTTTTTAATATTCAAACCAAACCAAACCATTATAGTATAAATTGTATCGGTTTCGATTTTTTCGGTTTGGTTTGATTTTTTCGGATTTTAAGAATGTATTAATACAAAGAACCTTTGAATTAAATGATAACTAAATACGGCTTTGACGTGATTCATTCAAATCTAAGAATCTTCTTAATTAATTCATTAACTTTATTTAGGTATAGGCCTATGGCTATGGGCATAGGCATTACAGAAACATAACATCTACTTTTCATGATTCTAGTTACCTCCCTACATATAGCGTTTTGATATTACATAGCCCTCTGGAATTTTTGTTTTCTAGACTAATCATGTTTATGAAACATTGAAAAGAAAGCACAAAAATCAAAGCGGAAAATGATAAACAGAAAGACAAAATCATCTACCAAATCTTTTTAAATTCCAATTGCCATTTTCTTCCCTTTAATTTGATACGGATAAAATGCTAGTTATTAGTAGTAATTCAGATGGCATGTAAAAGAGAGAACCGTAAAACTGGATAAGGGGAAATTTTTTTATTTTACCTTAAACTTAAATGGGCTATACTTTTCTTTCTAATTATTTGAATTTATATTGGACTTGGTCTGAGCCAAAATTTTGAAGAATATATATATATATATATATATATATATATATATATATATATATATATATATATATATATATATATATTTTTTTTTTAAAATATGTATGTATCTATTGGTTTGGTTCGAGTTTTTTTGGTTTAACACCAAACCAAATCAAACCAAATGTTATCGGTTTTTTAAAATTTAAAACCAAATCAAGTCAAACCAAGCCGGTTTTCGGTTTATTAAGTCGATTTGACTCGGTTCACCGGTTCGGATCGATTTTTCGGTCTCATTTGAACACCTCTACGTATGATATTGAATACTGCACTGAACAAGCACAAACAAATCGAATAACTACTAAAAAATCATGCAGACGACCCTATTTATTTCTTGGCAGGATCTAAAACAAATTTGAATTAGTTAAGATGGTAAATTTCAAACAACGGACGTGGAAGGTTCTTTGTACGTTTCTTTAAGAAAGATGATTGACTGTGATGGAGCAATCAACGTATCTAAGTGAAATGAGAATTTTTGTAGTTTTTTTTTTTTTCCTTTTTCCTACTTCTGTTTGACCTATTTTCTTATTTAAAAAGCTGAAGATGCTGCTGGTGCACTTTTATCCTTTCAGACAATTTTGCCTTGTGAGGGTGCAGGGTTAGACATTGACATTAGGTTATAATATTAATATTTTTAAAAAATACATAAAGGAGTGGACATGGTATATCATTATTATAGAAGGGCAGACATGTGCCTCATTTATTGTTGTATCTAGGTTATGTTCTACGAATAATTTCATACATGTGCCTACTAGTGACAATGATAGGTTGTTGTGTAATGTACGTACGGAAATTCACCATTATAAAATCGCTGATGGGAAAATTATTAGACAAAAAAACTGGCATGAAATAATAAATTTCCTCAGCAGTCGGTAGCTATAGAAAAAGTTGTGGGTTAAATATCACTAAAACTATGATATGAGTTGGGAGAGATCTTGAAATTATTCACAGAATATATGGTCCATCTCTACGAACTAAATCTAGTTAATTTCAATTTCGGGAGCTTATGTTAAAAAATGTTACTATCATGGTCAATATAAATATTATAAAATATTTTACCGTTTTTACGTGCTATGAATTTATTTTACAGATAAAATGAAAAAATTAACTTGGATGAAAAAATTAACTTGTTATATTAGATTATATTTATACTACACTTCACACAGTTACACTGTAAAAAATTCTCACTATTAATATACAGTGATATTTAAAACGTAAATCATTTTGAGATTGCATTTTCAGTATCATGGACAACCAGTTAGAGATATATAATTGAAAGCCGATTTTTCAGTTCCAAATCGAATTCGTCAAGCTGGCTTTAAATATTTTATTAGGGCTTCTGGATTCTGGAGCCACCACATTTATCGAAGAACAACTGTATTTGTGAAAATCAGTTATGAAGGTTCACTTCCAGCCTGTAAACAAATGCAAAAAGCTCGTATGTTATAAAGAAAACAGTATAAATCAATTAATCAAATATGACTCATATCTCAAGAACTAGTTGAGGTCGATTAAATGAATTTACAGATATTTCTTGAAGCGAGAGAGAGAGATCTTAAAAAGAAAAAACATCTAATCCAACTTTTTTCGAATTAATTTCATTCCAGCACTGGTAAACCATTTGTCTTTTAAGACATAGTATTAAGTAGGCGTTTGGCCATAGAAATAAAATAAAAAATCACTTTATTTGGATCTTTTGAAGTTGGAGTTGGAGTTGGAATTGTGTTTGGTTTATAGTTTTTGCAAATAATATTTGGTTGTTTGAATGTATTTTTCTAAAAAACGTGAAATATGATTTATATCTCTAATTTCTAAAAATTAACAAAACCATCCAAAACAAGTCATAAACATAACCAGCCGGTTGAATCAAAACAAGCGATTACACAATTACATCAAAACAACTGATATATTAGTGAAAACAACTTTCAGCAGAATGAAACTTCACATTCGCATACCACATCCCCTCCCCTGACACATCAACCCCCCACCTCTTAAAAAAAAAAAAAAAAGGACCCGGGAATGGTAAAAACTTACCCTCACCAGGTGTTTACACCCACTCAATTACGTTAACCATTGATAATAAACTAAGTATTGATAATAAACTAAGGTCTAGAATTCTTTTTTTAATAAAGAAAAAAAGAAAACAAAGTTAATAACGGAATGTCACAACGGTCTTTGTTATTACAAATTTTTGGTTACCAAAATCTTATTTGCTATTGCAAATTTCTGATTATTGCAAATATCTGGATCAACATCTTGTTTTTTAATACCAAAATTATTTTTTTGTTATTGCAGATTTCTAGTTATTGTATCATCTATCACATTCATAGTCTTAACTAAGTGACATTAATTAAGATATTGGAGGTGAAATAGAAGTATAATAAATGAATATGATGATAAATTAGAAACACTAAATAATCTAAGAATGGACTGATATTTTCATGATCATACTGTTGATGGAAAATAAAAATAGTTATGGCCTCTGGGATGTGGTTAATTACCGACATAGAAGTATTAAGAAATTACAGTCAACCTACTTAATTATTGTTTAGAAGATAACCGAAATAGCGTGAGAATATTTTATATTATTAATTAAGATCATCCGCAATATACTTGGTTAAATATTAATATTTATAATTATATAATATGATAGGTGTCATTTATTTAACTTGTTGGGTGTAAACACCCGATACGATAAGTTTTTACCTGAAGAAAACAAATCCTTTAATCAACTGATGTAATAAATTACCACTAATGTATCGTCATTCATAAGATTTAAGCACATTTGTTGCATATGTAAAGTTAGAAAGAGTGACATTGTTATGCAGACTATCCCCACCTTATACTTGTGCCCCATACAAAACCTAACAAGAACTAATTAAACCAAATAGTTAGTTATAAGCACTACCAATACTAAAATAAACGGGGTTAAATTTATAAAAATAAAAGATTTAGGGTAAAGTTTGAAAAAGGAAAAATAAAAGCAAGGGTCAAAATCAGAAAGTGAAAATTGTGAAAACAGGGTTTTGATTATTTTCCAAATTCCATTTGAGATTTTCATGGCCAAACACTAGTTTTCAAAAAAAAGTGAAAAAATATTTCGGAAAAAAGTGAATAATTTCCATGACCAAACGGGTCCTAAGATTCTCTCTACATTCCTACACTGTCATACACATCTTTAGTTAGACCGAGGCTTGTTTGAATATGAATGCACATTCGAATATTAAGACGTGTATAAGATATGTATATTAAATAATTAAGATTATTTACTTTTTTTAATATATAAATCTGTATTTATCTAAAACTTAATAAATACAAAATTAAAATAAAATACTTATTAATCTAATACTATATCAACATATATTTTTAAAAATAATATGTTAATTGGTTGTAGTGATGGTTAAGAGTGGTGGTAGTGGTGTCGACTGGAAGTGGGGGTTAGAGGTGGCGTTGGTTGATATTAGTGGTTGTAGGTACTATAGGTAATAGTGATGAGACGGGCAATAGTTGTGAATGTTGGTGGATGATGGTGGTAGTTGGAGGTGATGGCTAAATAATTATGGTGGATGATAGTGATGGCTATGGTGGTGGTGATTGATAGGCGATGTGTATATTAGTGGTGGCTGATGATAGTGATCGTTGATAGTGATTAATAGTTGTATGATAATAGTAATTGATGGTGATGATAGTAAATCGTGGCTGGTGATGGTGAATATTGTTGTGGTGATTGATAGTGATAGTGGTTGTGGTGGTTGTTAATAATGACAAGGGGTGGTTAGTGGTGATAGCATCTTAATGATATTAAGCCTTTGTTATAGATCATTTAGATTTATTCAGACCTATTAAGTGGTTGTAAAATAAGAAAAGACAAACTCATTTAACGATTAAGACTTAAAACAAATACACTTAATGTTCAAAATTTAAATTATTAAATTACGACCTTCATTAAGTGCAAACAAATGAGCTGTAAAAATGTTGTTGTTAAACTCCGTACATGATCTAAATATAACAGCAATAACAAAGTCTTAACATATAATAAAACACTAATTCTTAATTACAACTCAGGGATTGGCCTGGTGGCAATTGGCTTGAGCCTTGGGGTGCTCCCTTTCAAGGTCTCAAGTTCGAAACCCACTGGGTGCAAACAATTTCTGAGGGCCATCGGACTGGGGTAAAACCTTGAATTACCCGTGGTGCACTTGCGGGAAACTCCTTGCCGAGGGCCTGTGCACCCCCGGGATTAGTCGGGGCTCAAAGAGACCGGGACATCCGGTGCTTAATAAAAAAAAAAAACAAACGAACAAGAAAGCCGAAAAAATTGATTCTCCATACATCTCAAGAACAAGGGATTTTTGTGTCTTAGATACAATAATACATATTCTGGAACAAAAAAGTTACGACAGAGGTAGAGCATTAGCAATGCTGAATCATCCAATTAGGAGCTTATTCTACACAACTAGTGCAGGGTTAAAAAGGCATATCTTATGTACAGTTCTAACCAAAAGGAAACAAAAAGAAAATCTAAAACAAGTAACAGAAAATTTCACCTTATAACACAAATTATTCTGCAGAGTGAGTCATTGTTAATCAATGGAATCCCCTTGATCCTCTAGACTGATAAAGTTCCAGTCTGCCATTTGCTTCTTGCAACAATTTCTCCCCCTTTTCATGTTGGCTCAAGTACGCGTGCTTCGAGGCCCATTCGAGCACTGTCAACACCTCGGCTTGAGCAAGCGCTTCGCTATCAGGAACGTGCAATGCGATGTAACAAAGCAGAACTAATGCGGGACCTTGAACTTTTTGTTCACCAAAGTAAACAAGTTGAATCAAATGTTTTGCACCACCAGCATTTATAATTGCCTTTGAATGATCCATGTGAAGGTAGTTATCCGAACAAGCAAATTTCGTAAGTGCTATAGCAGCTTCTTTAGAAATTCCTGGTTCGGGCACGTCGAGCAGCTTAACTAACGGACTAATCATCCGTGTTTCTGTTGCTCGAAAAGTCCTAGCTAAATTCCCGATAGCATTAATACACGGAATAAGCAAATCCGAGTCTCCTTTTTCGATGATTCTCAGCAATTGATCGACAACGGCTTTACAAGCTGTCGTATTAGGCTTGAACGCTGATCGTCTCAAATCGGAATCTCGTTCTGCCACTGCTGTGATTTCCATTACCGCCATCGAAGAATTGTACTTAACATCGTCGGTTCCTTTCTCCAAGAGTACCGCGAAGCAAAGTAGGGCCCGCGATTCAGTAATGCTGCGAAAAACAACAACAATAACTATGCGTCAGTCCCAAACAAATTGGGGTTAACTATATGAATCCTCATTCTCCATTTTCGATCATACCATATCATCATCATAATAACAAAATAAAAGTGAAAAATACATTAAGAATATATATGTAAATAATACTAGGCTGAAGTGGTGAAAACACCCCTAAACTTGACACGAATTATTACTTTAATCCCCAAACTATTGCTACACTTAAAAACACCCCTAATATTGGCAAACTGAATTTAAATTCACCCCATGTTACCACATGGCATAGCAAGAAAATGCCAAGTGGACAGTGCGTAGATTCACGTTGCAGAGGTGTCCTAACATGGGGGTGAATTTAAATTAAGTTGGCCAAGATTAGGGGTGTTTTTAAGAGGGTCAATAGTCCAGGGACTAAAGTACGAAAACGTGCCAAGTTTAGGGGTGTTTTCACCACTTCAGCCATAATACTAATACTACTACTATTATTAATAATAATAACAATAAAAGTTTCAGACGAGTCTAAAACTTGTCCTCAACTAGTATCTATTACCTGCGACAAATAGAGGAATTTCCCTTGGCTAGTTTCCATAAAGCTTGTGCAGCCATCGCCTTCATATAAGCCTTGGTAGCAGGATCCTCATTTTCCCTCCCTTTATTGTTACCCGCCCCTGTTGAACAAACATTGCTCTGATTGAAATGATTTTGCTTCACGACATTATTTACGTTAACACCATTGACAAGATTCTGCTGAGGGGTCGTCTTCGTTAGACCCTTCATCGACATAGTGGCGGTAATCACATTGTGCATTTGATTAGACTTGTTATTGCCCAACGGATGTGGAATATGAGTCGTCTTGGCATCCTCCTCCTTCGCCTTTTTGTTCACATTACTATTGTTATTGCTAGCCAAAACAACAGCATGAATCGAAGTGGCTTTGCTTATGATGGTATATTTGCTATGCTCTTGGACCGTCTCAAACGCGAGATGGCTAACGAGTAACCGGACTATATTATGCTGCTGGAAAAGATCTTGGCATTTCGGGTAATGTGAAGCGAGCTCAGCAACTGCCCATGCTACTACTGACTGAACTTTCATCGGACCTTCTTTGAGGATTTTCGCGAAGACTGAGCAAACTCCAGCATGTACCATGTGTTCAACACTTTCCGGGTCGCGTCCAAGAAGTCCAATTGCCTGAGCTGCATTTTCTTGACCTTCCAATTTCCCTTCCTTCAATAATTTCAACAAAGGTCCAACTCCACCTGTGGAGACATAGTATAATAAATTAATTAAAAGTATGCTCTTTCTAATAGCTTAATTTCTTTTGAATCATAAAAATGCCTTCAACTTTTAATAGCTTGAACGTATCAACATAATTCAAAATGGTATTAAACCAGATAGAATTCCGGTTCGATGCTACAAAAAGCACAGAAAATATTTCCACATATGTTTGGTCCATGAAAAAAGAAGGTCTGCACGTGACTGAACATGTTGAAACGTAATAGGATTATTGGCACTGTATAGCATTTTTTGAGGCCAATGTTTAACTATTGTCTCAGTTAACCCGATAGGCTAAATTTTGCTTTTAAAATTAGAGAAATTAACATAAATAGTCACTCACCAAAATAATAGCCAACAGATATATATTTTTTGTATATTAGTGTATAATAGACAACAAATATACATTTTTGATACAAACTAATGTATATTTGGCTAGCCCATATAATTATTTTTGACCGACCAGCCAATTGTGTAACTTGCCCTTAAAATTAGTTGGATGATTTTCGTTTTTGCGGCTAAATTTAGCCCACTGAGGTGACGGGAAAAAAAAATAATCAAATAATGGCCTCAAAAAAGAAAATTTGTGCAAATGTTATTTGTTCATACTATTCGAAAATGTCAGACTGGTGTGTGTCGGATCCAACACGTGTGCGATAATATTTTTGGAGAGTCTGAACAGCATAACACAATATAATTAACTACTATAATTATACTGTAAAGTTTAAGCTTTTAGATGAGAGTTTCAATGACGCACCTTCTTCGATGATCAACTTCCCATAACGATCATTATCCCTGGCTAACGAAACCAACGAAGCAGCAGCATCCGTTCTCTGATCAGGCAAGCCCGTATACAAAATCGCAATCTGTTCCCATATCAAACACAATATTGGCTCATTCGCAGCAATAGGTGGCAACCCCAAATACTCATCACCCCTCTCACTCGCATTAGCAGAAACACGTAACAACCATGACACATCTCCAATAGAATTCTCCAGTAGGGAAGTCATTTTCCTAAACGCAGCAGCAGGAATGATAGTGAAGACACGTTTTACTAAGCCGTTGGCACGACATTTTGTTACGATGGATAGTGCTTTTTGAAGTACTTGTTCAGTGTCTTCGATGATACGTTTAGTTGGACGTTGGTAAAGGTCGTTACTCGCACGCGCTGCTTGACGTAGCAGCGCGGCGAGTTTTTCTGTCTTGAATTTTATATCTAAGCAGTCTTGTTTGAAGGATTGTGCTTCATCTGCTGCTTTTGTTACTTGGTCTGCTAATTGGATTGGCTTTGTTAAGATCTGTTTCACTATGTCAGCCATTGAATAACACAAATTATAAGCCTAGTTCAAAGAATACAAAAAATGGAGAAATACTGAACCAAAAAGAAATGTCCAGAAAAGTGGTAGGGTTTATTTTTATTGTTGTTTTTGTTTTTGGTGTAGTGAAATGAGCAAAGAAATGAGCTGGGGTTTTGGATTTGTGGGTTTAATAGAATACTGTTTGCATCGAGAAGTTGCAAATGGAGACCAGAGACTTGGTAATAATTTCAGCAAAATTACAGATCAAGAAGTACAGAAATGGAGTCTATTTTCAGTTTCCTTTTAAATATTGAACCAAAAGGACACGTCAAGAAAAGAGGTGACAAGTGGGTGGGGTTATTTTAATTGTATATATATTTTTTTTTTTTTGTGTGTGTGTGTACTGAAATGAACAATGGGTAAGAAGAAAGAAAAGGAAATGGAAGTGGGGTTTTGGATTTGTGGGTTTTAATAATAGCAGACTGTTTGCATCGAGAAGTTGCAAATCTGAGACTAGAGATTTGGAAATAACTTCAAAGAAATACCAATCAAGAAGTACTGAAATGGAGTTTTTATTCAGTTTACTTTGAAAATTTTGGAGGATAAAAATGGAGAAGTGAACCAAAAGGAAATTCTTTTTTGGTGTTGAAAGGATAAAGAAATGAAGATGGCAGATTTGTTTACATTGAGAAGTTGCTTTTGAAGATTTGACAGTGGAGTTGGAGTGAGCTGCTATCGGAGAGATTTGTGGGTTTAATAAAGTAGGAGACCTTTTTATATAGTCAGTAGGCTGTTCACGATTTTTGTTAAAATTAAAATTTAATCAAATTGAATAAAAAAATTAATATTTGGTTTGATTTGGTTTTAAATTTTAAAAACCGATAATATTTGGTTTGGTTATGATTCTATTAAAAAATAACCGAATAAATAACCGAACCAAACCGATAAATTATATACATAAATTATATACATAAATTTTATAATTATTTATATGTATAATATTAGTTTTTCATAAATAATTATAAATATTTTATATCTTTTAATCATTAATTTGATTTTTAGTCTACTTATTTCACATGATTGTTTAAGGTCCATGTTTTTAAGAATATATCCAAGCTCATGTCTTTAAGTCTTTTAACTCTTTAAGTGTTAAGTGTAAACCTACTAACAGAAGCTCACGTTAGAGTCTAATGTCTTTAACTTAAATTTTTAGCCTTTCTTTGTCAGCCATTTGATTTTAGGTTGTTTCTTCTTCTTTTTTCGAATTTATACCTTCTTTTTTTCTTGTCTGAATGGGTCCTAAACTTCTAATATTTTTTATATGAAAAGGACAGAGGTTGTAGATTTGGAGATTCTTATAGAAGATACTTCAGTAACATCAGCAGTTGCTGCAACTCAAGCACATGACCCTAATACTTCTTCCGTGAGTAATCCTCCTAAAAAGCAGAAAAGAACATCTCCTTGTAGTCAAGACCCTAGCCTCGGGGATAATGATAGAAAAACATCTGAAGTTTGGGATCATTACACAAAGTTTTTTTAATAAAATGGGCGAATTGGGGGCAAAATGCTAGTACTGCCCCAAAGTTTGGGATCATTACACAAAGTATTTTTATTTCATATATTTTAATTTTAATTTTAGGTAGTCTTTATGTTTAATTAATATGTATGTTTGTAACAACAACTAAAAGCTCCTATGCTCTACTTTATTTCCAGCTATGTGTATTAAGATGACAAAAATGGTGCAATCACTACTAAGTTAGTTTTTAGCTCTCTATGTAATAGTTTAACAACTTTGGATAACTTGAGTACTACACTATCACTATAGTGAAAATGTTTGTATGATGTATGTTCCACCTTAAACTATAAATAAAAGTTATCGTTTGAACAAAAAAAAAACATGTCTTTTTCAACTTTTTAATGTTTTTGCTGATAAATCTTGTGGCTGCTAGTCATAAATCGAAAAATCGAACCAAACCGACAATAACCAAACCGGTGGTTATTATTTTATTTGGTTTGGTTATGGTTTTAGACAATTAAAAACCGATTAAATTGGTTTGGTTATGATTTTAATCAATAACCGACCCAAACCGAACCATGAACACCCCTAATAGTCATTGGCTTGCAATCTAGAGTATGGAGTATTTCATTTGTGCTTACGTGGTACACTTTTTTTTTTTTTAAAAAAAAAAAACTGAAATACTTTAATGTAAAAATTTTATTTAAAAAGAAAACTGAAATATTTTAACGTAAAAAAGAAAACATTCAAACGGAAGCAAAATAGTAAATCACATAAAATGGACTCATTTTATGTGACAAGGTTTAATGTGAATCCTGAACCTAAATGAAAGGTGTTTTTTCCCCAAAGGTCCCTGACTAATGTGGCAATTTTTTTTTTTTTTTTTTTTTTTAGCTATAGTGCATGAATTTAATGCGCTATGTATGAATGAACTAACATCCCCTTTAGAAACTGCTATTCGAGTTTTTATTTTTATAAAAAAAGGAACATAGGATATCTATTGTATGTGCTGTAGCTCCATGATTCAGAATCTTCAAAATCTGCAATCTCTCATGTATGTTTCCATTCCCCTTCAATTAACGGTAGTTGGTTTCGCACCCGGTGTTCGATATCTATTTTGAAGCCTGATTAAATTTGGATCGCGCAATGCGGGGTCCATTTCTGGGGGCGGAGCACCCTAAAGTTTTTTTCATTTTTTAGGGGCTCGAAAAGAATGACCGGACAAGCTATTAGTTATAGTTATAAAAATATATCAGTAAGAATAAAAATAAATTTTAAAATTTAAAGATTTTTATGAAAAATGTCATTTTCTTGAAACTGAATAAAAATAAAAAAGTTGTCATGTAAAATGAAAGAGAGAATATCTGAGGTAGTAATAAATTTGTTTTTCTGATTCTAGTAATTCTGACTGAGATTTTCATTTGGTTTACTACTGAAATTTATTTAATGGTTGTCAGTTGTCACCCTTATAACTAGCTTGCATTGCATGGCCTGGTGTACCCTGTTATAATCTGAAAGCCAGGTCACAAACAATGTGGGGTTGTATATGTCTCACTTTAGGGACTAATAATACTATCACATGCCAGATTCTGCGGCACATTGGCAGGTGCAATATTATTTGATTTGATGCCTCCGTGGTCCTACTGTCAACACCTAGGATCGTTTGATAGGAAGATAAATTATCCCATGTACATAGAATTGAATGGAATAAGATGAGATTATTAATCTCATTTTACCCTACGTTTTATTCTATTTACATGGAATTGGATGGGATATCATAAAAGTTATCCCACCAATTAAACATAAGATTAATTCCAATTTCATTGAATTAATAATTCAGCTCATCCTATCCCTCCTACTAAACGGCCCCTAGTGCATCTGCCTCTACATCCAGCAAATTTCTTATCAATAAATATGTAATGGCCTCAAAAATACACTTGGCTACTTGGATTGGCCGGGGTCTTTTTTGGCTAATGAGCATCAATTCGAAGCCCTCCACGTATCTTTTTGATAGGTGCTTTACTTGTATGGGGAATAACAAAAAATTGGCGTATTTTAGACTGTTATCTCAAAAATTTATTTGTCTTTGATGTTTATTGCAGTGGTAAAGTGCTTGCTCACCTATTGAACTCTGTACCTTTCACCGATGAGACAGAAGAATTCAAATTCTTTAAATAGTCTAATATCTGTTTCCTGATTTTCCTACCCACCCTTGATATAAACTCCCTCCATTCTATATTAAGTAACTTTTTAAGCTTTTTATTTTGTTTCTAAATAAGTGACGCTTTAGGATTTTAAGAAAAAAAATAATTCTATTCTTCCAAACTTACCCTTATTTATAATCAAGAATCATTAAATAACTTTTCTTTTTTCTAAGCATTAATTAGGGATAAGTTAGTAAAAATACTCATAATTCTCTAAAAGTAAGTAATTTCTTAAAAGGTGTGCATGAGCTAAAAGAGTCACTTATTATGGAATGGAGGGAGTAATATTTTTTTGTAGATAACAACAACAACAACTTACTCACTATGATCTCATATGGTGGATTTTGGGGAGTGCGGGTGTGTACAGAGGCTTTATCCCTATTTTGAGATTGTTTCAATTGATCTACCCATGGCTCAAGAAAAACGTATACAAATAATGCAAAAGTAAAAGCTGTGGCGAAAATACTGTAGAAAAGAAAAGTAGTGACAACAACAAAAAAATCACACTACAGATATATACGTAATATTTTCTTCGTTTCAATTTAGCTACAGTGTTTAATTGAGTACAGGTTGTAAAATAACAATAATTAAAACTTGAGATGTAATACAAGTCGTCGACTTAAAATTAAGATGATAAGTTTAATTGTTCTAAATAAGGACAAATGATATATTTTCGGATAAATTAAAAAAAAAAGTACGACACATAAATTGAGACATATAAATATTCTTAATGGACTTAAGAGAAAAGCTTCGAAGAACATCTTAATCATATTGTCGTTTTGTTTTGAAATTGTTATCTCACATTAACTGTATTGTAAAAATATATAAATAATTTTAGAATTGCTTATGTCAAAATAGCAATTCAACCACATATAACATAAAATAATCTTTCTTGAGCCAACGGTACGGGAAACAACCTTTCTGCCTTTCAAAATAAGGATACAATCTGCGTACATTCTTCTATCCTTTTTATACGTTGCCTATGAGATTACACTAAATATGTTAGTTGTTTATTATACAGCAGAAAATAATCTTATATTTTACTGTGAAATCGTCATCCCTTCAATTTTTGTAACTGAACGACCCCACTTGGAGACTTGCTGGCAGTTGCTGCATCAGCCTTTGCATGTTTCAATGAGTTCAATCTCTGTCGATTGTGCAACGGTATGTAACCCTTTGAAAAGAGGATGGGGCCTTATTTCCTTCTAATTATGACATGTGGCCATGCCCATATAGCCTTTCCTTTCAAGTTTCAACTACCGACTGATTGATGCACGGGACCTCTTAAGATCTTCAATAATGAAAGGTTCAATAATGAAAGATTTAATGGACATTACCCTCCGTCCATCTTCGGTAATCATATTTTTTGACTTGACACATCTTTTACGGAACAATACGTAAAATGATAAATTTATTATATTATCTTTTGAAGAGAATATCCATATAGGTGTCGAACGTGAATTCTGTGCTCCTTATAAGATTTGGACAATTCTTTTCCTTTTGAGTTACTTTTTGAGTGTGAGCTAGGTCTAATGCCTGATTTGTCATGTCAGGCCCAGACTCGATCCAATGTGGGCCTCGAACTAATTGACTGTGACACCCCAGCTTAGGAGGAAAGTTTCACATCAGCATAACACAGGAGAGGTGCTGGATATATAAGTAAGCATGTCTTACCTCCTAGTGATGCGTCTTAAAGTCGTGCGGGCCTAGGCCCAAAGAGGAGAATATCACTAGCGGGCTGGCTGTTACATTGACGGTTAGGACCGATGAGGTGAAAATACCTCCGGTCCATGAATGTGCCGCTTTAGACTGAACAACGGACCCCAGATAAAAAGAATGTCTAGATCTGGGCGTGAGGGGTATATGAAGAGAATATACCACATCGGTAACGGACGAGAACCCTGAGCTCCTTATAAGGCTTGGGCAATCTTGCTCCCTTTGAGCTAGTTTTTGGGGTGTGAATTAGGATTAATTCTTAATTTGACATCTCTAATTATTACTTCTCCCGTCCCAATTTATGTGCCACATTTTTCTTTTTAGTTTGTTCCAAAAAGAATCTCATATTTCTATAATTAAAAACAATTTAACTTTAAAATTTCACTTTTACCCTTAATGAAATAATTTATAGCCACACAAATATCTAAAAAACATTTAGACCATAAATTTCAAAAGTCTTCATTTCTTTCTTAAACGTTGTGTCAAATCAA
This sequence comes from Lycium barbarum, assembly GCF_019175385.1. Taxonomy (NCBI): domain Eukaryota; kingdom Viridiplantae; phylum Streptophyta; class Magnoliopsida; order Solanales; family Solanaceae; genus Lycium; species Lycium barbarum. The sequence goes on along the minus strand of NC_083347.1, from coordinate 112,967,256 downwards.
ACGGTGTCACATAAATTGGGACGAAGGAAGTATAAACAGCTAAATAATTGAAATCAATCAAATATACCTTAAAACCTCTTACTTTTGTAAATTTTTATCTGACCTTCTTTGAAATGTCTTTTCTTAAGCCATTGGAAACAACCTCTCTACCTCCTAAGGTAGGGCAAAGGTCTGCATACACTCTACCTTCTCCGGACCACACTTGTGGGAATGTACTGGGTATGTTGTTGTTGTTGTAATCAAACATACTCTACAAGTTATGCAACCACTAACAATTCCTTCAACTTTCCAACTCAATAATTACTAATAGAGGTAAAATAAGTATGAAATAATAAATTATTTTTTGATTTTTCAAACTAGACAAGTAAAAGTGAACATGTATTTTTAGTATATTGGACAAGTAAAAATGAATGGAAAAAGTATTTTATTCATTACGCTTTAGTCATTATACAGAAATATGTCTATTATCAGATGGCAACAAAATTCGGGGAGTGGCTGAGGCAGCATATATATTATTTGGGTTTCACATGATTCAATAGCTTTAGTCCAAATTTTGTACATATATTAATAAATTATTAATATATAAAAAATTATTTCAGAATTCAATTACTAGCACTTGAGATCATGTACTTACTACTTAGCATATAAAATTCAAATTCTGATGCCGCCTCTAAACTCATTCAAGTTTATTCTTTTCCTTTTTTTTTACCCCCAAAAAAATTAGAAAAGAAAAGAGAAACAAAGAGAGGAAGAAAACACATAGGATCAGAGAATGAAGCAAAATCATTGTACCACATTTGCTTATTTCCTTTCCCCTTCCTTTTTGGATCCATCAATGTAGTTGTCTTAAAGCAGCAAAATCATTGTGTGTTTATATTGCACCTATTATTTTAAGATTTTTTTGATTCGTTTGTCGAATTTATTTAAATTCCACGAGCTCACATTAAGAGCCCGTTTGGATTGGCTTACAGCTTAAAGCTGTTTGCAGCTTATAAGCTGAAAAAAATAAGTTGGGGTAGTCCAACTTATTTTTTTTGGCTTATAAGCTGTTTTCAGCTTATAAACTGCTTTAGATAAACTAAGTCAAATGAGTCCAATTATTTTTTTGAGCTTATTTTAAGCATAAAATGACTTTAAGCTGGCCAGCCAAACACTCAAAAAAGCTGAAAACAGCTTATAAGCTAACTTATAAGCCAATCCAAACGGGCTCTAAATTGATTATATATTGTTTAATCAGGTGCTGAATCTTGAACTGATAGTTCACAAAGAATTGAAGGGTATTAGTGGCGTGCACGATGGAACTAAGTGTTTCTAAGTGAAGTGAAATGGTCAACTAAGTAAAAGCTAGATGGTATAAAATAATCCCACTATATGGGATAAATTAGTCTCGGGATTATAATCTCGGGACTATTTCGACTAGCAACCAAACGACCCCTAAGTGTTTAGCAAGTAGAAAGTAATTAATTATGTAGCTTTTTGGGATTAGTTGGTTAACATTAACAATTAATTTCCTTATACCTGTTGAGATGTATCATGAGACACGAGACTTGAGATGACGATGAATCTCTCATGAATATATATCACTTTGGGTGTATTTGGTAGAATGGAATTTTTTTCGAATGGAAAATGTTTTTCTAGAAATTAAATGCTTTTTGGAAAATAAGTGATTCTTTTAATTTATTTTTGATTTTTGGTAAGCAAGCAATTTTTTTCAAGAGCATTTATATGTAATCTAAGAAAAAAATACTATGGGGTGGGCTAGAGACGAGGGGGGGGGGGGGTGAGGGTGGTCAAAGAGATGGGAGGAGACAATGAGCTTAAGATATAATGCTTTTATTATAGAACTTGTTTCTATAGAAGTCATTTTCCTTATTTTTAAGGAATTTGTTTTCCTCAATAAAACATATCAAAACATGAAAAATTGAAAACTATTATTCAGAAAAAAGATTTTCCTAAAACACACCCTTTCAGTAAAATATATTTTGATCCCGAGTAATTAGAATTTACTTTTAAGATGAGTATTCCACACAATGTCGATAGGATTAAGGGGTCGTTTTGTAGGAGGATAAATTATCTTATGCAGATGGGATTGAGTTGGATAAAATGAGATTACTAATCTCACCCTTTATTGGGATTACTAATCCCACCTTATCCCACCTTTTATCCCATCTACATGGGATTGAAGGGGATATAAAAAAAGTTATCCCACCAACCAAATATAGGATTAATTTCAATTCCATTGGATTAACAATCCATCCCGTCCTATCCCTCCTACCAAACGACCCCTAAATGCATTAAGATTTATAGCACACAATTGTAGTGCATGTTATCCTTAATACTTGTATAAAAATAGCTTTTCCTTTTTTTGGTTCCATCCATATTAAAGCTCCTCGGGACAAAAAAAGAACCCTACGGCTACAAGATGGAAATTGATTTAATGATTGGAAATGCAATATTTATCATGATTAGGATTTCTTTTGTCCAAATTGTTCCAGGGCTACATAGGCGGATTTGTGACACTACTAAAAAAATTAACTGTCAAATTTTTTAGCTAAACAATAAAATTTTCGCTAATCCTATTTAACGACAGATTATCACAAAATTTTGTTATCTACGGGCAATTTAATTTTGTAAATAATTCCAATTATGTTTTTGTAGTGTGATTTGAATAATTATAAATTCAAACTCAAGATTTTATCAAATTTTATTTCATCTTTAATCTATCACTAAAACTTATTTGATGAAATTTTAACACATAAATAGTTTAGCCAAAGCCATTGGTATAGATGAACCCATAAATATATACGCCAAATCCACTCATGTAGCGTATGTGTGAATCTTTGGGTAAGAGGGCCTTATACTTTTGGTTTCTTAGCCAAAAAAAAAAAAAAAAAAAAAAAAAAAAAAAAAAAAGAGAGAGAGAGAGAGATTTATATACTATATAACAGTCCACGTTCACAACAAAATTAACCTTAATCTTTATTATTTTTTCAAATTTAGACAATATAATACTGACTATATATAACTTGTTATATGTGAAAATAATTCTTTTAACCATCAGACTAAAATGTTAAGATTCCGTTAAAAAAAAAAATCCTAGATTCCATTTCGAGGCAAATGCAAGAGAAAGGATGGTGAAAGAGCCTTGATAAATGCACTTTCAGTATGTGAAAATCTATCCAACAACAGATCTTGCTTGGCCTTATTGTATTATAAGACGATGGATGAATGTAATTTCCACTTCTCGTGAAACACTTCTCATGCACATACTTTTTATTATTGTTGTTATTATTATATTATATTTTGCTTGTCACGTTTTCCATAAATTTACGCTATCTGGTCCAAATATTGTCCCTTCAAAGTTGCATCAATATAAAGGTAAAGACGTTTCCTATCCGGCTAAATTACAAAGAAGGAAGGAGATCGAGAAAGAGAAAGGAGTAAATAAATGTTGAGACTACTCAAAAAAAAAAAAAAAATTGTCGCGACTATTGGTTGAAAATTCTAAGTCTACATTTTAATATGTAGAGATTTCTTCTAGTCTATTTAAATTTAGATGGACAAAGTTATTAATCAATACCTGTATTTGTGAGAAGTAATACATACAACGAAAAAATCGAGATGGCCACGTAAATTAGAGTGATCTGGAAGCCACCATTATCAAAGAGAAAAAGAAATATTTTGTCTGTTCTTTTCATAATCCTAGTGCTCGACCAAGCCAAAATCTTCTTTGGAATCTGTAAAATCCATTTTCCACTCGTATAATAATTGCATGTTTAGACATGCTGAAGAAAATATGGTGCTATCAAATTCAACAATATTTTCCCAAAAATGTTGAGGCATGACAAGACAGCATCCACATGTGTTACGGTTACTTGTTTCTTTCCAAAAAGTGGTTCTTTTTCTTTTTTCTACTAAGCTTTTAGGTTATATACATTGTAAGTTTATTCTTTGGCTTCTTCTTGTGGTCTTTTTCATGGAGAGGACTTGGAAATCTTTTGGATAAAGGTCTGGGCAGTAAGATTCGAACTCTAGATCACCTCTATCTATTCTGATATTATGTTAAAGTGTGTGATCATCTCGTCTAAGAGTTTAAGTTGTTAGAGAAATACACTTTATTTAATTCCTCTCTTCAACACGTCCCTCACTTAAAGCACAAGTTCTTTTTCATAAGCCAAGCAAGTAAAAAATCTTTTTGATGACATCAATGAGAATTTAAACTCCGTCACTCCTGCAATAACAGTTAAAGATAATCCCTTTTGGATTCACTTAGTGAAATGAGTTCTCTTATTCTCCATTGATAAATAATGTAAATATGTAGTCATAGAATATTTTGTAAATCTTCTAATTTAGGTTAGTATATTTTGTATCCTAATAGGACATTGTAACTATGGTATATTTACCAATTCCATCAATGAGAATGATCACGAAATTAATCTCTTTCATGGTATCAGATACTAGGGTTTCTTTTCCTTCTCTTCCGCTGCCCTAATTCTCCGACGTCCTATCCCATTTTTCCGACGTCTTCTTCTTATTATTCTTCGATTTCCGTCCATTTTCTTGCCTTCCATCAATGGCAGACACCAAGTTCCATCCTGCCTTGGCTGTCTCCAACATCAAGAATCACATCCCAATCATTTTTGAGATGGAAACGGATCATTATTCAGCTTCGGCCGAATTATTCAAACTTCATGCCCGGTCTCACCGTGTCCTTTCCCACATTCTGCCAACCGGAAAGGAGAAGGCTCCTACCACCGACGACGAAAAGGCGTTGTGGTCCACTTTGGATGCCACGGTACTTCAATGGGTATATGCAACCATCTCCACGGACTTATTGCATACGATCATCGAAGAAGACCTATCGGCAAAAGAGGCCTGGGATCGTCTCCGTAATCTTTTTCAAGACAACAAAAACTCCCGTGCTGTTGCTTTGGAACATGATTTCTCTCATGTCAAGATGCGGGATTTTCCAAACGCTTCGGCGTATTGCCAACGTCTCAAGACCTTGGCCGATCAACTTAAGAGTGTGGGGGCTCCGGTGACCGACAACCGCCTCGTTCTCCAACTGGTGGCTGGACTCCCCAAGGCATACAAGAATTTGGGTACCTACATCCGCCAAAGTAAGCCTCTTCCACCATTCTCCGAAGCTCGGTCAAGTTTGTGCCTTGAGGAAAAGGCGTTGGCTGAGATGCACGATGACTCGCCCGCGGCTATGGTGGCTAATTCCAAACGTGATTTTGATGATTCTTCTCATCTGGAAAATTCTGGTCGTGCTCACCATCATCGGGGCAAAAATAACAACAAAAACCGCGGCTCTAGCGGCGGGAATAATAACGGCGGTGGCCGTGGTTCGGGCGGCGGCAGTGGCAGTCGACGCCGTGGAGGACGCCCCTCGGGTGACCAGCAGCAGTGGCAACAACCCTTCTCACAGTGGCAGTGGGGTTGGATGCCGCAGTGGGCTCCCCCTTGCCCTTATCCGACCATGCAGTGGGCTCGGCCACAGCAGCAGTGGCAGCCGCCATCTTCTTCGTCTGGCCCGAGGTCGCTGGCGCAGCCTGGCATTTTGGGTTCGCGACCACAGCAGCAGGCATATGAAGCCGCGGGCCCCCCGACGCAATTGTTATGTCCCGCATTTTGTACAGTCGGATAATTCAAGGCAATTGCGGGAAGATGACAAGCAAGGCCTTACTTTTATTTTGTTAAGCATATGAGTTGCTTATGAAGAATTTAGAAGCGGAAATATTAAGAAAGGTTAAGGGTAAAAAGGGAAAATTCGCAAAATGACTCGTGGAAATATGGAGGAGGACGAAGGGTAAATTTGGAATTTGGAAAAAAAATAATTTTTCATGAAGTGAAAAATAAGACACAAAAAAAAAAAAAATAGAGGTGGGCTTATGTTTTGGGCCATGTTGGCCGACCCACTTGGAGTGGGCTTAGCCCACTTAGGAGTCTTATGGATTAATAAAAGAAGACCAAGTCTTCATACAAATCCATATAATTCTCTAGAAATTTCAAGAGCACTTGAGAAAAGAAAAGAAGGAGAAAACTTCAAAGGCCATTCGGCCAAGACCAAATTCCACAAGAACTTTGGCAAAAATTTCTTCAAAAATCATTTCCTACCAATTCAAGGGTTCCTAGCAAGGTGGAGTAGTCTTTGGGAGCAAGAAAAAAATCCATATTCATGCAAGTTGAAATTTCTAGCTAAGTGAAGGATTGAAGAAAAAGGTAAGGTTTAATCCTTTCTTATATGTTATGGATGATTTTGTGTGTTGTAGCATGTAAAAGTGAATGAAACTCATGGAAGAAAAAAACCATGTTGTGGCCGTGTACCTATGGGTGTGTGTAGGAATGATGATTTAATTATTTTATCTAATATTTGGTTGTTGTGTTGTGGATGCTATGTTGATAATGAAAATTGGATGAGTTTAGTGAAGTTGTTGTAGTTGGAGACTTGTTTTAGAGAGTATGTTAAATTGAATATTATGTTCTTACATGTATGGAAGACAATGATATTAGTATGGTGTTAATGGAATATATATTATAAGGTTGTTATTGTTTTCATCGGAGCTGGAAGGTTTTGAAAGAAGTAGTAAATTGATTAAGTTATTATAATGTATCTTGGATTGAATATGGAAATTGTTAGTGTGGTTGTTGAAATTATGTTGATAGTTTGGTCGGGTTTGAATTCCCGGATTGTTGTTGATTAAAAATTGGCTGAGTTGAATTTTGGGGATGGTGTATTTACAGGGGAAGTGCTGCCGAAATTTCGGTAGCCAAGTATTATCTTAAGATTCCAATTCTAAATGCTCTAATAAAAGTTTGGTAAATGTGACCAATTTGTAGATTTTGGCGGATTTGCAACTTGAATTCGGAATAGCATAAGGAGCGGAAAGAGGTATGTAAGGCTTCACCCTTCCTTCTATGGCATGTCTTAGACGTAATAAGTTGGATACGAGCCTCGGGGACAACTCTATTCTCTGGAATCCGCACCCAAAGTTTCCCCTTTTTCATTCAGTGGAATTGAATTAAGAGTTGCGTGAAACGTTGGAAAAACTTCGTAAACCTCTAGCACTTGCATAAATAGGACCCGACTACCTTAAAATCCTCACAAGTAACGCCATGACATGTAACATATGCAAATTGTGTACGCTACCTCATTCGGCCCGAGGTGGGCCCGGATTTTCCTTATGGCTCTGTTTGACCTATTTTGGAGTAGAATCCAAAGAAAGCTTTTGATCCTTGTTCCGTTTATCCAACGACAAATACTGTACCCATTCTAATGAGAATAATCCTATGATGATAATGATAACCATGAATGAAGGAAGAGAATATGTCTATGATAGATATGTTGACGATATGTTCCTACTATATATATGACAATATGACAATGTTAAACTATTTCTTTATATCTCAACTCTATTATGGGTAATGACTACTTTAAAGGTTCCGAACATATGAAACGATACCTCATAACCCTATTTTATATTTTCTCATAATGACACTCTTCATTGATAGTCTCGCCTTATGATACTAGTTCCTTCAAGGTGAGACGAAGCGATCACGGTTATTCCATAATGTAATCGGAGGTCACCGACCTTACGTCACTCCGATGGATACATGATTTTCTTTGGGCTCTCCTGCACGCTTATATGATATATGTATATGAGATATGAATATGTACATGGGGTGGGGGAAAGGGATGCATGGGGGAAATGGGAAGGGAAACATGTTTCATTGCCACCTGGTCAGCTGGCTTATCATCCCGGACGCGGGATATATGGGCGAGCCAATGTATTTCAGTGCTATGTGGGCGAGCCGACATTGTTCGGTGCTATGCTATGACATGATATGCTATGACATGATATGCTATGACATGATACGATATGACACGATATGATATGACATGATACGATATGATATGATACGATACGATATGATATGATAAGACATGATATGATATAAGTCCTATTTTCTATGTCTATGAAAAAAAGAAATGTTTTTAAAAAGGGAAAGACAAGCATGCATGGTATCCGGCCCTTTCTATGTATATATGTATTTTGTTAGAGGCTCGTAGACAAATATGTACAGTTAGATGTTTTGTACTTTTGGAGGGTCCTCGTCACCGTACAATGTGTTAGCAAAGTTTATTAGCCTATGTTTATAATTATGCTACTAATGTTAATGTTAAGTAACAGAAAAAAAATATATGGCATAGTTCATACGGTCCACTAAGAAATAGAAGTAAAATGATAGATAAGGGGTGCTCGGTACAAGTATCGGGTACTCGTCACGACCCCTAGTTGGGTCGTGACAGCAATGGACTCCGACGGATATTGAATCGGCCATGCACACTGTCACGACCCAGCCCCGTAAGCCGCGACTAGTGCCCTACTTGGGCACCCAAACGGACATACAAACCAAATCGTCATATTATAGCTTAACTCAGATTTCATATTAATCATTATAAACAGATCTGATATCAACATTATCTTAAGCGGTCGCACGTGCAAAGATATCATATCAAAGCCAAAAGGGGCGGTGGAATACACATCGCCGATCATAAGCACATATACAAATATACAGGCCATTTTGGCCGTATCCAAATCTGATAGGTTGGCGGAATATACATCGCCAGATACATAAACGTATACAGACAAATGGGCCGTTTTGGCCATAATAGTAAACGGGACCGCACTAAGACGCAGATCACAAACAAACGTGCACACACAATGACCCATGACCCACATATATGACTACAGGCCTCTACAAATCAAAACGAAGACATATGACGGGACAGGGCCCCGCCGTACCCAAATAGTCAAATGTACAGTGACATATACGTAGCAAAAGACATATGTACCAAAATGTGGGCTCCGGATCAAAGGAGCACTCTGTGATAGCAGAATGTGTGGCCTACACTGGCGGATCACGAACCTCTGTACCTGCGGGCATGAAACGCAGCTCCCCCCCCCGAAGAAAGGGGGTCAGTACGAAAGATGTACTGAGTATGTAAAGCATAGAGTATAGAAATACGAACCATAACTAACATAAAAAGGTACAGAGAGAAAATACCAAATCAGTACATCAGAGTCTGTGCTGAAAGCGTATGTATATATATCATGCAAGTAAAAATCATGCAAAGGCTCAGGAACGTGGTCACCACTCCGACGCTGGTGCCACACACAGCATAACACCATAAGGTTCAAATCTCCGTACATCTCCAAACACACATATCATCATAACATATCATCAGCCATATCACAGCATAACTCCAAACGGGACCCGGCCCTATGGCGAGGTCTCGGGAACCGTAACACAGCATACGACCGAATTTATCATAGCGCGCACGAATCATAACCGGCCCGGGAACCGGTGAACGAAGTCATAATAAGGGCACGAGCGGAGTCGTGAGCAAACAATGCAATTTATATAGCAAAATACCTTTTGAAACTTGATAAAAACATATGTTAACTCATTAGTCAAAGTAGTTCGAACCATTAGCCAATACGGGGTTAATCTCCCAAAAGTATTTCCAAAATGGTATTTATGGTTCAAAATATAATTTAGAAAATCGTGGCAATCAAAACATTATTTTACGATAGCAAAATTCATAATCAAAAGTCCATTGCTGACATTATACAAAAACGAGCCTAATAGAGCAAACAAAGGAATCTCGGGGTTAGCGGGCCCACCTCGGGTCAAGTCGAGGTGGCGGACATGAATCACGGACATTTGGGGTCTATGGAATCACACATAGGAGTTTCGAAGCGAGTCGATTACATTTACAAAAGTTTCGGACATTTGATCACTTTCCAACAAAATATGAGTTCTATAGTTCAATTCAATTGAATGAATAGTACTCGATTTCCAATTCGGATTTCCATGAACAGAATTGCCTCCGGGGCTCAAATATCGACCTAGTATACCTAGGACATGCCAAAAGAAGGAATGGGGTAGCCTTACATACCTTTCGCGCTCCTTACGCTTGCCCAAAATCAAACTCCGTTTCGCTCAGAATCTACAAATGGTCAAAGTTACCAATTAGGAATTGCAAGACTTCAAGAATTCACTTAACTTTATATTTGTCTACCGAAATTTCGGCAGCCTTTCCCCTATACATATAACATCCCTGAGGATTAGCTCGGCTCAATATATCATCAACAACAACCCACAATACCAAAGACATCACAAATCACAACAAAATAGGTCTAACGTCAATATTCTTCTTTTCTACATAAAGCGACGACTTTCATTCGAACTTCACAACATCAAACTAACATCAACATTATCGTATTCATTTTCTCATTCAAGGTTATTCAAACGTATTCCAATAATATTCCAAGCAATATACATGAATTCAAGCAATCCGCCACTTTCCATATTCTATCCGAAGCGTCAACACTACGACGAACCTACTAACTCACATTGTTTCCTTCCAAATTCATTAACAATATCCATAATTCACATTTAGAATCTTACTTTCATAATTATATAAAATCTACATTAAAATCACATAGTTTCCCATAACAACCTACAACCAATTTCAATGCCAACTCAACTCGTTAAACCTTTATTTACGTCATAAATGCCACAACGACACAACTAACACACTAAATGAATTCCATTTCATCTCCCCTTCACTATACTATGGCTCACGGCCATGATTCAGCACACACACACACACGGCTTCACACACACACATCACAACTCCATAATTCTCATCTAATTCCAATCATTACAACATATATGCTTATTCCATAACACAAAAGAATAGATTTATTACCTTTTTCTTTAAACTTCAACTTGCCGCAAACGTTGCTCTCTCGCTTAACTAATTATACCACGTCGAAGAGCGTCTTGAACTTAACAAGAATTCAAAAAGAAAGAGATTTTTTGATCAAAGTTTAAGAACTTGGAATTTTTCCTCTTTTTTTTGTATGGCCGAAGGCCTCTATGGAGGTGTTCTCAACTTCCTTTCTTGAAGCTTCTTGTATAAGATTGAAGATTAAGCCCCTTTTAAGTTATTTATCACATGATTGTAATAACATGGGCTTGGGCCTATTTGTTCTACCATGGCCGGCCACCCTCTTCAATTGGGCCTCAATTTTTTCTAAAATTTTTTTGAGCCCAATATTTCAAGGATCTTATTTGCAATTCCCGAAACTAATTTCCAAAATTTCAATTTTGCCCTTGGCCTTCTTCCGTATTTCCGCATCAATATTTTTCATGACTAACACACACATATGAAATAAAATCAAATAGCCCTCATTTCCTACAAAGCAAGATTGTTCCCAATTTTCCAAATGCGCGAAAACGCGGGATATAACATTCTCCCCCCCTTTAGAACATTCGTCCTCGAATGTTAAATTAACATTATAGGGTCTGACAAACATTTCAAGGGAGTTTCTTCTTATGAGTAGCACACACATAGATCACTTACCCATTAAGATAACAAATTTAGAAATTTAGATTACCTGTAGGCGTAGAGTACAAGTGAGGGTACTTTTTCTTCATTTCGTCCTCTGCTTCCCAGGTTATTTCTTTTTTTTATTATTGTTTCTCCATAAGACCTTAACAGAGGGTATATCTTTGGTACGTCGCCTCCTCACCTGACGATCCAGAGTAGCCACAGGTTGTTCTTCATAAGACAAGTCTTCCGGCACCTGAATATTATCTGCTGGGAATATTCTGGGAGAATCACCAACACATTACGAAGCATGAATACAAGGAATACCAGATGCAGTACCTCCAGATCAAATGGTAAGTCTAACTCATAGGCGACCTCGCTTATCTTCCGGATGGCCTGATACGGCCCGATATACCGCGGATTGAACTTACTCTTGTACCGAACCCCATTACGCCCTTCACAGGGAATTAATCGCATCCGGCCCAATTAATTTAGTCTCGCTCACGTCGAACTAACCAATCAGAGATCTGCATTTTCTACCATATAGGGCCTCGTACGGTGCCATCGGGATATTGGAATGATAACTATTATTATAGGCAAGTTCAATAAGCGGCAAATGATCAATCCCAGCTACCTCTGAAATCAATAGCACAGGCCCGCAACATATCTTTCCGTGTCTGAATAGTACGCTCAGCCTGTCCGTGAGACTGAGGATGAAATGTTGTGCTAAACTCACTTGGGTCACCCAGTCCTTCCTGGAACAATCTCCATAAGTTAGCCGTAAGCTAAGCACCGCTGTCGGTTATAACAGATACCGGAGTCCCGTGAAGTCTTATTATCTCTTTAATATACAATTTGGCATAATCCTCAGCCGTATAAGTAGTTCTATCCGAAAGGAAATGAACTGATCTCGTCAATTTATTGACAATAATCCAATTAGAATCGTAGCTGCGCAGAGTGCGCGGTAAACCTATAATGAAGCCCATGTTAATCATTTCTCATTTCCAAATTGAATTTTTTTCCGTTTCCTGTAGTAATCCGCCGAGCTTTTGATGCTCGATTTTGACCTACTGGAAATTTGGATATTGGCCAACTAACTCTGCAACGTCTCTTTTCATACCGTTCCACCAGTATAAGCTTTTGAGATCATGGTACATTTTTGTGGATCCAAGATGAACAGAATGCCGAGTATCGTGCTTCGCTGGAAGAAACATAAATGTGTACACAAAGTTTCAAAATGGTCTTTAAGTAAATAATGCAATCCAACCAACCTTTCAAAATAAGTAACACACACTAACATACTTCCTTTAAATAAATAATGAAACACAACATACGTGCCGCTTCCGGCACAGTATCAATAATAGCCCTTTCGGGTAGCCGCTTCCGGCTCAATATCGATAATAGCCCCTTCGGGCAGCCCTGCAACATCAGGCACACATAATCTGCCTCTGTACAACAATACCCCATCAGGTGCAACCTCAAGCTGGGTCCTTTCCTTATCAAGGGTTGTATCTCTATATACTGTACCAGAATAGGGCCCTCAACCCGACACTGTTTTACCTTTTTCCATAACTGATGATTCAACAATTTCTCGAACAGAAATTCCAGTATCTCCAGAATCTACCAAACGGACTCCGAAGCTGACTAACTGATAAATTGTCACGAACCAATTCTTTCTTATCAGACTGTACATCAGTCAAACTGCCCATGGACTTGCGGCTAAGTACGTCAACTACCACACTAACTTTTCCAGGATGATACAACATATTGACATCATAATCTTTCAATAATTCGAACCATCTTCTCTGCCGCAAATTCAGCTCCTTTTTCTTAAAATATACTGGAGGCACTTATGGTCCGTATAAATATCAACGTGGACCCCATGCAAGTGATGCCGCCATATCTCTAAAACATGAATCACCGCAGCTAATTCTAGGTCATAAGCGAAATAATTTCTCTCGTGCGGTCTGTGCTGTCGGGGAACATGGGCCATAACTTGACTGTGCTGCATTAGTACCCAACCTATCCTAGTATCAGGAGCATCACAATAAATAACATACCCATCTGGACCTTCAGGAAGAGTTAGAACTGGAGCTGTAATTAATTTTCCCTTCAGCAATTGAAAACTGCGTTCACAAGTACCGGTTTACTGAAATTCCACTACCTTTTGAAGCAGGCTTTGTTAATATGGCCGTAGTAGGAGCACAGTTCTCCACAAATTGCATACCTCAGTCGATGTCGAAAGCCTAAGCCAATTCTTTATCGCTTTGATCTTGTGTGTGTCAATTATTTCCATTTATACTTACTTTACTTAACTTTCATCCGCTTCCCCCCCTTTGGGGTTATACTTATACCATAGTCATGTCTTTTCTTTCTGATCTATAACTTGATTTTCTTCGTGCAAGACCTTAACAAAATCACGAAGCGATGAGAACTATCGACTATATAGTACAAAATCTTATCCGATAGCTGGCACTCAAATAATGTAATTAATATAGCAATTTATCTTTTAATAATCATATCATTCCTTCGTACCCGTTCCTTATCCGTTGTTCTATTTCTCTCGATAGTCGAATTACTTGATATTCACATGATTCATTATTCCATGCCATAGGTTTTTCTTTTGCCCTGCACTATTACCTTTTAGTTCGTTTTCGCAAATAATTTAGTGCTTTGCCCGTCGACTCTTTTAGAAGCTCTGCTTAATTACGTTTCTTACGGTTCACTTTTCCTGACATTCTTGATCTTCTTACCTTCCACTCAATTATTCTCTTTTCTTTCCAAACATCGTTGTATTAGAATCTTCCAATCTCAACCGATAGCAAAATGAATATCAGTTTATTTCGTAACATCTGTACCATACCTTTCACTTTGTCTCATAAATTCTGTTCAGGTAATGTCTCCCATATATTACAACATTGGCTATTAAAGTTTACCAATCGATCGACATAGTCATAAATGGGGGGTCCTACACATACACACACACACACACACACACACACACACACACACACACATATATATATATCACTGCCATTTCTTTTTCAAAACATCTTCAGTCACGTTTTCAAACTTATTTTAATTCCAGAGCTGCGTTGCTCTTTCCTCCCTTTTTCCAATCTAATCCGTCTCAGCCCACGTGGCCTCTATAAAGGTTCTAACCACTCCACATACCCTAATTCCTTTTAGGTTACCCCAAATTTCCTACTCGTCTCTTATCTCTATATTTGTGAAATTTTTTTGTACATTTCCCAGGGGGTCACCCATCCCAAAATCGCTCTGGCCCTAGCACGCTTAACCTTAAACCTTGATTGCATTTAGGTGCGTTAAGGACCGATATTGTAACACATCGTAGCTTCGGGATAAGATTTGTATCATAAGATGGGGGTATAATAAACCCAATTTGAGTAGTGTATAAATGATGTTTGAAACCCAATCAATACATGAGAAGAGTCTTTGGGCAAAGCAAAGTTGAAAACCACTCTACGGGGCATGTTTGCAAGTGAGTTTATAGAAGGTATTACTTCAAACGACCATAACCCCATTATTAATTTGGAATTTGGGAAAACCTCCTTGATGAAAGTTGTAGCCCTTTGAAATAGCTTTCCAACGGTATATTATGGGGGTCAAACGGACATCTGTGCAAAGCGTTATGCCCATTTTACTGAAGACTGTTCGCTGGAAATTCTGACAGCGTAACGTGACGTTACGGACCGTAACACGTGTTACGGGCCGTAACACGTGTTACGGGCCGTAACAGTGGACCGTAACGCATCGAAAATTTCCAAAACCTCACTGGAAATTTTCACCAAGTTACGGTACCAAGTTACGGTCCGTCCTTTGTGTTACGGGACCGTAACAGTGACCGTATCTTGGTCCGTATGTACGTTTCGGGTCACCTGACTTCGGGAGGCCATAACCCTATCGTAAGTTGAGAATTTGGGAAAACTCAAAGAATGAAAGTTGTAGATAATTGAAATACCTTTCGAACCATTTGTTGTGGGTTCACAGGAGACGTCAGGATAGGGAGATATGGACGTTTTAAGACAGATAGGTCCAACCCGTTTTCAAGTTGGGTCAACCCATTTCCCCCTTAGTATTTAAGGGAAATGAAAACCCTAGCAGCCTCCATTTCCCTCAAATTTCAGATTTTTAGAGAGAGGAAGTGAGAGAGAGGAGAGATAGAGAGAGAAAGTAGAAAATCAACCAAGTTTAAGGCCCCAAATCCCGAAGCTCGTGAAGGATAAAGTGTAGTACAAGTTGTTGCCGTCATTTTAAGCTAAAAATCGGACTTGGGGGTGTTGATTTCGTGGTGACTACCCAAAAAGGTAATGTTTCTACTTCCTAATCATTTATAGTTGTGAATTGATGAATTCTTGGGAGAATAATAATTGGGTTTGTTGAAGATGATTATATGAATTATGCTAGAATTGTTGGATTGTTGACTTGGGATTGTTGTATTCATATGGTTGGTGAAAAATGATGTTAATTACATCTAATGGGGATTGTAGAATTAGCTAGAAGTAAAAGGATGGGGATTTGGTGAAGAAAACACCATTAATGAGGATTATAAAAGCTTCATGCCTACTAAGTGTTTGATAAAATGCTTAGATGAACAAAACATGAATATGGTTGCTAATATAGAATCCCTATGACTTGTATTGCTATAGATTGAAGTTTAAGGGATTGAAAGACATCGTGATACGCTCAAAAGCGGGAGGTTGAGGTATGTAGAACTTCCATCCACATGTGGGAACCTCTACGTTCTTCCCCATGATCCGTTTAGTAAAATCTATGAAGTTCAAATCCTAGGGCATTAAACCCAACATATTGGTAGCCAGTAATTACGTATGTATGTATGTATATGAATTTCGTATTTATGTTCGTTATTGTATTCCTAATCTTCCATTACGGACATTAGGAATCCTACCTTAATCCATGAACCATGAATTCTCCCTCATGTGTCCTCATTATGTTCATATGAAACTGCATGAATTATTTTTGCAAGTTATAAACACGTTTTCAAGTCAACTACAAATATATGATTATGAACTATTGTATTTCTCGTGATCAAGAACATGTTTACAATCTATTTCATGAAACCATGTTTACAAGTTATTTCGTGAAATCATGATTTCAAGACAAGTACAAGTTAATTCACGAAAGTCATGGGCTTCTTAGCCAACTATATTATTCTCATGTTCGGGAGTTGGATTAATACCGAGAAGGCTCATAATAGCCTGAAACTACGTATGCCAACGTAGGATAAGGATCGCTCCGCCCAGATAGGACGATTCATTCATATTTTCCCCATTGAGGGATTTGGATCCATTCATGTCATGTTCATGTCTCGTGCCCCGGCAAGGTACGAGATGGCTTAGCTGATCGGGCAGAGATCAGACTCCACGTTTCTCCCCGTGGTGGTTCCTGTCGGTATTACAGATCATTATAGATTATTACAGATTATCTCATGCTTACAATACTCATGTTTATGTTCAGTTCCAGTACTCAGTTTCAGTTCCAATTTCATGTTTATGTAGTCATGCTCATGTTCATGTCCAAGTTTTCAGTTTCAGTTCTTATCATGTTATTCCATGTCCCATGTTGTTTCTTCCGGTTGCTTTACATACCAGTACATTCAATGTGCTGACGTCCCCTTTTATTGCCCGGGGTCCTGTATTTCACGATGCAGGTACGGAGTTACAGGACGACGCTTCTGATCATTAGGATTTACTCGTACCAGCTTATCGGTGAGCCCCATCTCATTCGGGGTTTAAACATTGTATTTCTCTGTTTAGTTTTGCATGTAAAGGTATGCTGGGGGCCTTGTCCCAGTAATTATGTTTTCCAGTCAGACTCATGATAGAGGTTTCATAGACTAGACCAGTCAGTTATGTTATGTCAGACATTTGGAGTCGTATAGCCATTTTGGCTCACTCATGTTTTAAACAAGTACTTTATTAAGTATTATGAATTATTACGTTTTACAAAGGCTCATCATGCATTCACGTTATATTCCGCTTATGTTATGCATCATGATGATTCAGCAAGTCATGTGGTTCGCTCGGTCACATGTAGTCAGGCACCGAGTGCCGTGTTACGTCCAGGCCATGGTTCGGGGCGTGACAAAGCTTGGTATCAGAGCCTAGGTTCAAGTGTCTTTAGGAAGTCTATGAAACCGTGTCTAGCGGGGTCTCTTTTATATGTGTGAGGGCCCCACACATATAAACAGTTAACCACCAAGACATTCAGGATTGTCTCATTTCTTTCATAATCTAGATCGTGCAGTAGAGCAGTATTTTTAGGATGATTTCCTAATTCGTGCGTATACGTGTTTTCAGAAAATGCCTTACAAAAGAACTTACAAGAAGAAAAACACAGCCAGCAGCCAAAGGGCTGCCGTCGAAGCGGCTCACGAAGATACTGTTCCGACTCAGGCAACAGCTCCAACCGCCTCTACCGTTACACCTCCTAATGCTTCGGATAGGGATGTTAGGAGTGCTATCAATATGCTCACCCAGCTAGTAGTAGCTCAGGCCCAACGTCAGGAATCTGGGTCAAGTTCAGGAGGTAATGGGGAGTCTTCTAAGGCGAAGGAATTTCTCAGAATGAATCCCCCAGTATTCACGGGAACGAAAAAGGATGAAGATCCTCAAGACTACATTGATGCTCTCCAAAAGATCTTCAGGATTATGACAGTTACCAAAACGGAAGCAGCTACTTTTGGAGCTCATCAGCTCCAGAGCATTGCTAACACGTGGTATGAATCTTGGGAATTGTCCCGAGGTGAGAATGCGCCTGATGCTACATGGGATGAATTTGCTAGCGCATTCCTAGACCACTTTATGCCAGTAGAGCTCAGAGAGGCTAAGGCTGAACAGTTCCTGAAACTCAAGCAAAATGGCAGGCCAGTTCAAGAATACTATTTGGAATTCGTTAGTCTGGCGAAGCATGCCCTACACATGGTACCTGATATGAGGGCAAGAGTGAGAAGATTCGTGGGAGGTCTTGATTCCCATTTGTATGATAGAGCCAATATTGTTGCACAAAATGGGACCATGACTATTTCCAAGATGGTTGCTTTTGTGCAGGGCAAGGAGACAAGGCTAAAGGAGGAAGAAACCTTACAAAAAGAGAAAGACAAGGAGTTCAACAAGAGGGTCAAATCTACCGGACAGTTCAGCGGGAACCGAAACAGGAACTTCTTTAAGAACAGGTCAGCAGTACCTGCTCCGTCCACAGCGAGTGCCCCACTTCCTAAGTTCCGCAATGATAAGAAGCCGAATTTCAGGCCATCAAGTTCGTACTCTCAAGCTAGTGGGGGTCAGGCGACTTATACTTATCCGATATGCGGCAAGTGTAATAAGAGACACTTAGGTGAGTGTCGCATGGGCATGAAAATATGTTATGGTTGTGGCCAGAGAGGCCATATTCAGAAAGATTGTTCGTCCGCTAGGCAAGATACCGGAGGTAATGTGGCGCAGCCCACAAATCCAGCAGTCCCTTGTAATAATCAGGCCCAGCGGGGGGCGCAACCACATGTATGCATTGACAGGCCGTCAGGATACAGAAGCTCGAGCAGATGTTGTTACAGGTACTCTAACAATTTTCACTTTCGATGTATATGCCCTTATTGACCCAGGATCCACCTTATCTTATGTAACCCCTTTTGTTGCTAAGAAATTTGGTATTGAACCCGAAAAATTGTATGAACCCTTTGAGGTGTCCACCCCCGTTGGGGAATCACTCATAGTTAGACATATGTATAGGGGTTGCCCAGTTTTAGTCTACCACCGCAGAACCATAGCTGATTTAGCAGAATTAGAAATGGTAGACTTTGATGTGATCATGGGTATGGATTGGTTAGCTTCATGTTATGCCACAGTCTGTTGTAGAACTAAGGTGGTAAGATTCGAGTTTCCTAATGAGCCAGTCATAGAATGGAAGGGTAATTCAGTAGTACCCAGGGGTAGATTCATTTCTTACTTAAAGGCCAGGAAAATGATTTCCAAGGGTTATATCTATCACCTAGTTCGAGTCAAAGATTCAGATGCTCAGACTCCAACTCTTCAGTCAGTACCAGTTGTAAACGAATTTCCGGAAGTATTCCCAGAAGATCTTCCAGGAGTCCCTCCTGACAGGGAGATTGAGTTTGGAATTGATTTACTTCCCGATACTCAGCCGATATCAATTCCGCCATACAGAATGGCTCCAGCAGAGTTAAAAGAGTTAAAAGCCCAGTTGAAAGATTTGTTTGATAAGGGGTTTATTAGGCCTAGTGTTTCGCCTTGGGGTGCACCAGTCCTATTTGTCCGAAAGAAGGATGGTTCTTTACGTATGTGTATAGATTACCGTCAGCTGAACAAGGTCACCATTAAGAACAAGTACCCTCTTCCTAGAATCGATGACTTATTTGATCAGCTGCAAGGCGCCCAATGTTATTCCAAGATTGACCTCAGAACAGGCTATCATCAGTTGAAGGTTAAGGAAGTTGATATTTGGAAGACAACTTTCAGGACCCGTTATGGCCATTTTGAATTTCTTGTTATGTCATTTGGGTTGACAAATGCACCAGCTGCTTTCATGGATCTTATGAATAGGGTCTTCAAGCCTTATCTCGATTTATTCGTCATTGTCTTCATTGATGATATTTTGGTGTATTCCCGTAATGAGGTCAATCATGCAGAACATCTCAGAATAGTGTTGCAAAATCTTAAAGATCGTGAGCTTTTTGCAAAATTCTCAAAGTGTGAGTTTTGGCTTAAATCAATGGCATTCTTAGGCCATGTGATCTCGGGTGAAGGTGTTAAAGTTGATTCTCAAAAGATTGATACCGTAAAGAGTTGGCCCAGACCCACCTCAGTTTTTGATATAAGAAGTTTCTTGGGTCTGGCAGGCTATTATCGACGCTTCGTAGAAGGATTTTCTTCTATCTCTGCTTCGTTGACTAAGTTGACACGGAAGAAAGTTAAGTTCCAATGGTCAGATGCGTGTGAGCGAAGCTTTGAGGAGTTGAAGAAAAGATTGACTTCTGCTCCAGTTTTGACTTTGCCAGAGGGAACTGAAGGATTCGTGGTTTATTGTGATGCTTCGGGAGTTGGTCTCGGATGTGTCTTAATGCAGCACGGTAAGGTAGTAGCTTATGCATCTCGTCAGCTCAAGGTTCACGAAAAGAATTATCCGACGCATGACTTAGAGTTGGCAGCTGTAGTTTTTGCACTTAAGATATGGCGTCATTATTTGTATGGAGTGCACGTTGATATTTTCACAGATCATAAAAGTCTGCAGTATATCTTCAAACAAAGGGAGCTAAATCTTAGACAGAGGAGATAACTCGAATTGCTTAAGGATTATGATGTGGATATTCTCTATCATCCGGGGAAAGCGAATGTTGTAGCTGATGCTCTTAGTCGGCATTCCATGGGAAGTTTAGCCCACGTGGACGTGGATAAGAGAGTTATGACAAAGGACGTTCACCGTTTGGCCAATCTTGGAGTTCGACTTTTGGATTCCGAGGATGGTGGTGTGGTTGTTCAGAATAGTGCTCTTTCCTCCTTAGTCGTTGAAGTCAAGGAGAAACAATTTAGTGATCCCTATTTGTTGCAGCTGAAAGAGGGGATTCACAAGCATAAGACAACGGCTTTTGAACAAGGGGGAGATGATGGTACCTTGAGGTACCAAGACAGATTATGTGTCCCAGATGTAGATGGACTCAGAGAGCGAATCATGTCAGAAGCTTACAATTCCAGGTATTCCATTCACCCCGGTTCCACTAAGATGTATCATGATCTCAAGGAGATTTACTGGTGGAACGACATGAAGAAGAATGTGGCAGATTTTGTAGCTAAGTGCCTGAACTGTCAACAGGTTAAAGCCGAACAGCAGAGGCCGGGTGGCTTGGCTCAGAATATTGATATTCCTGTCTGGAAATGGGAAATGATCAATATGGATTTCGTATCAGGTTTACCTCGTTCAGCTAAGAGACATGACTCTATTTGGGTGATCGTTGACCGACTTACTAAGTCAGCACACTTTTTGCCAGTCAAGACCACATATTCAGCAGAAGACTATGCCAAGCTGTATGTTAGTGAGATTGTCAGATTGCATGGGACACCAGTGTCCATTATTTCAGATCGTGGTGCTCAGTTTACAGCGAATTTCTGGAAATCCTTTCAGAAAGGATTGGGTACCAAGGTGAACCTTAGCACAGCTTTTCATCCGCAGACAGATGGCCAAGCAGAGCGTACTATTCAGACTCTAGAGGACATGTTGAGAGCATGCGTCTTGGATTTCAAAGGTAATTGGGATGACCATTTACCTCTCATTGAGTTTTCTTATAATAACAGTTGTCATGCTAGTATTGGGATGACACCATTTGAGGCTCTGTATGGGCGAAGGTGCAGATCACCAATCGGTTGGTTCGAAGTTGGTGAAGCAGAGTTGTTAGGACCAGATTTGGTTTATCAGGCTATGGAGAAAGTCAAGTTAATACAGGAGCGTTTGAAAACGGCTCAGAGTCGCCAGAAGTCTTATGCAGATGTGAGGTGAAGGGACTTAGAATTTTCAGTTGATGATTGGGTGTTCCTTAAAGTCTCACCTATGAAGGGTGTTATGCGATTTGGCAAGAAAGGGAAGCTCAGTCCCAGATATATTGGACCTTACAGAATTTTACGAAAGGTCGGTCTAGTAGCTTATGAACTTGAGTTGCCACAACATTTGGCTGCTGTACATCCCGTGTTTCATGTGTCCATGTTGAGGAAGTGTGTGGGAGACCCGTCGTTGGTTTTCCCTACTGATACTATAACAGTTAAGGATGGTTTGACATATGAGGAGATCCCCGTAGCCATTCTTGACCGTCAAGTTCGCAAGTTGAGAACTAAGGAAGTAGCCTCAGTGAAAGTATTGTGGAGGAGTCAGAAAGTTGAGGAAGCTACATGGGAAGCCGAGGAGGATATGAAATCCATGTACCCGTATTTGTTTCAGCCCCCAGAAGAGGTTTATGATGTGTTGACACCCAATTTTGTCCCACCTTTCCTCCAAAATACCTATTTTTCGCTTCTAATATTTTGGCAACTTTTAAAAAAAATAATTATCTGCATTTTTACTATAATTAGCTTTTATTAATACCGGCATTTCATTATCCTGTCATTTACTACCGTCATTATTACCATTATTATTATTACTATTATTATTATTATTATTATTTGTTACTATTTTTTATTATTATTACTAGTATTGTCATAATTATCATTTCAGCATTTTTTTACCGTCTCACGCACACACATCGCTTTTATCTTCGCATAATTAAATAACAACATTCACTTACTGTTGAATTTCAAATATTATTGCACTGCTATTATGACGGCATATAATTTATTACCCGAGTATTAATAATTGCACATTTTATATTAAGTAATTTAAATTGGTCTTTTATTTAAATGTAGTAGCCCAATCAACTCATACTATTTTCGGACCAATTTTCAGAACCAGCCCACATTTTAATTAACCAGCCCAATGTGTTCAGCCAACCCAGTCCAAATTTTTGACCCGACCCGCCCTTTTCGTTTAACAAGGAACCATTAGGGTTCCTTGCTCATTTTCCTCTTCAGCCGCCGCCCCCTCCCCCTCTTCTCTCCCTCTTCGCCCCCCCCCCCCCCCCCCCCCCCACTTTCGCCCTGTTCCCCGCTGTCCCCCACTTCCCTTTGTCCTCCCATGCTCACTGCCATCCCCATTCCCCCAAGTTCCCCACGCGTATTTCCTTTTATATTCAACACAATGCAAAGCAAAACCCTATAAATAGGGGCGTTTGAATCATTTGAAAGGGCTCCTTTTTTTCTTGGTCACGAAAATTCCCTTAAAGCAAAGAGTTGGAGCATTTTGAATACCGGGCAAATACGAGTGTTTAATCGCTCAAGCCATTCTCTTTTTTTGAAAAATATTAATTTTCTCTAATTTTACTGATATCGTCACAAATACGCATTCTGTTCTTTCTTTTTTTGCTTCGGGTGTTGGTCTGAATTCGAGCGTACGCAAGTTCGATTTCCGTGGTGCTTCGAGGTTAGATCGAAACCTTCTCCTCATTGCGCTGCACCCGAAGAAGGTTAGTAAGCTTCCCTCTTTCAGCATATTTTACCCTTTTATTTGTATTTTTGTTTATATGTGTTAAGTTGATTAGCTACGACAATCGTTAGTATAACTAGGAAGATATGTGTTAAGTGCTAGCCTTTTTTGGTCGTGTTGTCCTAATTGCTAATGGTAGCCATGTTTAAAGAGTAATTTAAATATCAGTTTAGGTCTTTAGATTTAAGCATGTCAACTGATCAGTTTAATCAGGATTATGCCTATTTTAGCTCATGTTCCATATATTGTTTAGTTTACTGTCTTGTTTAGCTGCACCTCTCTACTATTTTCTTAGTTGAATCCACTTCCATTATGCTAAGAACATGATATAAGTAGCTCTTGGACCACGTTTAGAAAGTATCTCTCCTGTCTAGTTCTATCTGTGCCATTAAATTCATTAATACAGAGTATGATGCATGTTTAATGGTCACTAGTGGTTTATACATTATTGGTAATTTATGTGAGTTGGATCAATGGTATTTAAAGGGGTTTTGAGCCATCATGTGACTAGCATAAGATCTGTTTTTGGGAAGGGATTTGCAAGTTTAGATAAAATTTGATGTGTTCTTGTGTCATCAGTGTCAAAAATGTGTTTCTTGTACTTTATACGCTTGTTAGTTAACAGCTAGATCAGTCTATTAGCTGTTGGTGTTAATAGATATTGTGATAGTTCCTGCTGGGATTAGGCTTAGAAGTTTCACCTATGTCCAGCATATAAATTAGTTGGATAGTTAGCCTTGATGTGGTCCTTCTGAGTCAGTTTTTGTTGTTATGTTGCTAGTAAACTACCTGGTTGGCATCCCATGGTTAAATTGCTGAAATGACTGATTTAATTCTGCTTGCACTCACATAGAATGAGTAGCGGATAATTTAGTTCTACTACGCCTTATCTTGCTTAAATTTCCTAAACTGCTAGTTCTGTTTTGGTCCCATTTGAATCAAGTTCGAAGCTTTTGAATGATTGTCCCCAAGTTCGAAGTTGTACTAGCATATAAGTTATTCAAGCCATCGTGTTATGGTGGTTCCTCATTCCTGTGAATTGCCATTATTTGCCAGTATTTTAGTTCCTCTAAGTTAAAGTCTACCCGGGCTGCTGGTTATTTTTAACTCGTTGTTCATCTTGATTATTGAAACAGTTAGTCTGGAACTGTTTTAGAAAGCTCAGAGATAGATAGATTGTTTGATTGTGTTTTGCTTGGTAAATTAATGTTATCTACTCCTTAAAGTTAGTAAGGTATTAACTGAGTCTAGAAACTGGTTCAAATATTCCAAGAGGATTAGTTTATAAACGTTAGGATGATCTTGAATAAACTCTTAAATTTAGAAGTTATTACTTATAGAACTCATTGGAAGCTCTGGAGAAATCCTTAAAGTTGCGTTCTTCTTAGTTTTGTTTGATTGGTTCTTATCCTCAACCTTTGTGTCTGACCTCAAATGTGCTAGAATTTAAGGTCTTAAATGATAAATAAGATCCAAAAGAAAACTGTTCATGCCTACATCCTGGCCCGATCCGTTAATTCTCGTAATCAAAGAATAGTGTGTACTCTTAGTTGCTATGTGGAAGAGGTTTTGCATTCCAAAAAATATTCAAAATGAAGAACGTATGTTTTAATTGTTACATATTCTTTGCAAAACACAACTTTATGTGAAGATCATTTGCTAATTGTTATTTCTCTCATTTTTTTTTCTACATGTACACATCGGAGCAAACGGAGTCTTAATTCGGGACTTTATCAAAACGAAGTCTCAAGATGAGACTCGGCACATCCCTCCATATAGTCATCTCGTGTCGCAATTCTTAAATCACCTCGGGCAGGCGAAACTCGTTAGAGATCTCCTGCAATGTTTTTTTTTATTTTCTTTTTTTCTTTTTCTTATCATTCATTTCCTCTCATCGATCTTTATGATTGCTAATTTGTATGTGTTTTGGATTGTGTGCGGTTTAAAATTAGGTGTAGAACCTATGATTCACGTAGGATTAGAAAGGGGTAGATTTTACCGTTTAGGATCACCGCTCTGAACATTAAGTACTTATTTTCACCATATAGAGTGCATCATTCATATAATAACACTTTAAACTTTGTTAGTTATAAGTTATCTTTTTTTTTTCTCTTCAAAGCTACTTTCTTAAATTTTTGAACCTTAACTAATTAACCTAAGTTTGGCCGGATAACCGTAGTTAACGGATTCTAAAGGATGCCTAACCCCTTTCCCTTTAGGATAATATAAAACCCTTACCTAGAATCACACTGATTAAGCAGACTATTAATGGAGGTTTAGTTAGATTTACCTTAGTTAATAACTAGGTGCCCTAATTCACCTTAAAATCAATTAGGTGGCGACTCCTTAAAATAAAGCAATTTAGGAATCACCAATATGTTGTACTCCGCTTCAACCCGGTTAAAATGGGGTATGACAGCTTGGCGACTCTGCTGGGGACTTTAGGTTCTAACCATCACAAACTTAGGTTAATAATTAATTTGTTGTATGTTTGGTTGTTTTTCTTTATTTTTGCCTTTATTGTTGCCTTATTTGTTTCTCTTATGTTCTTTTAAGTGATTGTTTTATTATGTGAAATTTTCTATGTAATAATATGTTACTGCTTTCTTTAACTGGCATTTCGTTCATATTTCCTCCATTTTTGGAAAAACACACACTACCACACGTACACGCGAGGTGTGTTTTGCGCACCCGTAAATTTTCTTCATAGAATCCAAATTGTAGGAGAGTTGGCGTATGCGCGGGGTGCCCGAGTAACGGGGACCGCGTAGCCTTCTCACTCGAGTAGTCCGCTCGGGAACCTTGTGTCTAGTAAGCCAAATCTTAGAAAACCTTAAGATAGAGCTTTGCCACCAATTTTATTAAGTCATGCATGCATAAGCCTTAGGTGGGTCGGTCCTTGGTATCGACTCCACGATTAGGAAACCTGCCAAATTGTCGACGGGTTTTTATAACCCAACGACCAACAATGCATATTATGTGTAATGTGATAGTGATAGAAGGATCCAAGCCTAATCATGGCATGTCGAGTTTAGGAATCATTTCCTTTTGTAGGATAGTTCTGCCATAATGTAGCATTATGTGTTCTTTATGTGCTTTGTTTAATGTGTTTTAGATTGGATTTGATTTATATGTTTGAAACAGTATTCAACATAGTATCGAGGCTTCTTTAGTTTTAAAGCTGTGAGGATTAGCAATGTCTTAAAATTGATATGAATACTCTTTCAAATGTTAATACCCTTTAGTCACAACTTCGATTTGATAAATGCAAAGGAAGAGTAAGCTTGAAGCTCAGGTCTGTTACGATTGAAACCTGTGATCTGTCTAGCAATTAGATGAGTACTCAACTTATAAGGATTGTTTAGTTCATTTTTTTAAATTGTAACAGACCTGTTTAGTATAAATCAGACCTGAATTGGTGTGCTCATTGGCTTTGTCAGTCAGTCTATGTTAGGTTTTGTAGCATGTTTGCTTAGTTTAGCTATTCAGTCAAGTAAATGTTTGTTCATCCCGTTTGCATCTTGTTTGAGTGCTTTAGTTTAAGTGTCTATCTATGGAGTTTTGAGTGTTTATCTATTAAGTTACACCACGTCTAGACTACTGAAGTTGTTTGGCTATTTAGTTAAGAATCTTCAAGTTCAGAGTAGCGGTACCACGTTTGAATCTCGTTTATGAGGTTGTGTTAAATAAACATGGTTGATATGCATGTGTTTACTCTTGCTTAAATAGTCAGATAAAACGTCATTGCGTAGATGTTCAAGGGTGATTATGTTATGACTAGGATCATATGTTGATGTTGGTTGCTAGTCTTTTATTGTCTCAGTCAGATAAGACGTCATTGCATAGATGTTCAAGTTATGATTAGGATCATATGTTGATGTTTGTTGCTAGTCTTTTATTGTCTCAGTTAACTTGAATCATAATAGTTTGGATAGGGTAATCCTCGCAACTTGATTAGCAGATCTTTGTTGACTTAGCTAATATGTGTATGTGTTTCTGTTTGGGATTTTGATAGTCTTGATTTTCCAGTTCTGCCAAGTGCTGTGTATAAAAACATGATTATTATGAACATGAGGGATCACATGAGGGATATTTGCTTGCTTAAAAATGATTAGCAATTTTCTCGTTTGTTTAATATTAGTAGTTGCAGCCCTGATAGATTAGTGTGTTTCAATTATATGTTTACATTTCCCAAAGCAGTGCAGAAGTATTAAAACTCAATCCATGAATTTCCTAGCTGAAGTTGTGAAGTTGATCTGTGAAAGATTTTTGCTGAAGGGTTCGTTTCTCTTTGTCGCTCAAAATTCTAAGTGATTTGGTTCATGGAGAATTTAATCCCGACCATGAGCAGATTTCTTTATCTGTTGAGGTATGTTTGAAGTTGTGCATGTGCATCTCTGGAGACTAAGAGACTAAGTTATGTTTTGTCATTCCTCCAAATAACATCTTTATTTTCTGTCTCTAGCCTAGCATATGGCTGTCATTAGTTAGTATCATTCCTTAAATATGAGCATGACTAATTAGAGATGTGGATATCCATTTTGAATATCATCTGAAGCATGACTACAGTCCTCATTCCTTTTCTTTCAAGCATGATGATAGTTTTAGTTTGGATCTCTTGAATGAGTGAGAACTTGGGAAGAACTGGTTTGCCTTTTACTACTAGTTTCTTGTTTTCAGTGTTTTTTTTTCCCTTGTTAAATTACTTTGGACATAATGAGAATATGTGGATATGTTCATCTCCTCTTCACATCTGGAAACTAATACTTTAGTCCTCTTAGACTATTTCAAACTTGGGTGTTATTGTGATCTTTGACTAGTGAAATATCCTATTTTATATGATCTTGTCAAAATTCCTTTTATCTCCAAATACTCATTCTTCACCCCTCTCTTTCTTTGCATGACTTGGGGAGTTACCATCCCAAATGTACTTGAGATGACACTGAACTCGATGACATAAAGATAACTGCAAATGCTCTCTAAACTTTTGATATTGTTGGTTGCTCCATTTTCCTGATTTATTTGGGCTATGAGCTGCTATACTCTTTGGCCATATTTTTGTTTTATTTGGTCCACGGACTGCTGTGCTCGCTGGCCAAATTCCTGCTACACCGAGACACATTTGCTGCTGCATCTCTATGTTGCCATTTTCAGATAAATGGGTTGCTGTTTATTACTCGTTGCTACACAGCTGGCTGCTGGTTTTGAGCCTTAGAATTTGAGTCAATTTGCTGTTCCTTTTAGTATGCAATTGCTTCATCTTGAGGTTGAATGGTTGATGCACTTTTGGGGATGAATGCCTATTGTGTGTTGGGGCTAAAAGAAGCCATATTTTAGGATATTATGCCGCATTGAATTAGCCAAATAACTAGTGATTTTGAACCAGTTTGCTGCCACAACTTTTGAGTAAATAAGTCACTATATTTGGTTTGTTATTGATGCACTTTGAGGCATATTTGAGGCTTAAATGCTACTGAGCTTTGGGGCCATTTGCTGTTAGAATCTAGGACACTGTTCCATTTGGTATTTGGTGTAGCCTTCACTTTGTTTGTCGGCGCTATGTTGTGATTTCTGAATCCCTTAGCTTATATATGTGTGCATCATCCTATGCCTCGCAATATCTAGCTTCCATTGAATATGACCAAGTGAATAAAGTTCTTATCCTTTAATACAGAGATTGTTTTGTTAAAAGTAAGGAAATGAATATCATGTTCAGCCCTGTTAAAGAAAGCTAAAAATGATTTGGATATTAAACCTTGTGTGACTATATCTCTCAGCTTTAAAATGCATACAAATTTTGCTTTGTGTCCTGTTTGTTCCTTTCTTTTACATAGTTGTTGGTATGCTGATAAAAGGAAAATGAGGAAGATCACATGGTCAGTTTAAGTTGAAATTAATAGATCATGGCTTGATGTGAGTTTATGTCCATCATAAGGAGGGCAACCTGTGTGCTTTCAACATCATCATGTCAGCTTAAAAACCAGAATTTTATTTAGGTTGAATCAAAATGATTGGGGTATTGCTTTAGGCTTCAAACTTTCTGGAACATACTGTAGAGGTATTCTAGCTGATGAAGTATAACTCTGTGTGTAATCCTGTTCTACTGTTTGAGGAAACTGTTGTTGTTGTACATTTGATAAACCAGACTTATGCCTATATATGTGTCTATAAAATGTTGTAAGTTTTGGTGTAGTTACAACATGTGTAGAATTTCCCTTTTAAATAATTTTATTGTTTCAATCTTTATCCTCAGGTTGTTCTGCTGTTTGAAAGTCCAAGGCAAGTTTTGGGTTTGGTTTAGCCTCCTCCAATAGCCTACTATGCCGAGGTTCTAAAAACCTTTGGATCTTGTGTGGCATTGGAAACATGGATGGTGGTAGCCCCGTTTGTTGTTTTATCTTTTAAAAATTGATGTTTAGTCCGAGGTTCAGGTGTTGTTTGGTATGTCTATTTGTGCCTTCCTTAAGTACATAAGCATAGTTAAAAGACAAGAATAGGATGAGGCGATGCAACAACTTTCATTTGAAAGGGTTTTCCCAATTTGAGAGATACACAAATCTGATTAGATTGGTATATCTTAGCAGTATATCAGTTTCCTGGTTTTGAATATACAAGAGGCTACTCTTTGTATATTTAGTGCATATTTGGTGTTGCTTTGTTGAGAGCTTTGAAAATATATAGTATGTATATGGATTTTCAGGTTTGTTTAAGTGTAATACCTGCCAATAATATATGCTAATTCTCCTTCACCCCTTGTTTCCTTTTTCATATATCATGGGCTGGTTTGCTGCATATTTGAAAGAGTTGCTGGTGGTATTGTGAAGTCCCATTTGTGATTAAATCGATGCTGCTACCTGCAAATAAATGGTGGTTCTTGGACCAGTTTTCCCGCTGCGTTCCTTAAACCAAGTGCTGCGCTTAACTACAACCCTGTGACAATTTGTTTGCTGCATTTTGTGGCTCATTGTGATTGCCTTTCTAAGGCCGTGTTGCTGCCTATTGTTACTACTAGTCGCTGATTTGCTACTTTAAGTTTTGGGGCAAAAATAGATGCTACCTAGCTTGTGGTTGAGCTAGTAACAAACAGATGTTACACACTGACGGGTTACAATTAGATTCCTGAGGAAACAGATGCTATGCCTTGAATGAGAAACAAATACTACTCTAGCTGCATTTTGGCCATTCTGTTGATTTGTTTGGCCAAAAGTTACTGTATTCTAAACCTGAATTGTTGTTAGCTTTTGAATCTAAATTAATGCTATATTTTGTGACAAGGAGATACTGCATTTTGGCAATTCAAACCTCAGTTTGGTAGTTTCGCCTAGGTTGAGACTGTTTATTGCGTTCGGACGTCGTCATGGAAAGACAATTCGGATAAGACATTCTCGCTTTGGGGCCACGGTTGTGACTCCCGAGATGTGAGATCAAATGACGAACATAATGCAATATCTGGGGAAGTACGGGAGCAGGGCCTAGCAATGACGGAGCATCATCTTTAGTTCCGCCGTCAACGTGATCAAAGCGCAAAGATTTAGGCCGAGCTCTAGTATTGTTTTACACTATAGCATCTTTTTTTTGTATTTTAGTTTTACCGTCTCATCAATGCACTCGCTTTTGTTATTTTTATGAAACTTGGCCTTTTATTTCCAAACTCAAGTGTCTCAGTTAAATGGCTTGGATCACTCTATCATAATCTCGAATGTTTGGCGTTAGGCCTACCTCTGGCATAAAGAGGTCCCTGCATCTTAGGACGTGTTATTAATGTCTGTGTTATAAACTTTGTAAGTTGTTTGCTCGCTTACTTTCTAAGTGATTTATTTGAATTTATTTGTGATATGCTCGCTCTTGAATTTATTTGCGATTACTTGATGCTAAGAGAATTATTTGAATTTATTTTTCTACTTGTTTAATTTTAATTCTTTAGAGGTTGCCTAGCATTGAACACTGCATTGGCTGCGAATCTACGTTAAGGACAAGATACAATGGCAAAAAGATTTGAATCATTCAACATTGGTGTGGGATTGGCGCAAGCGCAAAATGAGGATAGCGAGAAGAATGTGGTACAAAGAAGTGTGTTGGTCAATTTAGGAAATACCTTCAGCCTTCTTCCTAACACAAGTTCAGCTTCCAGCTCAACCCAAAACATTTCCTTCACTATTTGTCCTCACCCAGCTCCCACATATATACCGCCAAGATACTCTATTAAACCAGAAGCTTTGCAAGTCACGTTGATGCCTAATGTTCAAAAGCCTGCACTTGCAGCACCCTTCACAAAAAATCAGCAAAATCAGCTAGCGGTATGCCAATACAAGAGAGCGAGAAATGAAACGAATGTAATCAATTGGGATGACTCGGATAGAGAGCTTCACAATTTAAGGAGAATTGTCGAAGAAGAGATGCGGGCAAGAAATGTCCAAAGTTTAAGATATGAAAACTTGTGCATGCTTCCAAATGTTGAGTTGCCGCCAGGATTCAAAGTGCCAAAATTCAACACCTTCAATGGCAGAGGAAATCCTATTACGCACTTGAAGGACTATTGTAGCAGATTAATGGGAATTGGACGAGATGAAGCCATACGAATGAAATTGTTCATTCAGAGCCTATCAGGGTTAGCATTAGATTGGTACACAGAACAAGACTTTCGCAAATGGTACACATAGGAGGACATGGCCCGCGACTTTGTAGAACATTTCAAATTTAACATCGGGGTTAGTCTGAACCTTTATGATATGCTTGAGATAGAAAGAATGCCACATGAGTCTTTCCAGGAATATGCCATCCGATGGAGATTGGAAGCTTCAAAGATACGCCCTCCATTGCCCGAGAATGAGTTGATTTCAACTTTCATCCACATGCAAAAGGCCATATATTATGAAAATTTGTTATGTGCGCGGTTACATGACTTTTCTGATCTAATTCAAATTGGAAAGCAAGTAGAAGCGGGAATTCGAGCAGGAAGAATTGTTGACACTTCATCAGTACAAGCAACTTTTCAAGCTGAGACATTCAACAACTTGCAAGGCAAAAAGAGAGAAACCGACTCAGCTGTCAGGTCTACATACCAGCCGCAATCACGACAGAACTATCAAGTTTCACGTGATCATATATCTCTTCATCAACGAGGCTTTCAATATCAACCCGATCAAGCACAGTCTAGCTTACGACAGTCAGAGCACGTAAAAACCTACCGCCAGATTTTGATTGGTCCAAGAGTTGTGCTTACCACTCTAATATTCCAGGTCATGACACAGAACATTGCCCGACACTTAAGCATAAGATCCAGAACATGATCGAAAAGGATAAGATAAGTGTGCAACAAAATAAATTGTGCGACAATGATGGCCCTCCAGTTGCAAATGCAATTATTGTTACCGGTGATCCATCAAAATTGGCACCGAGACATTTGAAAAGGAAGCGTGGAATTAAGTAAGATGATTGAAGGGATCTACTGTCACTAGCATTCTCCACCCACTTGCCTCATGATCAACTTTCCTTCTTCTAATTTTTGCTAAAGCTTGTATTATGAACTACATTGACCTGATTCCTTTGGGATAAGTAGGCAGTCCATTATTGGACACGGTCTTAATATAGTGAAAATTCCATTTTTCCCACAAAGCAACACTGGGGCAGCTTTGCAAATAGACTATCATTATTCGACAAAAGCATGAATCGAAATCCCGAGCAATATATTAGCGTCACCAGATTTGTTGCAATGTCATCACCACGAGAAATGCAGATTCAATGCCAAAGCTTTAGTGTTCAATGCAAGGCAACCATTTTATTTTACACTAACAAGTTTTCTTTGAGTAACACAGGGGCATATTTTAGCTATTCTTGAAGGACATCGCACAGTATCAAGTCGGCAATTGCAAGATTCAGATAAAGCAAAGGGCAAAGTCAACTTAATACTGATTAAATTTGAAACTTACAAATTTCTTTGTGTGCAGGAACTTTTAGATGCAAATTTTGGTAGGGTAGAAGGTCCCCAAATCTTCGGCACTGCATCATGAATATTTACTGCTGCAAATTACGTACTGCGTCAAACTCATCTCCCCGTATATGAATCAAGCATTGCAAAAGCTCTTCGCTCCGCACTAATTTTATTAAACATAAATCAAGCACTGCATTTAGGCTCGTCCACCTTTAATAGAACATTTTAGGCTCGTCCGCCTTTAATAGGACATATTAGCCTCGTCCGCCTTTAATAGGACATTTTAGGCTCGTCCGCCTTTAATAGGACATTTTAGGCTCGTCCGCCTTTAATAGGACATTTAGGCTCGTCCGCCTTTAATAGGAAGATATGTGTTAAGTGCTAGCCTTGTTTGGTCGTGTTGTCCTAATTGCTAATGGTAGCCATGTTTAAAGAGTAATTTAAATATCAGTTTAGGTATTTAGATTTAAGCATGTCAACTGATCAGTTTAATCAGCATTATGCCTATTTTAGCTCATGTTCCATATATTGTTTAGTTTACTGTCTTGTTTAGCTGCACCTCTCTACTATTTTTTTAGTTAAATCCACTTCCATTATGCTAAGAACATGATATCAGTAGCTCTTGGACCACGTTTAGAAAGTATCTCTCCTGTCTAGTTCTATCTGTGCCATTAAATTCATTAATACAGAGTATGATGCATGTTTAATGGTCACTAGTGGTTTATACATTATTGGTAATTTATGTGAGTTGGATCAATGGTATTTAAAGGGGTTTTGAGCCATCATGTGACTAGCATAAGATCTGTTTTTGGGAAGGGATTTGCAAGTTTAGATAAAATATGATGTGTTCTTGTGTCATCAGTGTCAAAAATGTGTTTCTTGTACTTTATATGCTTGTTAGTTAACAGCTAGATCAGTCTATTAGCTGTTGGTGTTAATAGATATTGTGATAGTTCCTGCTGGGATTAGGCTTAGAAGTTTCACATATGTCCAGTATATAAATTAGTTGGATAGTTAGCCTTGATGTGGTCCTTCTGAGTCAGTTTTTGTTGTTATGTTGCTTGTAAACTACCTGGTTGGCATCCCATGGTTAAAATGCTGAAATGACTGATTTAACTCTGCTTGTACTCATATAGAATGAGTAGCGGATAATTTAGTTCTACTACGCCTTATCTTGCTTAAATTTCCTAAACTGCTGGTTCTGTTTTGGTCCCATTTGAATCAAGTTCGAAGCTTTTGAATGATTGTCCCCAAGTTCGAAGTTGTACTAGCATATAAGTTATTCAAGCCATCGTGTTATGGTGGTTCCTCATTCCTGTGAATTGCCATTATTTGCCAGTATTTTAGTTCCTCTAAGTTAAAGTCTACCCGGGCTGCTGGTTATTTTTAACTCGTTGTTCATCTTGATTATTGAAACAGTTAGTCTGGAATTGTTTTAGAAAGCTCAGAGATAGATAGATTGTTTGATTGTGTTTTTCTTGGTAAATTAATGTTATCTACTCCTTAAAGTCAGTAAGGTATTAACTGAGTCTAGAAACTGGTTCAAATATTCCAAGAGGATTAGTTTATAAGCGTTAGGATGATCTTGAATAAACTCTTAAATTTAGAAGTTATTACTTATAGAACTCATTGGCAGCTCTGGAGAAATCCTTAAAGTTGCGTTCTTCTTAGTTTTGTTTGATTGGTTCTTATCCTCAACCTTTGTGTCTGACCTCAAATGTGCTAGAATTTAAGGTCTTAAATGATAAATAAGATCCAAAAGAAAACTGTTCATGCCTACATCCTGGCCCGATCCGTTAATTCTCGTAATCAAAGAATAGTGTGTACTCTTAGTTGCTATGTGGAAGAGGTTTTGCATTCCAAAAAATATTCAAAATGAAGAACGTATGTTTTAATTGTTACATATTCTTTGCAAAACACAACTTTATGTGAAGATCATTTGCTAATTGTTATTTCTCTCATTTTGTTTTCTACATGTACACATCGGAGCAAACGGAGTCTTAATTCGGGACTTTATCAAAACGAAGTCTCAAGCTGAGACTCGGCACATCCCTCCATATAGTCATCTCGTGTCGCAATTCTTAAATCACCTCGGGCAGGCGAAACTCGTTAGAGATCTCCTGCAACTTTTTTTTTTTTTTAATTTTCTTTTTTTCTTTTTCTTATCATTCATTTCCTCTCATCCATCTTTATGATTGCTAATTTGTATGTGTTTTGGATTGTGTGCGGTTTAAAATTAGGTGTAGAACCTATGATTCACGTAGGATTAGAAAGGGGTAGATTTTACCGTTTAGGATCACCGCTCTGAACATTAAGTACTTATTTTCACCATAAAGAGTGCATCATTCATATAATAACACTTTAAACTTTGTTAGTTATAAGTTATCTTTTTTTTTCTCTTCAAATCTACTTTCTTAAATTTTTGAACCTTAACTAATTAACCTAAGTTTGGCCGGATAACCGTAGTTAACGGATTCTAAAGGATGCCTAACCCCTTCCCTTTAGGATAATATAGAACCCTTACCTAGAATCACACTGATTAAGCAGACTATTAATGGAGGTTTAGTTAGCTTTACCTTAGTTAATAATTAGGTGCCCTAATTCACCTTAAAATCAATTAGGTGGCGACTCCTTAAAATAAAGCAATTTAGGAATCACCAATATGTTGTACTCCGCTTCAACCCGGTTAAAATGGGGTATGACAGCTTGGCGACTCTGCTGGGGACTTTAGGTTCTAACCATCACAAACTTAGGTTAATAATTAATTTGTTGTATGTTTGGTTGTTTTTCTTTATTTTTGCCTTTATTGTTGCCTTATTTGTTTCTCTTATGTTCTTTTAAGTGATTGTTTTATTATGTGAAATTTTCTATGTAATAATATGTTACTGCTTTCTTTAACTGGCATTTCGTTCATATTTCCTCCATTTTTGGAAGAACTCACACTTTCACACGTACACGCGAGGTGTGTTTTGCGCACCCGTAAAATTTCTGCATAGAATCCAAATTGTAGGAGAGTTGGCGTATGCGCGGGGTGCCCGAGTAACAGGGACCGCGTAGCCTTCTCACTCGAGTAGTCCGCTCGGGAACCTTGTGTCTAGTAAGTCAAATCTTAGAAAACCTTAAGATAGAGCTTTGCCACCAATTTTATTAAGTCATGCATGCATAAGCCTTAGGTGGGTCGTTCCTTGGTATCGACTCCACGATTAGGAAACCTGCCAAATTGTCGACGGGTTTTTATAACCCAACGACCAACAATGCATATTATGTGTAACGTGATAGTGATAGAAGGATCCAAGCCTAATCATGGCATGTCGAGTTTAGGAATCATTTCTTTTTGTAGGATAGCTCTGCCATAATGTAGCATTATGTGTTCTTTATGTGCTTTGTTTAATGTGTTTTAGATTGGATTTGATTTATATGTTTGAAACAGTATTCAGCATAGTATCGAGGCTTCTTTAGTTTTAAAGCCGTGAGGATTAGCAATGTCTTAAAATTGATATGAATACTCTTTCAAATGTTAATACCCTTTAGTCACAACTTCGATTTGATAAATGCAAAGGAAGAGTAAGCTTGAAGCTCAGGTCTGTTACGATTGAAACCTGTGATCTGTCTAGCAATTAGATGAGTACTCAACTTATAAGGATTGTTTAGTTCATTTTTTTAAATTGTAACAGACCTGTTTAGTATAAATCAGACCTGAATTGGTGTGCTCATTGGCTTTGTCAGTCAGTCTATGTTAGGTTTTGTAGCATATTTGCTTAGTTTAGCTATTCAGTCAAGTAAATGTTTGTTCATCCCGTTTGCATCTTGTTTGAGTGCTTTAGTTTAAGTGTCTATCTATGGAGTTTTGAGTGTTTATCTATTAAGTTACACCACGTCTAGACTACTGAAGTTGTTTGGCTATTTAGTTAAGAATCTTCAAGTTCAGAGTAGCGGTACCACGTTTGAATCTCGTTTATGAGGCTGTGTTAAATAAACATGGTTGATATGCATGTGTTTACTCTTGCTTAAATAGTCAGATAAAACATCATTGCGTAGATGTTCAAGGGTGATTATGTTATGACTAGGATCATATGTTGATGTTGGTTGCTAGTCTTTTATTGTCTCAGTCAGATAAGACGTCATTGCATAGATGTTCAAGTTATGATTAGGATCATATGTTGATGTTTGTTGCTAGTCTTTTATTGTCTCAGTTAACTTGAATCATAATAGTTTGGATAGGGTAATCCTCGCAACTTGATTAGCAGATCTTTGTTGACTTAGCTAATATGTGTATGTGTTTCTGTTTGGGATTTTGATAGTCTTGATTTTCTAGTTCTGCCAAGTGCTGTGTATAAAAACATGATTATTATGAACATGAGGGATCACATGTGGGATATTTGCTTGCTTAAAAATGATTAGCAATTTTCTCGTTTGTTTAATATTAGTAGTTGCAGCCCTGATAGATTAGTGTGTTTCAATTATATGTTTACTTTTCCCAAAGCAGTGCAGAAGTATTAAAACTCAATCCATGAATTTCCTAGCTGAAGTTGTGAAGTTGATCTGTGAAAGATTTTTGCTGAAGGGTTCTTTTCTCTTTGTCGCTCAAAATTCTAAGTGATTTGGTTCATGGAGAATTTAATCCCGACCATGAGCAGATTTCTTTATCTGTTGAGGTATGTTTGAAGTTGTGCATGTGCATCTCTGGAGACTAAGAGACTAAGTTATGTTTTGTCATTCCTCCAAATAACATCTTTATTTTCTGTCTCTAGCCTAGCATATGGCTGTCATTAATTAGTATCATTCCTTAAATATGAGCATGACTAATTAGAGATGTGGATATCCATTTTGAATATCATCTGAAGCATGACTACAGTCCTCATTCCTTTTCTTTCAAGCATGATGATAGTTTTAGTTTGGATCTCTTGAATGAGTGAGAACTTGGGAAGAACTGGTTTGCCTTTTACTACTAGTTTCTTGTTTTCAGTGTTTTTTTTTCCCTTGTTAAATTACTTTGGACATAATGAGAATATGTGGATATGTTCATCTCCTCTTCACATTTGGAAACTAATACTTTAGTCCTCTTAGACCATTTCAAACTTGGGTGTTATTGTGATCTTTGACTAGTGAAATATCCTATTTTATATGATCTTGTCAAAATTCCTTTTATCTCCAAATACTCATTATTCACCCCTCTCTTTCTTTGCATGACTTGGGGAGTTACCATCCCAAATGTACTTGAGATGACACTGAACTCGATGACATAAAGATAACTGCAAATGCTATCTAAACTTTTGATATTGTTGGTTGCTCCTTTTTCCTGATTTATTTGGGCTATGAGCTGCTATACTCTTTGGCCATCTTTTTGTTTTATTTGGTCCACGGACTGCTGTGCTCGCTGGCCAAATTCCTGCTACACCGAGACACATTTGCTGCTGCATCTCTATGTTGCCATTTTCAGATAAATGGGTTGTTGTTTATTACTAGTTGCTACACAGCTGGCTGCTGGTTCTGAGCCTTAGAATTTGAGTCAATTTGTTGTTCCTTTTAGTATGCAATTGCTTCATCTTGAGGTTGAATGGTTGATGCACTTTTGGGGATGAATGCCTATTAGAAGCCATATTTTAGGATATTATGCCGCATTGAATTAGCCAAATAACTAGTGATTTTGAACCAGTTTGCTGCCACAACTTTTGAGTAAATAAGTCACTATATTTGGTTCGTTATTGATGCACTTTGAGGCAGATTTGATGCTTAAATGCTACTGAGCTTTGGGACCATTTGCTGTTAGAATCTAGGACACTGTTCCATTTGGTATTTGGTGTAGCCTTCACTTTGTTTGTTGGCGCTATGCTGTGATTTCTGAATTCCTTAGCTTATATATGTGTGCATCATCCTATGCCTCGCAATCTCTAGCTTCCATTGAATATGACCAAGTGAATAAAGTTCTTATCCTTTAATACAGAGATTTTTTTGTTAAAAGTAAGGAAATGAATATCATGTTCAGGCCTGTTAAAGAAAGCTAAAAATGATTTGGATATTAAACCTTGTGTGACTATATCTCTCAGTTTTAAAATGCATACAAATTTTGCTTTGTGTCCTGTTTGTTCCTTTCTTTTACATAGTTGTTGGTATGCTGATAAAAGGAAAATGAGGAAGATCACATGGTCAGTTTAAGTTGAAATTAATAGATCATGGCTTGATGTGAGTTTATGTCCATCATAAGGAGGGCAACCTGTGTGCTTTCAACATCATCATGTCAGCTTAAAAACCAGAATTTTATTTAGGTTGAATCAAAATGATTGGGGTATTGCTTTAGGCTTCAAACTTTCTGGAACATACTGTAGAGGTATTCTAGCTGATGAAGTATAACTCTGTGTGTAATCCTGTTCTACTGTTTGAGGAAACTGTTGTTGTTGTACATTTGATAAACCAGACTTATGCCTATATATGTGTCTATAAAATGTTGTAAGTTTTGGTGTAGTTACAACATGTGTAGAATTTCCCTTTTAAATAATTTTATTGTTTCAATCTTTATCCTCAGGTTGTTCTGCTGTTTGAAAGTCCAAGGCAAGTTTTGGGTTTGGTTTAGCCTCCTCCAATAGCCTACTATGCCGAGGTTCTAAAAACCTTTGGATCTTGTGTGGCATTGGAAACATGGATGGTGGTAGCCCCGTTTGTTGTTTTATCTTTTAAAAATTGATGTTTAGTCTGAGGTTCAGGTGTTGTGTGGTATGTCTATTTGTGCCTTCCTTAAGTACATAAGCATAGTTAAAAGACAAGAATAGGATGAGGCGATGCAACAACTTTCATTTGAAAGGGTTTTCCCAATTTGAGAGATACACAAATCTGATTAGATTGGTATATCTTAGCAGTATATCAGTTTCCTGGTTTTGAATATACAAGAGGCTACTCTTTGTATATTTAGTGCATATTTGGTGTTGCAAATTACGTACTGCGTCAAACTCATCTCACCGCATATGAATCAAGCATTGCAAAAGCTCTTCGCTCCGCACTAATTTTATTAAACATAAATCAAGCACTGCATTTAGGCTCGTCCACCTTTAATAGGACATTTTAGGCTTGTTCGCCTTTAATAGGACATATTAGGCTCGTCCGCCTTTAATAGGACATTTTAGGCTCGTCCGCCTTTAATAGAGGACATTTTAGGCAGGTCCGCCTTTAATAGGACATTTAGGCTCGTCCGCCTTTAATAGGACATTTTAGGCTCGTTCGCCTTTAATAGGACATCTTAGGATCGTCCGCCTTTAATAGGACATTTTAGGCTCGTCCGCCTTTAATAGGACATTTTAGGCTCGACCGCCTTTCATATGTTGCATGGGCTGTGCACCGCCCTTTGAAATTTCTGCATAAGGCTGAGCATCGCCTTTCATATATTGCATGGGCTGTGCACCACCCCTTTGAAATTCCTGCATATTTAAGGCTGACCACCGCCTTTCATATTTTGCATGGGTTGTGCACCGCCCTTTGAAATTTCTGCATAAGGCTGAGCACCGCCTTTCATATGTTGCATGGGCTGCGCACCGCCATTTGAAATTTCTGCATAAGGCTGAGCACCGCCTTTCATATGTTGCATGGGCTGTGCACCGCCCCTTTGAAATTTCTGCATAAGGCTGAGCACCGCCTTTTATATATTGCATGGGCTGTGCACCGCCCCTTTGAAATTCCTGCATATTTAAGGTTGAGCACCGCCTTTTATATGTTGCATGGGCTGCGCACCGCCCTTTGAAATTTTTGCATAAGCCTACCGCCTTTTATATGTTGCATGGGCTGTGGATACAGGGAATACCAGATGCAGTACCTCCAGATCAAATGGTAAGTCTAACTCATAGGCGACCTCGCTTATCTTCCGGATGGCCTGATACGGCCCGATATACCGCGGATTGAACTTACTCTTGTACCGAACCCCATTACGCCCTTCACAGGCAATTAATCACATCCGGCCCAATTAATTTAGTCTCGCTCACGTCGAACTAACCAATCAGAGATCTGCATTTTCTACCATATAGGGCCTCGTACGGTGCCATCGGGATATTGGAACGATAACTATTATTATAGGCAAGTTCAATAAGCGGCAAATGATCAATCCCAGCTACCTCTGAAATCAATAGCACAGGCCCGCAACATATCTTTCCGTGTCTGAATAGTACGCTCAGCCTGTATGTCAGACTGAGGATGAAATGCTGTGCTAAACTCACTTGAGTCACCCAGTCCTTCCTGGAACAATCTCCATAAGTTAGCCGTAAGCTAAGCACCGCTGTCGGTTATAACAGATACCGGAGTCCCGTGAAGTCTTATTATCTCTTTAATATACAATTTGGCATAATCCTCAGCTGTATAAGTAGTTCTATCCGAAAGGAAATGAACTGATCTCGTCAATTTATTGACAATAATCCAATTAGAATCGTAGCTGCGCAGAGTGCGCGGTAAACCTATAATGAAGCCCATGTTAATCATTTCTCATTTCCAAACTGAATTTTTTTCCGTTTCCTGTAGTAATCCGCCGAGCTTTTGATGCTCGATTTTGACTTACTGGAAATTTGGATATTGGCCAACGAACTCTGCAACGTCTCTTTTCATACCGTTCCACCAGTATAAGCTTTTGAGATCATGGTACATTTTTTTGGATCCAAGATGAACAGAATGCTGAGTATTGTGCTTCGCTGGAAGAAACATAAATGTGTACACAAAGTTTCAAAATGGTCTTTAAGTAAATAATGCAATCCAACCAACCTTTCAAAATAAGTAACACACACTAACATACTTCCTTTAAATAAATAATGAAACACAACATACGTGCTGCTTGCGGCACAGTATCAATAATAGCCCTTTCGAGTAGCCGCTTCCGGCTCAATATCGATAATAGCCCCTTCGGGCAGCCCTGCAACATCAGGCACACATAATCTGCCTCTGTACAACAATACCCCATCAGGTGCAACCTCAAGCTGGGTCCTTTCCTTATCAAGGGTTGTATCTCTATATACTGTACCAGAATAGGGCCCTCAACCCGACACTGTTTTACCTTTTTCCATAACTGATGATTCAACAATTTCTCAAACAGAAATTCCAGTATCTCCAGAATCTACCAAACGGACTCCGAAGCTAACTAACTGATAAATTGTCACGAACCAATTCTTTCTTATCAGACTGTACATCAGTCAAACTGCCCATGGACTTGCGGCTAAGTACGTCAACTACCACACTAACTTTTCCAGGATGATACAACATATTGACATCATAATCTTTCAATAATTCGAACCATCTTCTCTGCCGCAAATTCAGCTCCTTTTTCTTAAAATATACTGGAGGCACTTATGGTCCGTATAAATATCAACGTGGACCCCATGCAAGTGATGCCGCCATATCTCTAAAACATGAATCACCGCAGCTAATTCTAGGTCATAAGCGAAATAATTTCTCTCGTGCGGTCTGAGCTGTCGGGGAACATGGGCCATAACTTGACTGTGCTGCATTAGTACCCAACCTATCCTAGTATCAGGAGCATCACAATAAATAACATACCCATCTGGACCTTCAGGAAGAGTTAGAACTGGAGCTGTAATTAATTTTCCCTTCAGCAATTGAAAACTGCGTTCACAAGTACCGGTTTACTGAAATTCCACTACCTTCTGAAGCAGGCTTTGTTAATAAGGTCGTAGTAGGAGCAAATTTCTCCACAAATTGCATACCTTAGTCGATGTCGAAAGCCTAGGCCAATTCTTTATCGCTTTGATCTTGTGTGTGTCAATTATTTCCATTTATACTTACTTTACTTCACTTTCATCCGCTTCCCCCCCTTTGGGGTTATACTTATACCATAGTCATGTCTTTTCTTTCTGATCTATAACTTGATTTTCTTCGTGCAAGACCTTAACAAAATCACGAAGCGATGAGAACTATCGACTATATAGTACAAAATCTTATCCGATAGCTGGCACTCAAATAATGTAATTAATATAGCAATTTATCTTTTAATAATCATATCCTTCCTTCGTACCCGTTCCTTATCCGTCGTTCTATTTCTCTCGATAGTCGAATTACTTGATATTCACATGATTCATCATTCCATGCCATAGGTTTTTCTTTTGCCCTGCACTATTACCTTTTAGTTCGTTTTCGCAAATACTTTAGTGCTTTGCCCGTCGACTCTTTTAGAAGCTCTGCTTAATTACGTTTCTTACGGTTCACTTTTCCTGACATTCTTGATCTTCTTACCTGACGTCCCTTTTTATTGCCCGGGGGCTTGTATTTCACGATGCAGGTACGGAGTTACAGGACGACGCTTCTGATCATTAGGATTTACTCGTACCAGCTTATCGGTGAGCCCCATCTCATTCGGGGTTTAAACATTGTATTTCTCTGTTTAGTTTTGCATGTAAAGGAATGCTGGGGGCCTTGTCCCAGTAATTATGTTTTCCAGTCAGACTCATGATAGAGGTTTCATAGACTAGACCAGTCAGTTATGTTATGTCAGACATTTGAAGTCGTATAGCCATTTTGGCTCACTCATGTTTTAAACAAGTACTTTATTAAGTATTATGAATTATTACGTTTTACAAAGGCTCATCATGCATTCACGTTATATTCCGCTTATGTTATGCATCATGATGATTCAGCAAGTCATGTGGTTCGCTCGGTCACATGTAGTCAGGCACCGAGTGCCGTGTTACGTCCAGGCCATGGTTCGGGGCGTGACAGATATGATTGCGTTAGTTGCCCCGCACGACCTTTATTACGTAATTTAAGGCAAATCGGGGTCTTAACACCTTCAAAACATTCTCGTAGCGGATCCCACCCCGATCTAGAGAGAATTCTTTTACTTTTTCTGACTATATAATTACCGTGTCGCCCCTTTCTAAATCCTTAATATCTACCTTCACCTATTTATATAATCCTGGACAACCCACCAGTTTAAATTTTCATTCCACAATTTCCATCTCCAATTAATCGATGAGAATTAATAAAATATTACTGTAGGGCGTTCTCCAACCACCAGCAGAAGAGATCTGGAGTCCGACGAACATCGCGGAATCTCAATTCACATGATTACCCCCATATTTATATTTTTCTTTTTAAGTCGTGAGCGAACCATTTAATTCCCAACTGCCTGTCATACATTTAGTATTCTTCAAATGAATCGAAACTTAATCGTTGGACATTTCTGCCCTTCAGCATGGGCTTTTCTACAGCACGATGTGGTTGGGACGTATTTTGGTCCGTTTAAATGAATTGCAAATTTACTGCTCATATATGCCTTCCCGAAATAAAATTTCCCAGATAAGGATGAGGCTTCTCACGAATGACACGGAGGGTATCTCTTGAACTTTAAGCCAACATAATA
The DNA here is from genome assembly GCF_019175385.1 of Lycium barbarum. NCBI lineage: Eukaryota > Viridiplantae > Streptophyta > Magnoliopsida > Solanales > Solanaceae > Lycium > Lycium barbarum. Next base: position 112,922,457 of record NC_083347.1, on the reverse strand, counting down.
GATTTACCCTATCGGTATTGACTTTCAAGACGTATTAAGAACTTATATCTTATTTTCCTTTTTATATTTCTGGAAAAATTTGGGCAGAGGTTCCTCTGTATTTCTTACTATCCCAAAACCTGCACGCAGAAAATACCAACCATGCCTCACAGGGCCAACACATATACGTATATATATATATCGTATCATGTCGTGTCATAGCCATACAGGGCTAACAATTTCAAATAAAAGTATGAAAATGTCGAAACTTACCTCACATGCCTAACTCAAACGGCATCGAAGGCACTTTCCTGTTTACTTTTCTGTTCAATCTTCAACTTTATATTTCAATCATACCTCAAATAACTTCCCCGACATACATCTTTCATACCATTGCTTACCTGAGTACTGTGTAGCTTCCAATATCATCAATCATTGTCTTCTGTCGATGCCGTTCTTTGGCTGAAATCAAAGGTTAGTAGGAAGGAATTCATTTCCTACGGCTGGCTCTATCGCACGGTCTAAGGTTCAAAGAAAGGTAACATCCTAAATGTCCTGTAGCCTCCTGTTTATAGATGTGGTGCACAACACACCGATAAACAAGACTCTACGAGACACGGCCTGTAGACATTCCGAGGACAAACCGCTCTGATACCACTTTTGTCACGACCCAGCCCCGTAGGCCGCGACTAGTGCCCTACTTGGGCACCCAAACGGACATACAAACCAAATCGTCATATTATAGCTTAACTCAGATTTAATATTAATTATTATAAACATATCTGATATCAACATTATCTTAAGCGGTCGTGCGTGCAAAGATATCATATCAAAGCCAAAAGGGGCGGTGGAATACACATCGCCGATCATAAGCACATATACAAATATACAGGCCATTCTGGCCGTATCCAAATCTGATAGGTTGGCGAAATATACATCGCCAGATACATAAACGTATACAGACAAATGGGCCGTTTTGGCCATAATAGTAAACGGGACCGCACTAAGACGCAGATCACAAACAAACGCGCTCACACAATGACCCATGATCCACATATATGACTACAGGCCTCTACAAATCAAAACGAAGACATATGACGGGACAGGGCCCCGCCGTACCCAAATAGTCAAATGTATAGAGACATATACGTAGCAAAAGACATATGTACCAAAATGTGGGCTCTGGATCAAAGGAGCACTCTGTGATAGCAGAATGTGTGGCCTACACTGGCGGATCACGAACCTCTGTACCTGCGGGCATGAAACGTAGCCCCCCCGAAGAAAGGGGGTCAGTACGAAAGATGTACTGAGTATGTAAAGCATAGAGTACAGAAATACGAACCATAACTAACATAAAAAGGTACAGAGAGAAAATACCAAATCAGTACATCAGAGTCTGTGCTGAAAGCGTATGTATATATATCATGCAAGTAAAAATCATGCAAAGGCTCAGGAACGTGGTCACCACTCCGACGCTGGTGCCACACACAGCATAACACCAGAAGGTTAAAATCTCCGTACATCTCCAAACACACATATCATCATAACATATCATTAGCCATATCACAGCATAACTCCAAACGGAACCCGACCCTATGGCGAGGTCTCGGGAACAGTAACACAGCATACAGCCGAATTTATCATAGCGCGCACGAATCATAACCGGCCCGGGAACCGGTGAATGAAGTCATAATAAGGGCACGAGCGGAGTCGTGAGCAAACAATGCAATTTATATATCAAAATACCTTTTGAAACTTGATAAAAGCATATGCTAACTCATTAGTCAAAGTAGTTCGAACCATTAGCCAATACGGGGTTAATCTCCCAAAAGTATTTCCAAAATGGTATTTATGGTTCAAAATATAATTTAGAAAATCGTGGCAATCAAAACATTATTTTACGATAGCAAAATTCATAATCAAAGGTCCATTGCCGACATTATACAAAAACGAGCCTAATAGAGAAAACAAAGGAATCTCGGGGTTAGCGGGCCCACCTCGGGTCAAGTCGAGGTGGCGGACATGAATCACGGACATTTGGGGTCTATGGAATCACACATAGGAGTTTCGAAGCGAGTCGATTACATTTACAAAAGTTTCGGACATTTGATCACTTTTCAACAAAATATGAGTTCTATAGTTCAATTCAATTGAATGAATAGTACTCGATTTCCAATTCGGATTTCCATGAACAGAATTGCCTCCGGGGCTCAAATATCGACCTAGTATACCTAGGACATGCCAAAAGAAGGAATGGGGTAGCCTTACATACCTTTCGCGCTCTTTACGCTTGCCCAAAATCAAACTCCGTTTCGCTCAGAATCTACAAATGGTCAAAGTTACCAATTAGGAATTGCAAGACTTCAAGAATTCACTTAACTTTATATTTGTCTACCGAAATTTCGGCAGCCTTTCCCCTATACATATAACATCCCCGAGGCTTAGCTCGGCTCAATATATCATCAACAACAACCCACAATACCAAAGACATCACAAATCACAACAAAATAGGTCTAACGTCAATATTCTTCTTTTCTACATAAAGCGACGACTTTCATTCGAACTTCACAACATCAAACTAACATCAACATTATCGTATTCATTTTCTCATTCAAGGTTATTCAAACGTATTCCAATAATATTCCAAGCAATATACATGAATTCAAGCAATCCGCCACTTTCCATATTCTATCCGAAGCGTCAACACTACGACGAACCTACTAACTCACATTGTTTCCTTCCAAATTCATTAACAATATCCATAATTCACATTTAGAATCTTACTTTCATAATTATATAAAATCTACATTAAAATCACATAGTTTCCCATAACAACCTACAACCAATTTCAATGCCAACTCAACTCGTTAAACCTTTATTTACGTCATAAATGCCACAACGACACAACTAACACACTAAATGAATTCCATTTCATCTCCCCTTCACTATACTATGGCTCACGGCCATGATTCACCACACACACACACACGGCTTCACACACACACATCACAACTCCATAATTCTCATCTAATATCAATCATTACAACATATATGCTTATTCCATAACACAAAAGAATAGATATATTACCTTTTTCTTTAAACTTCAACTTGCCGCAAACGTTGCTCTCTTGCTTAACTAATTATACCACGTCGAAGAGCGTCTTGAACTTAACAAGAATTCAAAAAGAAAGAGATTTTTGGATCAATGTTTAAGAACTTGGAATTTTTCCTCCTTTTTTTGTATGGCCGAAGGCCTCTATGGAGGTGTTCTCAACTTCCTTTCTTGAAGCTTCTTGTATAAGAATGAAGATTAAGCCCCCTTTAAGTTATTTATCACATGATTGTAATAACATGGGCTTGGGCCTATTTGTTCTACCATGGCCGGTCACCCTTTTCAATTGGGCCTCAATTTTTTCTAAAAATATTTTGAGCCCAATAATTCAAAGATCTTATTTGCAATTCCCGAAACTAATTTCTAAAATTCCAATTTTACCCTTGGCCTTCTTCCGTATTTCCGCATCAATATTTTTCATGACTAACACACACATATGAAATAAAATCAAATAGCCCTCATTTCCTACAAAGCAAGATTGTTCCCAATTTTTCGAATGCGCGAAAACGCGGGATATAACACACACGATGACATTGAACCAACCCGATTCGAATTGGTATATGGATACCGGCGCCACGTCCCATATGACATCCACAAAAGGTACTCTCTCGTCTTATTTTAATTTGAGCAATCGTAATACTGGCATTGTTGTTGGTAATGGTAATTCAATTCCAATTCGAGGTTGTGGTCATGCTAAATTGCCTCCCCCGAACCCTCCTTTATTGTTAAACAATGTCCTTCATGCGCCAAAACTTATAAAGAATTTGATATTGGTTTGTAAATTTACTACTGATAACTATGTGAGTGCTGAATTTGATCCTTATGGGTTTTCTGTGAAGGATTTCCGGACGGGGATGGCTCTCATGAGGTGTAATAGTAGGGGTGCTCTCTATCCATTGTCCACCTTCAAATATTCCACCAATTCACCGTTGACTTTTGCTGCCTTGTCTTCAACCCGTTGGCATGATCGTTTGGGCCACCCGGGAGCTTCTATTTTGGATTTTCTTAGGCGTAATAAAAGCATTGAATGTAATAGTTCTAGTTCATCTAGTATTTGTCATTCTTGCGTTCTTGGTAAACATGTTAAGTTGCCATTTGCTAGTTCTATGTCCGAAACTTTGTTTCCGTTTGACATTATTCATAGTGATTTGTGGACTTCTCCGATTTTGAGTTCTATGGGCCATCGTTATTATGTTCTGTTTTTGGATGATTTTACCAACTATTTGTGGACTTTCCCTTTGGCTAGAAAATCTGATGTTTACTCAAAATTCTTGAATTTTAGGACCTATATTCTTACTCAATTTGAACGTCCTATCAAGAATGTCCAATGTGATAATGGGAGGGAATATACTAATAGCCAATTCGGAAAGTTTTGTGCGTCCAATCGGATGTCTTTCCGTCTTTCGTGTCCTCATACATCCTCTCAAAATGGGAAAGCAGAAAGAAAAATTCGTTCACTAAATAATGTCATCCGGACTCTTCTTGCTCATGCTTCCATTCCTCCGTCTTTTTGGCATCATGCATTGCAAATGGCGACGTATCTCCTTAATATTTTACCAAGTAAGCTATTGGGTCACAAATCAGCTTTAGAGGTCCTTTACCAACGGAAACCATCTTATTCTCATCTCCGAGTCTTTGGGTGTTTATGTTATCCCCTTTTTCCGTCTACTACTATTCACAAGTTGCACCGTCGGTCAACTCCATGTGTCTTTTTGGGATATCCACCAAACCATCATGGCTACAAATGTTTTGATTTATCTTCCAATAAAATCATTATCTGTCATCACGTTTTATTTGATGAGACTCGATTTCCGTTTTCCAAAATCCATACTCCGGCTCCCACCGCTTATAACTTCTTTGATGATGGCCTCTCTCCTTACTTCATCCATCATATAGCCGCCAGCCCTCCATCGCTGCCCGCGACATAGCACCACGGCGACACCTCCCAAACTGGGCAGCAGCCTCCGTCATCCTCTATGCCGGACCAGTCTGCCTCTCTCCCCCACCAGCTTGCCACCAGCCCGCCAACTTCGTCCATTCCTACTCCTGTCCAGCCCAATACCCGCACTCACATGGTCACTCGTAGTCAACGCGGGATTTTCAAACCCAAGCAACCATTTAATCTACATGCGACGGTTACCAAGTCCCCCATACCTCGTAAACCGTTGGATGCGCTACGTGACCCGAATTGGAAATTGGTCATGGATGATGAATATGATGCTCTTATTAAAAATAAGACGTGGGATTTGGTACCCCGTCCACCTAATGTGAATGTTATTCGGTCTATGTGGATTTTTACTCATAAAGAAAAGTCTAATGGTGATTTTGAGAGGCATAAAGCCCGTCTTATAGGTGATGGCAAAACACAGCAGGTTGGCATTGATTGTGGTGAGACGTTCAGTCCGGTCGTAAAGCCAGCAACGATCCGCACTGTTTTAAGCCTAGCTCTATCTAAGCATTGGCCCATTCATCAGTTGGATGTCAAAAATGCATTTCTTCATGGCGAGCTCAAGTATATGCATCAGCCTATGGGTTTTAGAGACCCATCACGTCCCGATTATGTGTGTTTGTTGCTCAAGTCCTTATATGGGCTCAAACAGGCACCAAGAGCTTGGTATAAAAGATTTGCTGACTTTGTTTCTTCCATTGGTTTTGCTAATAGCAGGTCTGACCACTCCTTGTTCATCTATCGCAAAGGCCACCACTTGGCTTACATTTTACTATATGTGGATGATATTATTCTTACTGCTTCGTCAGATGCTCTCCGCTGTTCTATTATGGACCTTCTTGGCTCAGAATTTGCTATGAAGGACTTAGGTCCGTTGAACTATTTTCTTGGCATTGCGGTGACCCGTCACAAGGGTGGTATGTTTCTATCACAACGTAGTTATGCGGCGGACATTATTGAACGTGCAGGAATGTCCTCGTGTAAGCCTTCTTCCACTCCGGTTGACACTAAACCGAAGGTCAGTGCCTCTTCTGGCGATCTGTGTGACGATCCCACTCATTTCAGGAGCCTTGCAGGTGCTCTTCAGTATCTTACCTTCACCAGACCGGATATTTCTTATGCTGTACAACAGATTTGTCTTCATATGCATGCTCCACGAGATACGCATATGCTTGCTCTTAAGCGGATTATTCGGTATATTCAGGGTACACTTGATCATGGTTTGCATCTCTACTCATCGTCAGTTACTGATTTGGTTTCATACACTGATGCTGATTGGGGGGGATGTCCAGACACCAGACGCTCCACGTCGGGTTATTGCGTGTTTTTGGGAGATAATTTGATATCCTGGTCATCTAAGCGCCAACCTACTCTTTCCCGCTCTAGTGCAGAAGCAGAATATAGGGGGGTCGCTAATGTTGTTTCTGAATCATGCTGGATACGTAATCTTCTCTTGGAACTACATTGTCCGATCCCTAAGGCTACTTTAGTTTATTGTGATAATGTCAGTGCCATTTACCTGTCTGGAAATCCAGTCCAACATTAGCGCACCAAGCACATTGAGATGGATATACATTTTGTTCGTGAAAAGGTGGCGCGCGGCCACGTCCGTGTCCTTCATGTTCCATCCCGATATCAGCTCGCTGATATGTTCACTAAAGGACTGCCACAGGTCTTATTTGAGGATTTTCGGGACAGTCTCAGCGTTCGTAAACCTCCCGTTTCGACTGCGGAGGTGTGATAAATAATGTAAATATGTAGTCATAGAATATTTTGTAAATCTTCTAATTTAGGTTAGTATATTTTGTATCCTAATAGGACATTGTAACTATGATATATTTACCAATTCCATCAATGAGAATGATCACGGAATTAATCTCTTTCATCCATCATATCCTACAGGCAAAGGTTTATGTCCTCCTTTGTGTACTGTTTTGCTATATTATATAGACGGGTAGGGTCTAACCAAACCCCCATCGTCATAGGTGTGTAAAACCTAAATGAATGGATGAAAATAAAAAATAGAAATAGATAAAGATAAGCTGATTGCGTAACATTTTCATATATAGCTAAACTCCTTTTTAACGCATATGGGGGATGAAGACGACAGATCTCTGCTGATCATCATCAAGTCCTGTGACTAGAACATTTGCATGTGCTTATCATTCTTCAAATGGGAGAGTTTCGTACAATTTTGACCTCATCCTGCTATACTGATCTTTCCAAGAAGCACCGCAGCAATGGCATATATATCCAAAGAGAGAGACAGTACAAACTTAAATATATACTGATAATCTTTTAAAGTCCCCCAAAGGGCATACGTACATTTGCAAGCATGAAACTCTAACTCATGAATTCCTGTTAGAGTTGTATCTTTTAATTTTTGTTTTTATTTTCATCCGATATCTGGTATTTGGATTCAATTAAATTTGGGTTATTCACGCTGGAAAGTTTCATAATGGGGATAAAACGCTCCACAACAAAGGCGATTTCATCTGGGCAGCTCAATAAAAGCGCTGGCCTAAAGCTAACCTTAATAAGAAGACTTTAAGTTTATTTGATGAAAATTATATATTGTTTCATTTGAAGTTTATTCTTTTAAATTTTTGCGATGAAAAATTGTTAATTTTTCCTATAATCATTTTTTATGATATTCCTTTTCATTTGACAATGTAACCAGTTCATTTAGTCAACCAACTTACAATCCAATCTAGAACATTTTATGTTCTAAATAATCAGAGTAAAGTTTGTCTATAGAGACCTTGAAAAAATAGAAATATCATCGAAAGTTAAAGTTGAAACAAAATTGATTCAAGTAATTGAAGAAGACGTAAATAACTACTAATTTAATTATGTATTTCTTTCATCATATTTACCTCAACCACAAAATATTAAACTTTTGATTAATGATAAAATCAATTTTTGGGGCCCCTAATTTGTTGAGGCCTAAAGCTTATGCTTTAGCCGTTTGGGGGTTAAGCCTTAGCCGACACTGGATTTCATAGCCAGAGCTAGAACTAGAAATTTCTTGTTAAAAATGAAAAAGTACGTAATTATAATTATCACTCCACGATAGCCTTTATTGGTCCCATGTCTTGACTAATTTTTATGTCCACAAGAATTTTGTCACATTCAGTAGAAATAGTTCCAACATTCTTACAAGGAGGTGGACCACAATTTCCTTTGACCCCGTGACATAATTGTTGAATTTAACCTTACCAATTCATCCACCATTTTTACTATCCTTCGTCAGCTCAAAAACTTCCAGCAAGTACACTAATATATTTTGCTCGTGATTCTATGAATTGTTGTCTTTTCTCCTTTCATCTTCCTATTGGTTGCACTTAGGCCTAGCAAAACATGTATTTTGTTTTTTAATTAAAAAGTAATCAGCCAATCTGACCCAATTAAATATGGGTCGGATAACTGATGATTTGAAATTGGATCACATATGGTTATTATCCATATTATCTACTAAAAATGGATATCCATATCAACAATGTCCATTTTGTCGGCTTGTTATTTCTCATGAGTTCTTGATTTAGGGAGTCTAAGCTTATTTTGACTTCTAACTTGTATTCTCTTCTGGCCATTCCTGAAATCATAAAAAAATATAGATATTATCGGTTAACCCATTCTTTATCTGTGTTAAATATGAGCAAATTGGAAATTTTATCCGTTTTTGTTTAACCTTTCAACTCATCCATATCCGATCCGACTTGCCTGTTTATCAATCCTAGTTGTGTTGGTGTTAGCTTGAGTATATTCGCGTTTTAATTCCTAATTGAGTTTAACTTCTCTACACTTACGACATAAAAATATTTTATACAATAAGATCATTTTTTAGATAATAGTATAAATAAGTTTCTTGATAAACATGCAACCATAATCTTATGAAATTATATTTGGTAACCTCTTATCACAAATTCAATTTATTATTAGTATAACATAAAATTTTATATTATCAGTGTATAATTACAATGTATAGCTTAAATTTTTTAGAAAAAAAGAAGAAGTAGAACATGCTACCTGGCCAGGTGCTCCAGTTTCTATTTTGGCTTTATCTTGTTGGACCTATTGAGTTCTCCCACTTTAGAAATTCGGTCACCTCAGAGTATCTCCGTTTAATTAGGCTTTATATATCTTGTTACTTTCTTTCAGAACAAGAGATATGCCTTTTAAAAGCTTGAAACGAGTGCAAGTGTATAAATATTTATTGTGAATTTAATAACTTAAACGAGTTTTGAATTTGATTACTTCAAATGTTGGATTCGCCTTTGAATTCAGTACTCTAAATCCCTCCGCTAAAGCTAGGTTGTTTACATCCCACTCGCCGAAGTTGGGAAGTGAAGGTCTTTTTAAAGCTCGAAACGAGGGACAAGTATATTTCTCAATCTGTTATTGTCACTTAAGTATTAGCTAAAAGACCCATTTTAGCGGCAATCGTAATGGTGATTACAATGTTTGGCTAATAGTTTGTTCGGTCAAGTTTCTAAGATGTTAAAAATATTTATTTTTTAACTCAAAATGTGTTTATATTTTTGAACATAAGTGTTTTTGAGCAGTATAAGGCACTATTTTTTAGAACCTGAAAATAGATTTTTCTCGTAAGTATTTTTGGAACCTTGGTACAACAAATTGTTGCTCTAATACACTGATAAAATTAATTTTCAAATCAAGTAGTCAAACATAAATTACTACTATCCAAGATTACTTTTCTCGAAAGCACTTCTAACAAAAAGTATTTTTTCAAATAAGGAAATTTGAAAATTTAATTAAACAAGCTATAAACTTATAAGCTGAGCAAACGAACTTTTAAGTTTTTCGATTGATCTACGTGTTCGGTAAACAATAAAAGCGGATTTCCTCAACCTTAATTATTGCCGGTAAAACCTACTCCCAAATTGACCTTTGCTAATAACGGTACTTAAAAAATATTTGTTTATTTCACTAATTACCGTATATGTAAACTTCAATTTGATTGTCCTCTATATCATTCACGGCTTCATGATTATAATACTTCTCAATCATAATCATTGAACTAATAATTAAAACTACCAATTCACAAGATATTGCAGAGTGTTAAAAAGGAAAGGTACATTACTCAACATTTTTCTCATTTTTGGTTAGTCCTTCACATGGAATCTGCAGTCACTCTTTTATTAATTTTTCATTTTTAGTAGAAAGAATCTACAGTACTCATAACAAGTTTGAAGAAAAGACACTTTCTATGTCGATACAAAATTGTCACTCAACTTTAGAGATAGGTTGATATAAGTGATAAAATAGAATTTCTTGGGAATATTATACTACTACTCTACTAGACATAGGAACATTATATCTTATTCGAGTGGTCTAGAGATATCTCATGTACTACTTTTTGGATACATGCTTTTTTCTTGTGTACCTTACTATTACCTCCTTTTCAATTTATACAGTATACTTTGAATTGTCAGAAAATTTAAGAAAAGAATGAAGATGTTTAAAATTAGTAGTCTAAAATATGAAAAGAATGAAGATGTTTAAAGTTAGTGGTCTAAAATATGCAATATAATTGGTGTGGCTATAAACTTATGAAACTTATAGCCTTAAATATAGTACTAACATTTGCGTGATTATGAAAACTTATCATTAAAGGGTAAATGAGAAGTGTAAAGTATTAAACTTCCTAAGCCGTCACACGATCATGGCAGACTTAGAATAATCTGCTATGTTGATGAGTGATCAACTAAATTGATGTGTAAGCGAGAAAGTAGTTAACAGATTGAATGAAGAGAGAAAGAGTTTGGGAGAAGGAATTGAAATGAATTCATTATGTAAATGTTGATTAATCACAAAAGTTACAAGTTATGTATGTATATATACACGTGAACTTCTATACCTATACAATCAACTAGTCTAAAATATCTTCTACCAACTTAACTAACTTGCTAGTTCTCTAACTGATTATGACAGCTCACGGACAGCTCACACCTTCCTCATGCACATGCAAATCCCTTGGTATTTTAGTGAGAGCTGATCCTGTGTGACCAGCTCCATATGCTGCGTGTGTGCACTGCATTGCATTGCTTTGCTTCACTGCATTGTTGTGCACTGTTGTTGTTGCCATATCCTCCTTACATTGCTCAATATCCCCCTGCAAGCTCGGTGGTATGAAGATGTTCTTCACACTTAGCTTGGAAAGTAGATATGAATGTTGCACACGACCAAGACCCTTAGTGGTCGTTTGGTAGGTAGTCAAAATTACCCCGGGACTAATTTATCCCATATCTTGGGACTATTTTATCCCATCTCCTAAATGGGATAAAATAGTCCCTGGATAAGTGGGATAAGAAGGGATATCCTAGCTTCTACCATGGGATGCATTTTATGCTTTGTTTAGTATAAGGTATAAATTATCCCAGGATAAATTTATACCTTCTACCAAACATGGTATAAAAAATTAGTGCTGGGATATCCCAGCTTATACCATCCACCAAACGACCCCTTAGTGAATAAGTCAGCTGGTTGCTCAGTCATGGAGAACTACTTAGTGTGAATGAGATCAGCCTGGACCTTTTCTCGAATGAAATGATAATCAATGTCAATATGCTTAGTTCTCTCATGAAATACAGGATTGGCTGCGATCTGAATGGCAGCCTTACTGTCACACCATAATGTCACATGAAGGGCTAAGTGAACATCAAGTTCCTTGCACAAACCAATGAGCCAAACAATTTCTGCAACTGTTGAGGTAAGACTTCTGTATTCAGCCTCAGCTGAACTCCTAGAAATAGTGGACTATTTCTTGGACTTCCAAGAGATTAAAAAATCCCCAAATTTAACCATGTAACCAGTGATGGATCTTCTAGTGTTAACACAAGAACCCCAGTCAGCATCACAAAAGGCATGAAGTGCATCATTGCTATGGGCACTAAGAAAACATCTAGGCCAGGAGCCTGTTTGACATACTTGACTATTCTAGTTGCAGCCTCTAGGTGAGACATCTTGGGAGCATGCATAAATTGACTTAAGTTCTGAACAACATAGGAAATATCAGGTCTAGTGATAGTAAGGTAAAGTAATCTACCAATTAACCTCTGATAAGCACTAGGATCAGCTAGCACTGGATCAGGTACATGTTTGTTAGCATCTGATGTGTGCAGCTGTTGAGTGAGTGTGTCAAATGCTGGTGTAGTAATTTCTGATTAAGTTCCACTGGTGTAGGAACAGGCTTAGAGCCACTCAATCCCAAGTCTGAGATAAGCTCCAAAGCATACTTCCTCTGGTGCATGAGAATTCCATCAGCATTTCTGGCAAATTCAATGCCAATGAAGTATCTAAGCTCTCCTAGATCTTTGATCTTAAAACTGCCACTCAACACCTGTTTGGACTGATTGTTCAAGTTCATGATACTACCAGTAATTAATAAATCATCCACATATATCAAGATAATCACTATCCCATCAGCAGATTTCTTAGTCAATAATGAATAATCCAAATGACTCTGCTGATATCCTGATGTAAGTAAAGCATTTGTAAACTTTACATTCCATTTTCTAGAGGCCTGTTTAAGGCCATATAATGACTTGAGTAATCTGCAGGCTTTAGTACCCTACTTGGTGGTGGCAGGATCAAATCCTTGAGGCAGTTGCATGTACACTTCTTCCTCCAGATCACTTTGGAGGAAAGCATTATATACATCCATCTGTTGGATGTCCCATCCTCTAGTAGCAGCAGAGAGATTACGGTTCTGACAGTAACCATTTTCACTACAGGTGAAAATGTTTCTTGATAATTCAAGCCTTCCCTCTGGTTGTATCCTTTTGCCATCAACCTAGCCTTGAATCTTTCAGCATCTCCATTGGCTTTATATTTGATCTTGTACACCCACTTACAGCCAATTACTTTCTTACCTGGGGGGGGGGGGGGGGTAAGGTAACCACCTCCCAAGTCTTGTTATCTTGAAGAGCCTGAATCTCTTCCTTCATAGCTTGAATCCATCTGTTGTCTTTAATAGCTTGATGGTAGAATTGAGGCTCAGTATCAGCTGATAGATGTGCTATATAGCATTGATAAAAGGTGGACAAGTTGGCATAGTCTATACTGTTGGAGATAGAATATAGACACTATGGTGAGGGTCGTGGTTGTGATGTAATCCTTCTGCCAAATAGGGGGTCTGCCAGTTCTTCCTGATCTCCTCTTGTCATGTGGGATAGATAAAGTGGCATCAGCAGGTGCATTTGAAGAGTCTTCAACTTGTGCAAGTGGAACATCAGTAGGCTGCACATCAGAACTTTCTGAAGTGTGAAGCTGAGCATCATCAAGGTGATCTAATTCATCACCATGATATGATAAACATAGCATGGAATTGTCAACTTCTGTGTGATCCTGCAAAGACTCAGACTGAAATGGAAAGACATTGTCAGTAAAGACAACATCCCTATTGATGAAGAATACATGATGTGCAAGGTCATAAAGTTTGTAACCCTTCTGTGTGGAGCCATAGCCCAACAAAACTGACTTTGTTGCTCTAGGACTGAACTTATCAGATTTGGCTAAGTTTGTGGCATAGCACAAACAACCAATCACTCTCATATATAACAGATCAGGTTGTCTGTTAAAAAACAATTCAAAGGGAGACTTGTTCTGCAAAGCTGTGAAAGGAACTCTATTAATAATGTGAACTGCACTTACAATACATTCTCCCCAAAACTTTATAAGTAGATGTCCTTGAAATTTGATGGCTCTAGCAGTTTCCAATATGTGCCTGTGCTTCCTTTTCACTACACCATTTTGTTGAGGTGTATATGGACAGGAGCTCTGGTGAATAATATCATGGGATTTAAATAATTCTGCACATTGAGAATTAAAAAACTCTCCTCCATTATCAGACATGAACATTTTGATCTGTGTGTCAAATTGAGTTTTAACTAAGATGATGAAATCTCTTAGCAAGGTTGAAACATCAGATTTCAGATGCATTAAAAATACCCATGTCCATCTAGAATGATCATCAAATAGAGTAAGAAAAAACCTCATTTTATTATAAGTAACAACCTTGTGGGGTCCCCATACATCCAAGTGAATCAAATCAAAACAATGTGTACTCCTATTATGACTACTAGGGAAAGGCAATCTAACTTGTCTAGCTTGAGGACATATATCACAATTATTTAGAAACAAACTACTCTTATTATGAAATGTATTCATTTTTCTAAGTACAGCCATAGGAACATGCCCAAGTCTTCTATGCCACACTGCACCATCATCACCTTTTGCAACTGACAAACTCTTTATTGTTGTAGGATCATCATGTCTTACTGTCCTCAGAACATATAGGCCATTGACTTCTTCACCAATCTCCTTCACTCTCCCAGTGAAGAGATCCTGGAAAATGAAGAAATCCGGTAAAAATAAAGCACTGCATTTCAACTCTCTTGTTAGTTTGGACACAGACAAGAGGTTGAGCTTAAAATCTGGCACACACAATACATTCTTAACTATGTCACCTCCTGTTAATTGACAATTTGCTAACTGAGTTATAACCGCTGAATCTCCAGTAGGTAATTGAACATTTCCTGGATTATTCACTGTCAATCCATAATTCAACAAGTTTTTATTACTAACCATATGATTAGTTGCACCATTATCTACTATCCATTTTGCATAAATTTTTGCTGCATTAGCAAGACAGGTATTAGCTGCAAATGTACCTGCTATGTTTGCACATGACTCACTGATAGTAGGCTTGTTTAGCAAGTGGAGAATTTGGTTGTATTGATCTGGTGTGAAATAGAGAGTGATCCTTGAGCCTGCACATTTGGTGCTGAAACTGCAGCAGCTGCATTTGCTCTCTTTTTGCCTTTGAAATCTGCAGGATATCCCAGCAACTTGTAACACATTTCCTTAGTGTGACCTTTCATATTGCAATGAGTACAGGGCTTTAGTTTGTAGCATTGATCTCTAGTGTGACCTCTCATATCACAGTAGTCACAATATAGATCTCCCTTTCTTGACCTTTGAAAAGGGCCATTGTTACATCCCGTATTTTTTAACGTCGAATTAATTATAAGTTGAGATGGGGCCCACACGTCAAGATTTTTTTTGGGACATGTGACAAATTATATGAATCACATATGTGAAGTTAAACACAACTCAAGAAGGACCCTTGGGCCAAATCAAAGTGGAAGTCCTCCAAACGAATATTTTTAAGAAAACGTTTTCGGGTGACCTGACTTTGGGGGGCAAAAACGGCATTATAAGTTTGGAATTTGGAAAAATACCAAGAAATAGAAGTTGTAGATAATTGAATTACCTTTCTAACCATAGGTCGTGGGTTCCCAGGTGACGTCGGTACCAGGAGATATGGACGTTTTAAGGTCGAAAGGTCAGTGGGCTAGGCCCAACTCGGGACCAACCGGGTTGGCCCAAAAGAAAAATTTAGGCCCAAATTTGCAAGGGGTGGCTGGACAACATGGCCAAGCCCAAGCCCATGAAAATTATCCATGTGGTAATTAAATATAAGGACCATTTAATTGTCATGAAACATTAGAAGTTTCAAGACAAAACTAGAAAGAGAGAAAACAAGAAACAAGAGCAAAAGATACATGGCCATTTCGGCCAAGACCCTTGGAAATTAGGTACTTGAAATATTGTTCCAAAAATTATTTTCTTGTGGTATTCCTACTAATTCAAGGGTCCTTTACAACTTGGTGTAGTTGTTTTGGAAGAAGGAGCACTTATTTCTTCAAGTTGACAACTTGTTCAAATGAAGAAGTTTGTAGAAAAAGGTAAGAATCAATTCCTTTTTATTATGTTATGAAGGTTTGTTTGTGTTGTAGTATATGGAAATGAGTAGAATTTATGGAAATATGGAAGTTTACAAAGTGGGTTTGCATGTGTGCATGTGTATGTAATGTTGTATAAATAAGATGAGTTGAATTTTATGTTGTATTCTAGTTGTAGTTGTGGTGGACTTTATGTTGGAAATGAAAGTTAAATGAATTTGGTTGAAGTTGGAAGTGGGAATTATGGCCATGTGGTGTGGAGATAGAAATGGAAATGAATTAATTTTGTTTGATATGTTAGTTGTGTTGTTGTGATTCTTATAATGTAAATGAAGGTTAAATGGTTTAAGTTGGTATTGAAAGGGAATGTAGAAGATTATGTCATTTTAGTATGACTTCATGATATTATGGAAATGAAGTTGTTAAGGTGCAAATTGTGATGATTGTTGATGAAATTAGAAGATGGAAACATGTTGTGAATAAGTATGTTAAATATTAGAAGTTTTGGATGAATTATGGCTTTGGTGGAAAGTTTGTATATTTTGTATGTCTTGTGAATATTTCGTAGGAATGATATGAAATAGTTCCAAATTATATTGTGATGATCTAGATTAATGATGAATGTGAAACCATTGAGATTAGTTTGGAAATTGAAGTTGGAATGAAGGCTACGACGTTATGTTGGAAAGATGACTAATTGTGTTATATTGTGTTTTGTAGTGATTATTGTTGTTGTTGGTGTTGTTGTTGGGTTGTTGTTGATTGTTTTGGCCGAGTTGAATTCTCGGGGGCGCTATGTATAGGGGAGATGCTGCCCAAATTTTTGTAGAAAATGTTGACTCAAGATTTAGGACTTAAGTCTTATGGCTAACAATTGGTAAACGTGACCATTTGTAGATTTCGGGCGAAACGGGAATTGAATTCGGAAAGGCGTAAAGACCATATAAGGTATGTAAAGCTATCCCGATTCTTCTTTTGGCATGCCCTAGGTATACTAGGATCGGATTTGAGCCTCGGAAAGCGTTCTGCTCATCGGATTCCGCATTTGAAAATACCCCTTTTTCATTCAATGGAATTGAACCCTATAAGTATGCTTTATTGAAAGAATTGTGCAAACTTCCGCAAATTATCTAGAAAATTATGGAATGTCCCCAGAACCTCCGTAGGTGACTTTATAAGCTTAAAATACGTAATTTGAGCCCACCGCTTCGTTTGTCCCGAGGTGGGCCCACTATTTCCGATTTTATCCTTTTGTGTTTATGACTTGTCTTCGAGCATTTTTTTAAGAAATATTTTAACTACTAAATAAAAATTGTTTTAATATTTCATTAAGCCTTATGAATTGTTTTGGAACTCGGAAACGATTTCAGAAAGATTATGCTTCCGTAACCCATTATGACATCCGAAATTCACTTACTATGATCCCGTCCGACCTCGTTGATTTGATTTGTCATTCGATATGCCTTATTGGGTCTCTAGAAATATATATGATATTTTTGTTGCATTTAGTCTCTCACTACTCCATTCGTGGATGCCTCAATGTTTCCCACACTGAGTCCGGGTCAGGATATGTTATCACGCGTATTTCACTGCATTGTTCGCCGCGCCTCGATGTGAGGGGACAGGTATACATGTACATGGGTTGTGGAGTATGCTGTTCCATGTACACACATTCTGATATGATATGATCTGATATGGCCATCTGATATGATATGTTATGTTATGGGGTTATCCCATATTCTGCTCCTTATGTGTGGTGGCACCAGCGTCGGGGGGTGGCCACGTTCTGTTTGCCGAGTCCCTTGGCAGGGGTCGGATATGATATGGTATATGTTTCTGTACACACTCCTCATGTTTTCGAAAATATGCATTTGATACTTCGGATGTTACACTCACTTCTCTGTAAGTTCTGTTTCGGTTATGATCTTGTTCCGTAATGGGACCAGGTACGACATATGTTTCCAGCGAATATTATTTATGCTATATGATCAGCATTTTGCTAATCTGGATATTCAGTTCATTTTTTGTACCTTCTGCTTCGGTTATGACTTTGTTTACTACGTTCCGTGCTTTACATATTCAGTACATTTTCCGTACTGACCCCCTCTTCTTCGGGGGCTACGTTTTCATGCCGCGCAGGTTCAGATGACAAATTTGTTGATCCGCCTACTTAGGACTATATTCTGCTATTTTGGAGCGCTCTTTGGTCCGGAGCCTATATTTTGGTACAGTCCTCTGCTATTGTATATATGTACGCTATTCAGGGGTATGACGGGGCCCTGTCCCGTCTTATGATTCTGTTGTGTTCTGTAGAGGTCTGTAGACATACATGTGGGTTTTGTATATGTTTTGGGTTGATATGATCTGTGATAGCCTTATCGGCTTCCACGTGCTATATCTGTTCATCTATGATAACTAGTAACGCCAACTGGCTTTTATATTGATACATTCTGCTAATATGCTGATTTGGGTTATTGGGTACGTATGGGTGTCCAGCACGGACACTAGTCGCGGCCTACGGGGTTGGGTCGTGACAGCCATGACCAGGTCCACCAGGTCCACCAGATCTACCTAGTCCTGCATGACCATGTGCTGGTCCATGACCACCTTGTTTGCTAGTAAATAATGCAGTGAGGTCCATGTTTTCACCAGTCTTGTAATTCTCACCACTCAGAACTCTTTGACTCTCATCCTGTATGATCATTGCATAGCATTGATTTATACCAGGTGAAGGACTCATCAGAAAAATCTGACTTCTAGCATGTGCATAATTGTCATTCAAACCCATGAGAAATTGGAGTAACTTTTGCCTATGCATGTTCTCAATATAATCCTTCCCTTTCTCACAATCACAAGGAAGAGGGATGATTGAATCATACTCATCCCAAAGATCTTTTAGTTTTGAATGATACACAGAAACAAGAGAAACACCTTGTGTTAATGTGGCTATTTCCTTGTGAAGATGAAAAATTCTGGACATGTTCACTTTATCAAATCTCTCCTTAAGATCCTCTCAAACTAGAGTTGCATTGGATCGAAAAAGTATCCCACTAATCAATTCCTTACTCACATTACTCATAATCCATGAGATTACTATGGCATTACACCGATCCCAAGCTGATTTCTCTATCTCAGTCTTATAATCCTCCTTCTTACTACTTCCATCAATAAATCCCATTTTATTTTTTGTTAACAAGTTCAACTTCATTACATGACTCCACAGCATGTAATTCTCCATACCTGTGAGTTGTATATCGATTTTGACTGCTCCTGCTACATCAGAATGACCTAAATATAGCGGGTGATCATGATCTATCTTGACTTTGATGATGGACAAATGAACGAATGAATCTCTCAGTTTTTCTTCATAGTGATTTGCGGAAAACAGAAGATAAAACTCCTAGATTCAATCTTCAATGCTCTGATACCATATTAAACTTCCTAATCCATTACACGATCATGGCAGACTTAGAATAATCTGCTATGTTGATGAGTGATCAACTAAATTGATGTGTAAGCGAGAAAGTAGTTAACAGATTGAATGAAGAGAGAAAGAGTTTGGGAGAAGGAATTGAAATGAATTCATTATGTAAATATTGATTAATTACAAAAGCTACAGGTTATGTATGTATATATACACGTGAACTTCTATACCTATACAATCAACTAGTCTAAAATATCTTCTACCAACTTAACTAACTTGCTAGTTCTCTAACTGATTATGACAACTCTCGGACAGCTCACACCTTCCTCATGCACACGTGAATCAGTTGGTATTTTAGTGAGAGCTAATCCTGTGTGACCAGCCCATATGCTGCGTGTGTGCACTGCACTGCATTGCTTTGCTTCACTGCATTGCTGTGCACTATTGTTGTTGTCATATCCTCCTTACATTGCTCACTATAAAGTTGATTGTTTCCAAATCTAAAAGTTTGTCATTTTGTTTTTTGGAAAATCTAAAAAGAAAAGTACATAAATTAGAACGGTATGATGGAGTATATCTACACTTATAACGCAAAAGAACTTCACGGAATCATGAAAAACCAATTGGAAACTTTTTTTTTAATCATTTAGTATCTGAAATCCGTTGGTCCGATTAATTAAATTTTTAGCTCGCCTAAGACTCACTAATTAAGGGGAAGTCCAAACTTGCTACCAATTTTATATATCTATCTGATTTTGGGTACAATTATGTTAGACATTAAAGCAAGAAATTTAATCATAAGAGTCACAATCAAAGTGAGAATACATAATTTTTGCCCTTCTTGACATTTTTTTTAAATGGTCTATGTTGCCCATATATCTGATATAAGCTCTAATTGTAATGCGCACATAAGTTAATTTTCCCTATGAAACAAGAGTTTGGGGCATTTGAAGAAATTACAGACCGTAAAGATAATATATTGCACCGTATTGGCTATTTAACATGTGTTTCAGTTGTATTAACTTGTGAATAATTAAGCAATACATACAACTTCTACTTATGAGGCAGGAACTTATGGGCAATTTAGTAACTTTTACCATATTAAATGTCACGAGCTCTTACCCCATAGACAAAATTAATTTATACTCATAATTTATGTCCCCCATGGAAAATAAAAATTATCTTTTAAAAATTTTGTTAAGCAAAATCAAAAGTTTAAAACAACTTTTTATAAAGATCATTCTTACAAATTATCCATTTGTAACTCATTAGGAACTGCTATCAATAATTAATGGATGATGGGATATTATGGTTCCTGACGTTTGGTATACAGCGTAAGGTGGGATATTCAAGATTAGATTTGAGATTAAATTTATACTATATTTGATTGTTGGTATAAATTATTCTGGGATCGATTTATTCTATCAATCAAACACTGTATAAATTTATTCTCAAGCTTAATCCTGGGTTATCCCACACTATCCCCATAAATTTTGGATTATTTTATTCCACCTCACAATTGGGACAAATTAGTCCAAGAGTTACAAATTCAGGAATATAATTTCGGGATAATTTAGTTCATGAACCAAACGACTCCTAAGTCGTCACAACTAATAATGCCAACTTTATATTTGAATGTTTTTTCATGTGTATTAAAAGTGTATGATAAAATAGATAACACTAAGGAGTGGGGTCATGGTCACCATTTTGTTATCATCGTAATAGGCTACTTTACCCAGTGGCTTGAAGCAATAGGGATAGACTTAATTTCATCTCTAGTGTCAAGTTGGGTTTGTGGCGGGTTTGTGGCCCAATGGATAAGGTGTTGATCTATAAAACCAAAGATTCTGAGTTCAATCCCCAGCCAGTTGTGTGGGATTACTTAAAATTACACTTTTCATGTAATTTAATTTTCTTTGATATCGTAGTTCTTGATCTTTGTGCTTTTGTCTATTATCAAAACATGTTTCCACACAAGTGTGTTGAATCAACTTTTTTTTTTTTTTTTCCTGAAGTGAAGTTTTATTTGGCATTGAAGTTGTGATTTTGTTTTTAGTCTCTTATTTGCGGTTGAAATATCCTTGTCTCCTTCAACAAAAACAAGCAATTCAAGAATGCTAGTTGGGTTTAGAGCTAACAGTGATCTTCAATTGACACCAATATATGTAGCAGGAAAGAAAAGAAAAGAAAAGAAAAAACACATACATGTAATTTACTTCGACAAAATTATGTGTATAGGTGTTTCTTGACATTCGCTTAAAGTAAACAGATAGTGCCAAATTGGCTCCGTGGCCCAATGGATAAGACGCTGGTCTACGAAACCCCAGTGGAGTCGTTTAGCATTTTAAGTGGATTTTTTGTGCACTAAGGGGCTATTGGTTAGAGTTTTGCATGGATTAATTATGAGGAGATCTATGTATTATTTATACATGCATAAAATATCCTCATAATTTTCCTTACAACTTATACTTTAATTTACATATAATACTTATGAAGGTTTCTAAAGTCCAAACCAAATACCGTATTAAGTTTATATATGAACAACTTACCGCCTAATCAGCTATCAAATGTGATACATGCGGGACTTAATACATGAATAACTAGCTACCAAACGACTCCTTAAGCTCTTATTTTTGTTTTTCCAAGTGAAGTTTTCTTTGGCCAGCGGACTCGAGTAATTTCAGGCAGTTTGCACGATTGCCCTTCATACAAGCTGGTCTTTAATTTTTGCCCCTCAATTCGTTGGTCTTTAATTTTTTCCTTCACTTAAAAAAGTGATCGAAAATACCCCAAGATTCTGGGTTCGAAACTTAGTAGAGTCGAAAATAATAATAATTTCGCAAGGCTTAGTTTTCTATGAACCTATGCCTACTCGGGCGAAGTTACTTAGAACCTATGCTAGAAATGACAGACTTTGCCTTGTAAGATAAACTTTGCCTTATAACGCAGACTTTTAGTTATGCTTTAAGGCAAAATTTGCCGCATAAAGTAGACTTTTTGCAAAAGCCTTTGTAGATGACGAAATTTTATTAAAAGTAAATTCACAAGAAATTCGAATTATATTAAATCCAAGATATATTTGTCCGAACAAATATTATGGGCTAATATAATTGGATTAATTGCTTAAGTCCAATTGGTATGGATTTAATTGAAAAACCAATTCAATTGGGCTAGCTAGTCTATCTTGCCGGACTTCACATGATGAGCCCACTCTATTAGCCCAAGGTCCATGCCACGTGTCAAATGACGTGGCGTGCCAAGTCAAGTCAAGTCAAGGACCAATAAAATCATGCCACGTGCATAAGTGACGCAGCATGTCAAGTCAATAGAAGAACCAATCAAATGTCGCCAAGTGTTCAAATGACATGGTTCAACCGATCCTATACAAACCCTAGCTCTCCCCTGCAACTATAAATAGGGGTCTTCACAAAGCCAAAAAAAAAAGAAAGGAAAAAGAGACATAGAGAAGCTCTCAGCCGCAAGTCTTCCGCATACTAAGAAGTTTTCGCTCCAAGTGGTGAGCCGCAAGTTTCCATACCTCTACGTTTGTGATTAAAGCTCGGCTCCGCATTCGTAGTGAAATATCAACAACAAGTGACCTGTCCATTCAAGAACAAGCAAAGCCCTTGATTGACGGCCGTATCGTGAGGAGAAGAATCAGAGGATTACATCTTGTTATTTAAGATTTCATAAAGATTGTAACCCCCGCGCAAATTCTTGAAATCAAATATTATTCTTTGTCGCTATTTTTCTTGTCTTGATTATTATTTTCAGGAACGAAAGATTAGTCGTTACAAATTTGGCACGCCCAGTGGGACAATCTTTACCTCTCATCTCTTCTCTCCAAATAGGCGAACTTCAAAAAACACTAAGATGGCTTCCAAGAAGGTCAACTCGAAATCCGCATCCGCAAAAACTACCGGATCCAAATTCTCCGTTGCTATTGGAAACATCCTAGATGTTACTGAGGGGAGCACCGGACCTGTCACAAGGAACCAAGCCAAATTGCTAGGGCAACGAGTTTCGCAAGCACAACCTGAATCTGCTGTCGTCTTTGATTCGTCTTCCGCAAACACCACAGAAGAAGAGGAGAATGTCGCCAAAATAGTGGAGAGGGTTCTTGCCCAACTTAGTTTATCTAAGCCCAAGAAATCCATCAGGAAAGCTGACGATGACGTCTTGAGCACTGGATCTACTCCGCAAAACATGTCCGCATCCTATGTTCGCGAAAATCTGTGTTATTCTTCTTCATCTATGATGGTGATGCACGCGATGATGACCAATGCTTCAACTGTTGAAGAACAACTCGCGAGCTTGACAAAAGCAATTGGAGACTTGACCAAATATGTGCAAGATCAAGATAATCGAATTGTCAAGTTGACAGACAGGTTTGATAGTGTGATGGAGGGGGATTCGAGTCATGCCCCTGGAAAACGTCTGCAAGCACAAGAAAGGATTGAATCTCCCACAAAACAAGTGGAACATGCTTCAGAAATCCAAGTTTCCTCTGAAGGGATGATTCCAATCAATCAAATAAAGGAGTTCATCATGGGGACCATTAAGGATAAATATGATGTTTCCGCAAAATCATCCCTTACATATGCGAAGCCGTACACTGCAAGGATTGATAGCTTGAAGATGCCTGCCGGTTATCAACCCCCAAAATTTCAGCAGTTTGATGGCAAGGGAAATCCGAAGCAACATGTGGCACACTTCATTGAAACATGCAACAACGCTGGAACATATGGTGATTACCTTGCCAAACAGTTTGTTCGTTCCCTTAAAGGTTATGCTTTTGATTAGTACACAGACCTTGAGTCTGGTTCCATTGATAGTTGGGAGTAAATGGAACAGGAGTTTCTCAACCGCTTCTATAGCACAAGACGCACCATAAGCATGGTGGAACTTACAAACACTCGCCAGCGAAAGGAAGAACCAATTATTGACTTCATCAATCGATGGAGGCATGCAAGTCTAAACTGCAAAGATAGACTTAGTGAAGCTTCGGGAATAGAGATGTGCATTCAAGGTATGCACTGGGGTCTCACCTATATCTTGCAAGGCATAAAGCCTAAAACTTTTGAAGAATTGGCCACTCGTGCTCATGACATGGAGTTAAGTATGGGGTCAGTCGGAAGTGAAGCGCCGCCGGTCTACGAATCCCGCAAAGGTAAAGACAAGCAAGAAGTAAAGAAAGTGGGGAGATATTTTTCCAAGACCGAAAACAAAGAATCCATGAATGTTAATGTTGCGCCTGTGAAGTTCACCACTAAAGTAAGCAAGAAGCAGAGCGTGAAGTCGACTTCTTTGGAGGATAGAGCGAACAGAAAACCAACTTTGAAGGAGATGCAAGAGAAGGATTATCCATTCCTTGATTCAGACGTTTCTGCAATCTTTGATGAACTTCTTGGGCTGAAACTTTTTGAGTTACCTGAGATGAAGCGGCCGAATGAAGCAGGGAGAACTGATGAACCGAATTATTGCAAGTACCACCGGTTGATCGGCCACCCTATCGAGAAATGCTTTGTCTTCAAGGATAAAGTTATGGAGCTAGCCCGCGAAGGAAAGATTTCACTTGAAGATGAGAAAGAAAGTGCAAACCAAGTTGGTGTCACAATTAGCTCGCTCGATCCAGTCATGACCTGCAAATTTATTGAAGGATATGGAGAGAAAGACATCCCGAACATATGTCTGGTAGGAATGATTAAGTTTGGAGACTTCGAACCAGTTAATGTGAATGGAATGTTTTCTCTTCTTACACCGAGCAATATTGTGTCAGTAGAAGGAGGACCGTCTGAAGAAGACGAAGACCAAATTGGTCATCTTGATGATAGGGGTTGGACTCTCGTAACTCGTCGCAAGCGCCGCAAAACAGGTTCGCGAAAGGATTCGGTGAAACGACAAACTAAGGGAAAGAAGGTGAGTAAACCTGAAACGAAAAATCCAGCTAAGCACCCAAAGAAGGAGAAAATAGGAGGGCGTTACTACCAAGAACCACGTCGGCCAATAACATTAGGAGAATACTTGCCGAGTTGGTTTCACACCAAATTCGTCATTGATGATGTAAAAGCTTCATGTTGTACCATTGATGAGAAGGAAGCGAAAAACGTGACCTCGTCATGTCCATCATCAGAAGACTCTGAAAAGTCATCTCCTGAAGTCATAGATGCGTGCATGGCCAAAATCACATTCACCGATAATGACCTTCTACTCGGCGACATACCTCATAATCGCCCTTTATTAATGATTGGGTTTGCATGTGAGCAAAAGGTGAACAAAATCCTAATCGATGGTGGATCTGGAGTTAACATCCTTTCTATTCACACAATGAAGAAGCTTGGAATCGCAATGGAGGATCTTTTCGCAAGTCGTTTGATGATCCAAGGATTCAACCAAGGGGGACAAAGAGCCATAGGAGCTATCAAAGTAGACCTCACCATCGGCGAACTGCAATCTAGCGCGTGGTTGCATGTGATCGATGCAAGGACTTCGTATAACATCTTGCTCGGTAGGCCTTGGGTACATGAGAACAAGGTGATCCCCTCTACCTACCACCAATGTTTGAAGTATCATGAAGATGGAGTTGAAAAGAAGATTATGGCCGATGATAATCCCTTCACTGAAGCCGAAGCGCACTTCGCCGATGCCAAGTTCTACTTAAAGAAATATGCCGCAAAAGTTGATGAAGTTGCGATAATCGATAATGCTGAGGTTATGAACAAAAATGCGAAGGTGGTTGCTTGTAAGGAGAAGGTAGCAGTTAAGGAAGATCAAAGGTCGTTCGATGTCAATAAGTTGCCCAACATAAATGGCACTTCTTCGAGTAAGAAAGTGACTTCTGTTCTTCGTTATGTTCCAAAGGCCAAAAAGGACGAGGGAAACATGTTGGGAGGACTAACCCTTCCTATCAAGCAGATCGACACAATAATGTCATCTACGAAATTACTCGGAAAATTTGTGGCTAGCAGCTCGCTACAAAATGAAGCACTCCCTACGAAGCGTACAGGTGAAGGTTTCGATCCAAATGCTTACAAACTGCTCGCAAAGGCTGGATACAATCCTAGCGAACCATAAAAATTGGGGAAGCTTCCGATGGAACCTGCGGCGAGGCAAAAACGTGAAGGTTTGGGGTATAACCAACCCCCACCAGTTCGCATCTCCATAAGAAGGGCAAGTAACAACTACATCACTGCGGAAGAGGAACCTTTCGCTTCTAACAAAAGGCCGTCTGTCTTTGAACGACTTGGAAAGTCGACCACGAGAGTTTCTGTATTTGAGAGGTTAGGACCAATGAAGAATGGAAGCAAGATTTAGAGAAACCACAAGTGTATGAAATCATCTGTTTTTTCCAAATCTCAAAATATCTCCAAAGACTTCCGAAGTCTGATCCCTTCTAGGATGAGGCGGCAAACGGATCTTGTGGTCTCATGTGGAGAAGTACTCAAAGCAAAGTCGCATATTGTGGTCTATACCAAGGAGCGGGATGAAGATAAAGAAAGTGTTGGCTCTTCATATCACGTTACTGTACAAGATGAAAGAGATACTTTATCTCCAATAAAGGTTGATGAAGAGTTAGAGGCCCTTGATGAGAAAAGGCTGGAAGCCCAGCAAAGCCTTGAATGTTATCAAGCTCGTCTTTCCCATGCTTTCAATAAAAGGTTCGCCTGAGGTCCTTCCAAGTTGGTGATCAAGTCCTGGCGGTAAGAAGACCTATTATCATATCTCATAAATCTAGAAGCAAGCTCACTTCAATGTTGGATGGGCCATATGTTGTCCAAGAAGCCTATACAAGTGGTGCTAACAAGCTTATAGATGCAGATGGCTTGCGGATCGGTCCCATCAACGGGAAATTCTTGAAGATGTACTATCCTTGAAGCAAGATGATACTCCTGGCCGCATTAAACTATGTACGGCCAAAAAAAAAATGTCCGCTAGGTTGAAAACCTCGAAAGAGGCGGCCTAGGAAAACTTTAGGACAAACAATAAAAGTCCTCTAGGTTGAAAACCTCGAAAGGGGCGGCCTAGGAAAAAGTTAGGACAAAAAAAAATCTTTTTTTTTCGGAACTACGAAATGACTTGATCCTCTTCACCGAGGTACGTAGGCGCTTAGAGTTTCATTCTAAGTTCAGTCGCATAAAAAAAATCCTTCTTTCTTGTTCGGAACTACAAAATGACTTGATCCTCTTCACCGAGGTACGTAGGCGCTTAGAGTTTCATTCTAAGTTCAGTCGCATAAAAAAAATCCTTTTTTTTTCTCTTCTGAACTACGATATTCTAAGTTCAGTCGCATGAGTAAAAAAAAAATTAAAAAAAAAACATATATATACACATATATAGCACGGCGATATGGGATCGACGCATGACCTCTTTCAGCGAGGAGACAAACATGACTGGAAAGAAGAAGACAATTCACAGCAATTGAAGCCGAAGATGATTGCAATTTGTTTTAAATGCTTCTATCAAGTCAGCATTACTTCTTCAAAGAATGATGCCACTAAAAAATCTGATGGATGCTTCAAGTAGGCGCTCGCCAAAGCTATAATGTCGCTACTATGATGAGTTGAGATGTTTTTTTTCACCACAAATGCGCAAAGCTGAAGAGTCGAACAAGATAGATTCTAAGTTGAACTTGGAGAATTATCTATACAGATGTAGAGGGCATTTGACTGTCATTTTTAAAAATATTGTAGCTCGATCAGTCGTCTTTCCAAAAAAATTGGAATCTCGTCATTTCGGTACTCGTACCCCGAGTTATGAATTTTCTCCCACCGAAGCGCAAAGCTGAAAAATAGAACAAGGCGGCATCAGAGTTGAAATTTGGAGAATTATCTGTACAAATATAAAAGGAATTTGGCCGTGATTTTTATATATATTGTAGATCAATGAGTCCTCTTTCCATATAAATTTGAATCTTGTGATTCCAAAGCTCGTACTCCGAGTTATGAATTTTCTCCCACCGAAGCGCGAAGCTGAAAAGTCGAACAAGGCAGAATCTAAGCTAACTTTGGAGAATTATCTGTACAAATCTAGAAGGAATTTGGCCGTGATTTTTATACATATTGTAGATCAATGAATCCTCTTTCCATAGAAATTGTAATCTTGTGATTCCAACGCTCGTAGTCCGAGTTATGAATTTTCTCCCACCCAAGCATGCAAATCTGGAAAGTCATTGCGGCAGATCCATTGATCAACTTCAAAATTTAATTCAAGCCGATCCTGAAGGAGTTTGGCTCTAATATTTTGATATGTAGCCTCTTTTGAAGTCTAGTTTCTTCAGTATCAAGAGGATCTCCATTCCAACATTCCTACATCAAAGAATAAATATTTTTGCAAAGATGCGCCAAGTACTTGATCGCCGAAGTTTGGAAAGGAATACCCCAAGAGTCAACCTCGCCAAGTCGCAATGATGATATGCACCACATAGTTTCTCTCCAAGCTTTAACAAGGGATGCTAAACGCTGCCAAAGGAGTGCTCCAAGTGCTTTTTTTACCGAGCCGCAAAGAGGAGACAGCTTCATCTACTTCAATGCCAAATATGGGATCAAGAATTCACCATGTACATCTTCGACAAAATCAAGAAGAGGATGCTCCATGATTCATGAGCTTCGTCGCGAAAAAAGATGCACCACGTGTGGTTCGGCGCCAAAGCCGTAATTGCAAACGAAGGTATACCAAGTGGTTCTTCGCCAGTCATTTAGCCATCACTTAAATCTCCTTAGTTTGATAGCGAAACACTCTCTTGAAAACCTGCAAAAACAAAATCTTGAGCTCTCAGTGCCAACGGCACGACGCTTCAATTTGGCACGATAGACATGGATTGAGGCCCCAATATCACGAAGCTTTATCTTGCGGCCAATAGTTTGATCTTGAATATCAATCTCTCTGCCACTAATGCTAAGTCGTCTTGGCATGTCCATTGGATCTGTTGTCAAGAACTCAACTGGCGAACTTTACCAAATACAGAAAGGGGAATAATCCAAGTATTGAAACATCCATTGGGATGAGAAGATTCGGTGGGCGCGACTTCTTGATGAGTTGCGGACTTCAACAGAGGGACGTCCATAACAGTGGCCTTGCCTGAGAAGTTGCTCATGATGTCTTTGGTCTCCTTTTTAGACCATTCAGCAAGATGAAGCGTAGAAAGCTCTCCGTCAAGTGAGAAGGCACCGATCACTGGAAGTTGAACCTCCAAGGCAAGGACTTTGACGTTCGAATTTCGTTTGTCACTCACTATCTCTAGATGAGGACGTGGCGTATCGCGGTCACGAAAGTGCATCATCTTTGTTTAAATTTAAAGTCGTACAGATGCGCCCAAAGACCTGCAAAAGAAATAAAAAAAAGGGATAGGTAAGTTTCGTAGAACATGTCCAAAGCCAAGAAAGCAAAATCAGATTCTGTGGCTGTTTAAAAAACAAATATACCTGAGCCAATATCGAAGCAATTTGATTGTGGTTTTCGTATATGACGTAGCTCTATGAGTCTTATTTCCGACGCCGCAAACCGTTCGTGATTGCGATGTTCCTAAGTCAAGATATAAGATTTTTCGTCAGGACGCACAAGACTAATAAACCAGCGAATCAGAATTCAAGGTCTGATTCTCGATCAATATCTGAGCAAATATAGAAATAATTTGGTCGCGGTTTCCACGTACGATGTAGCGCTACGAGTCTAGTTTCCGAAACATCAAGCGGATCATGATTTCGATGTTCCTACATCGAGATATGAATTTTCTACCACAGACATGTAGGGCTGTGAAGAAAGTGACGAAAATTCATATTAAAAAACAAAATTACCTGATAGAGCAATGGGTTCGAACCAACTCGACAACGCTATAAATTGATGCCCAGCAACCATGAGAAGGCAACATATTTATAGATGTCAAACAAAAAGAGATCCTTGTTCTAGTTGGAACCAAATTATGGAAAGTTTAAGTTTATACATGGAAAGTTTAAACTTATGGAAAGTTCATATTTTCTCCTAATAAATCACAAAGAAATACCATGCAAATATGGAAAGTATAGGAGAGCTATACATGGTGGTAATATGATTTGCTTGGACAAAGTGTCTTGTTGATCGATGATGCCAATATAAAAGAAGCATATCTAATGCCCCGAAGCCGGCTATTGGATGGTATTATTATTGTCCGAAACCAATTGGGTTTCCTAACTTCTTTAGGAGAAGAGGAACGTAGCAGAATAATGACATCCTCCTTATCACATACAAATTGGGTAGGCTACCTGTACAATTCGGGAAATTATTACCAAGAAGGGATGTTAGCACATTGGCATACAAGGAAAAGTCAAACCCCATTTGAAAGGTATGATTTAATATAGCATGGACTAAAATTTTCACAAGAGCATCAAGTGAACATTTAATTCAAAGTCCATCATATTCTTACTTGGTGTGGCATAACATTGCAATTAGAGCATCAAGTTAATACTTCAAGCCTAGTCTACAAAAGTTTGAACACTCCGACAAGCCTTGAAGCAGGGGGCATTTGTAGATGACGAAATTTTATTAAAAGTAAATTCACAAGAAATTCGAATTATATTAAATCCAAGATATATTTGTCCGAACAAATATTATGGGCTAATATAATTGGATTAATTGCTTAAGTCCAATTGGTATGGATTTAATTGAAAAACCAATTCAATTGGGCTAGCTAGTCTATCTTGCCGGACTTCACATGATGAGCCCACTCTATTAGCCCAAGGTCCATGCCACGTGTCAAATGACGTGGCGTGCCAAGTCAAGTCAAGTCAAGGACCAATAAAATCATGCCACGTGCATAAGTGACGCAGCATGTCAAGTCAATAGAAGAACCAATCAAATGTCGCCAAGTGTTCAAATGACATGGTTCAACCAATCCTATACAAACCCTAGCTCTCCCCTGCAACTATAAATAGGGGTCTTCACAAAGCCAAAAAAAAAAAGAGGAAAAAGAGACATAGAGAAGCTCTCAGCCGCAAGTCTTCCGCATACTAAGAAGTCTTCGCTCCAAGTGGTGAGCCGCAAGTTTCCATACCTCTACGTTTGTGATTAAAGCTCGGCTCCGCATTCGTAGTGAAATATCAACAACAAGTGACCTGTCCATTCAAGAACAAGCAAAGCCCTTGATTGACGGTCGTATCGTGAGGAGAAGAATCAGAGGATTACATCTTGTTATTTAAGATTTCATAAAGATTGTAACCCCCGTGCAAATTCTTGAAATCAAATATTATTCTTTGTCGCTATTTTTCTTGTCTTGATTATTATTTTCAGGAACGAAAGATTAGTCGTTACAGCCTTATTTTGCGATTTTTTTTTACTGAGCAGGGATTCGAATTCAGAACCTTGGGATATTTTCGGTTATCTTTTTAAATGAAGGGAAAAAAATTAAAGACCAGCAATTTGAGGGGCAAAAATTAAAGACCACCTAAAAAGAAGGGCAATCTGAGCAAAAAAATTATTGCTTGAACTAGACTTTTTCTAATGAAATTTTTCTTGGGTAAATACATTAACCCCCCCCCCCCCCAACGTATAGCCAGATTAATTATGACGCACCCAACCTTTGAGAGCGACCTATTACCCCCCCCCCCCCCAGTCTTAATTTTTCTGTATTTTTATACCATTTTTTGTCTGACGTGGCAAAAAAAATATGAAGCCCAGTTGCACAGTGGAGAGTGTTGCATACTCTCCGCCACGTCACTGCCACTTTTTTTTTTATTTGATTTTTATTTTATTAACACACACACACACATTCTTCCTCCAGCGGCGGCGGTGTGGCGGCAGCGGCGGCGGTGGTTGCTGCTGCTGCGGTGTGGCGGCGGCGGCGGTGGTTGCTGCTGCTGCCTTGTTGCTGCGGTGTTGCTGTTGCGGCGGCGGCGGCGGCAACGGTGGTTTAGGAGAAAGAAGAAGAAAGAGAAAAATAAGAAAGAAGAAGAAAGAGAGGGAGGGTGGGGGTGGGTGAGAGGATAAAATATAAATTAATTTTTATTAAAATATCACGTTTGGACCATTTTCACTCGCCATAATTTTTTTTTTCGCTACGTCAGCCGAAAATGCTACTAAAATATTGAAAAATTAAGACTGGGGGGGGGGGGGGGGTAATAGGTCGCCCGCAAAGGTTGGGTGCGTCATAATTAATCTGGCTATACGTTGGGGGGTTTTAATGTATTTTCCCAATTTTTCTTTGGTATTGGAGTTCTCTTATTTTGGCCTTGATGCTTTTTTTTTTTTTTTGTGTATAAAACATGCTTCCGCAACCTTCAGCTTTTGCACTATATTTTGAAGAATAATTAAGAGGGTTTAGAAGGAGAACAAGCTAATTAAACGCTCTTATAAGTGGACCAGAATCAATAGCTATTTTTAAGAATGAATAATTTATATTTTTAAAAAATAATACTATCTATAAATTTATAATTTATAATGAATTAAGATAGAAACAAATTTATATTTAAATTAATCTAAAATTTAAAATATGCAATAATAAGCTCATTTTTGACAACTTTTGAGCATTTCAGTTAATTTAACAAGAAAAGTTTTTATCAACACTTTTTTAATCAAACACATAGGTTGTTTATTTTTAGTTTTAGCACTTGAATCCAAACATGTCGTTGCATATTCATATATTTAGCTCCATCACTTAAAAAGTATTTTTTAGGCATTTGATACTTAAAAGCTACTACTGCACCCGTATTTTGTCGTAAGCTCAACAATAATATTAGTAGCTTCTATGAAAAAGTGTTGTACAACTTCCCATAGAAAAGACTTGCAATGAAGTAAGATGTGTGAGATGGGACTGATGCTCTCAACGCACACGCAAGTATACGTGGTCGTCAAGTAATATAGTGACTTGTAAAAGTCAGATATCGAATCCACAGGAACTTATGATTAACGATTTAACGAGAATTCACTATCTCTACTAATTATGCAAGTAAGAAAGAGAATATTTGATTGTTTTATAAACTAATGCAAGAAGTAAATAACCAACATTTACATGAACAATTTGTAACGAAAGCTTGTTTAACAATTGAGTATATCACAGAGAGATGAGTATTCCAGGGTCGTGGTTGGTTCTCCAATCGTATTGAATCATTTAAGTATCTAACCTTAGCAAGTTTATTCATGATTGCTAATTAACCGGATTATTAATCTCATAGCATTATCCCGAACTACTATTAGCCAATTCAAAACAGTTCGCCGCCTATATTCCTATGGAATTAACCTGTTAATAACGCAATTCATCCACAGTGTTTAATTGAATGCGACGTCTAAGTATATTCCTATCCTAGCCGCAAATTCTAGCCCAACTATAGGGATAATCATATCATACTCTCCTTACTTCTTCTCTAATCTAATAATGTCTTTCCCAAGCACGTGTATTAAATAGTAAATAAAACTCGACTGTTGCGCAGGTAATCAAGCAATTAAGAATAGAAGTAAAGAAACAATCGTATATGAATAAATTACTAAAATGAAAATACTTGTCAAACGTCAATATTCATAGTTACACCACAACCCTAGAACTATAGAATTTAGCTGCTCATAATCGGATTGCAACAAAGGAATTTCATGTTCGAATAAAGAAAAAATCCTACGATGATAAGCCGTACTCCTTGCTCTCTCTGAAATAATACGCCTATCACTCTCAAAAACGCCCAAGGGTTCTATTTATAGTGTTGAGAAATAACCCTTTAAGGCCCATCTAAAACGGGTCCAAAACATGACAATGCACTTTTGGTCCAAGCAGCTCGCTGAGCGAGCATGAAAGTATGGCTGGACCTCGCTTTCAGCTATGCTTAGCGAGATCCAAGGTCCGTATTACAATTAGAAAAATTCTGGAAATTTGCATTTTTGAACCACCACCTCGTTGAGCGAGGGGTAAAGCGAGCCTTCACCTCGCTTTCGCTTGAGCTCGGCGAGGGTGTGGTATCTCTTTGCACTTAGAATATTTCTTGTGAGTTTTCATCTTTTGGAGACCCTACCTTGATGAGCGAGGAGTACAACGAGCTAGAGCCTCACTTTCACCTTAGCTCAACGAGGTCCGCTATTTCATTTATACTTGGTAAAAATTCTTGAAGCTTCCACATGTGATCCTTCTACCTCACTGAGAAAGGGTCATAGCATGCCTATGTCTTGCTTTGGCTTGAGCTCAGCGAGGTTCTATCTCCATTTGACACTTACATGATTTCACGTGCAAGTTTCATTTTTGTCCGAATCATCACATTTTCCTCGTAAAGTACCTACTTGCAACAAACACACACGTATTAGTTTGTAATGCAATATTAATGATTAGTTAGGTGTATTTAGCTTAATTCGTCCTCTAAACAAGATAAAATATAGGTAATATACGGCACATAAGTGTATAAATCCGCCTAACATCCGGGACCAGGCTAGTTGCAAAGAATTGAATTGCATAACTTTAGTGTAGTTGAGAGCAATGATTGTGATGGATTAAGTTTCACCATACTTCACATTTCATTTACCAAAAGACGTATTTAATTGAGAGCAATGAATGAGGATGATATTTTCTTTTGAAAGATGGAAACATTAAAAGTTCATAAAAACATCTTGAAACAGGTAAGTATTTAAAAAAAAAAAAAATTGGAAACAATTTTTAATAAGTTAAATCATGAAGATGAAAAAGAGTTCTTATCGCTATTAAAAGTCTCAAAACCATAGGTTACTAGCCATACCATATATGTTCTACTAATTTCTGCACTTATGGAGGAAGCCTTCACATTTTTTATCTTAACACTCTTGTTGCTTCACTATATAATGGCTAGTTCAGCCATGACTCATACCAACACTACCATGGATCAATTAGCTCTTATATCTTTGATGTCTCAAATCATTTCAGACCCTTTTTTCACTTCTTGGATGAAAGTTGGTCTCCAGCTACTTTTGTTTGTCAATGGGTCGGAGTCACTTATGGCTCTCGACACCAGCGAGTGAAGTCCTTGAATCTTTTCAACATGAATCTGACAGGCAGAATACCACAAGGTATTTGAAACCTCACATTTCTCGTTCCTCTTGACTTGGGAAGAAACAATTTTCGTGGAAATTTGCCTCAAGAAATGGCAAGCTTGCATCGGCTTAAATTTCTTAATATAAGTTTCAACAACTTCAGTGAGGAGGTTCCTTTATGGTTTGGGGTTTTACACCAACTTTAATTTCTAAATCTTAGAAATAATAGTTTTACTAGTTCCATTCCTTCTTCATTTGCAAATATTTCCAGACTTGAAATGTTGAATTTGGCATTCAATTCCGTAGAAGGTCATATCCCAAAAGATATTGGGAATCTTGAAAACCTAAGCTTTCTAAACTTGGGCAAAAACAAGCTCATAGGTTCTATCCCTGTGTCTATCTCGATGCATCAATATGGTGACTCTGATTCTTTCATACAATATCCTTCAAGGAAACATCCCAGAAGGGGTTGGCAATCTTTACAACTTTGTTCACCATAGAATCTAATAAGCTTACAGGTTCTATACTATTTTCCGTTTTCAAAATTTCTTGAATTGATGTAATTGGACTTACAAACAATTACTTATCAGGAAATCTTCCCAATGATTTATGCAATCGTCTCCCAATACTCAAAGGACTTCATCTATCCAGAAGCAAGCTTCACGGCCGTATGCCTACAACCTTGTCAAATTGTTCAAAACTTCAAATATTGTCTTTATCAGTAAATGAGTTTGATGGACCAATGCATAGTGAAATTGGAAGATTGAGTAACTTGCAGATATTATTTCTCGAATATAACCATTTCACAAGTATTATCCTGCAACATTATCTTATGAACACTTGTAGTATTGTACCTAATTATTTCCACAGAGAATTTATTGCCCCATGAACTGCAGGGATAATTCCACAAGAGTTCAGAAATCTTGTTAATTTGGTGGAGTTAGGCATGGAGAGTAACCAGATTATCGGCTTTGTCCTAATCTCCATATTCAATATCTCTTCCCTACAATATTTGTTACTGCCGGAGAACAATCCGAAGGGATCCTTACCGCAGGAAATTGGAAACTTAACCAACATGCAACGCTTATATCTTAACGAAAATAGATTTACTCGTACATATTTTAAAGGGTAGAAAATTACAACTTATACTAGATTAAACACACTAGTATTCTTATTCTTTCTCCATGTGTTGACAGGTGATATACCCTAAGATATAAGCAATCTTGTGAAGTTAGAGGTACTTAGTCTTGGGTTTAATAGTTTTAGTGGTTCACTTGCAACAGAGACCTTCAACAAATCTAGGCTGAGAGTAATTTCTCTTTTATACAATAATATATCAGGAACCCTTCTTCCCCCCTTCCCCCCCCCCCCAAAAAAAAAAAAAAACAAAACAAAACATAGGTTCTATCTTACCTTATATTGAAAGTATTCATTTGGGTAGCTTAACCAATCTTGCTGGAATTATTCCTCATTCGATCTTCAATTGTTCAAAACTAACTATTCTAGATCTTAGAAATAATAAAATCACTGGCTTGATTCCCAACTCGCTTGGATATTTGACTAATCTACAGTCTCTATACTAGGGGAAAACAATTTTGACAAGTGACTCATCGTTTAGTTTCTTGACTTCCTTAACCAATTGTAGGGATTTGACGTTTCTTAATATATATATATGAACCCTCTAAATGGCATGCTTCCGGTCTCCATGGGGAATCTTTCCACATTTCTTACAAAGTTCTATGCCGGTTATTGCAAAATTAAAGGGCGAATTCCAAATGAAATTGGAAACTTAAACATCTTATTAGACCTTGATCTTCCCTAGATATTGCTTGGATGGATCAATTGGTAATTGAGAAACCTACAGGGCTTGGTCTTGAGTGATAGCAAACTTACAAGATCAGATTGGAGATAATCTATGTAAATTGCAGCGCTTGCATGTCATAGACAGAAAAAATTCAAAGTTCAAGATCTCTTCCTACTTGTTTAGGGAATTTTACTTCCCTTAGGGAGGTATATCCGAATTTTAACAAATCCAGTTTCAATATACCAGCAAGTTTGGGGATTCTTAAAGATCTATTGGCTCTTAACTTATCGTCAAACAACTTGGGTGGCTCTTTACCTCTAGAAATTAAAAATTTAATGACTATGGTAAAAATAGAGTTGTCAATGAATCAATTTTCAAATGGAATTCCTAGAGAAATTGGAGACTTGCAAAATCTGATCTACCTCCGTTTGAGATACAACAAGTTGCAAGGATTTGTACCTGACTTAATAAGCAACATGATACGTTTGGAATTTCTAGACTTTTCTCATCACGATATATCTGAAGTCATTCCCAAGTCTTTGGAGAAACTTCAATACCTCAAGTATCTCAATGTTTCAATTAATAAACTATATGGTGAAATACCCTCAGGGGGTCCTTTCAAGAACCTCTCGAGCCAGTTTTTTCTCTTCAATCAAGCATTGTGTGGTTCTTCAATATTTAGTGTCCCTCCATGTCCCGCTTTATAAAAGCACATAGCAAATAGGAAAAAAGTTCTAATTCTATTTCTTATACTGGGAATTACACTGCTATTTGCTCCTATTACCTTTGGGTTTTTATGGATAAGGTATAGAAGATGAACATGGACTTCTCAGCAAGTTGGTTCATTGTCTATCTCAACAAGAGGAAGAATTTCATATTATGAACTGCTCCAAGCAACTGATTCACTTAGTGAGAGTAATTTGATTGGTTCTGGGAGTTTTGGCTCTGTTTACAAAGACATTCTCATAAATGCAACTCCTATTGCAGTTAAAGTTTTCAATCGGAAATTGGAAGTGACATTCAAGAGTTTTGATACAGAATGTGAAGTTTTGCTCAACCTTCGCCATATGAACCTCATAAAAGTCATCACTAGTTGTTCCACCTCGATCTTAAGGCTGTAGTACTCAAGTACATGCCTAATGGAAGCCTTGATATGTGGTTGTATTCAACACAACTACTTCCTAGACATCATGCAAAGATTAAGCATAATACTTAATAGATATGGCGTGTGCATTGGAATACCTCCACCATGGGCTCTTAGCACTCGTGATTTACTGTGATCTGAAGCCCAATAATGTCTTATTGGACAAGAATATGTTACACACCTAAGCCTCTGTTTGGATGGTCGTTATCAATGGTTTCATAATGTACAATATGGTATTGTATAATATGGTATTGTATTGTACTGTATTAATGAATACAATGTTTGGATGGACTGTATCGTTTGTTATGATTTAAAAACATTTTTATTGTTTGGTTTGACTGTATGGTACTGTCTAATAACATGTAAGTTTACTAAAATATCCTTAACCATTAATTACAAACTAGCTTTTATATATTAAAAATAAGTAGGTGGTGGATGGGGTGGTCTTGGGTGGGTGGTTGGTGGGGTAGTGGAGGGGTGGGTGATTGTGGAGTGGGGGAAGGGTACGGTGAAGGTAGGGGTGGGGTTGGTGGGGGAGAGGGTGGGTGGGTTTGGTTGTGATAGAGGGGGTGGGTGGGTTTGGTTGTGATGGAGGAGGGTGGATGGGGTGGGGGTATAATGAAGAAATGAAACACGTAACTACGCAAAAACCACCAAATCCGTGGTTACAAAAATTGGACTTTTTCATGGTTATATAACCACGGGATTACAACGGGTTTCCAACTCCATATAACATAATTTAAAAAACAATGGAAACAAACATGGTTTCATAGAAAACAATACAATGATGAACCGCGAGAAACAACCATCCAAACAGGGGGTAAGTGACTTAGGTATTTCGAAATTGCTTGGTGAAAATGAGAGTGATTTATATACTAAAGCCTTAGCAACATTGGGTTATATTGCATGGGGTACGTCTCTTGATTTTGCTTTGAACATTGATTTTCCCTTTCTTTTTTACCTCCCAGAAATTATGTTACATCTTTAAATTAATTTGGCAGAGTATGGACTAGATGGAATGGTGTCAACAAAATGTGATGTCTATAGTTACAGGATCATGTTGATGGAAAAATTTACAAGGAGAAAGTCTAATGATGAAATGTTCGAGGGAGATCTTGACTTGAAGCAATGGGTGAGTTATTCACTCTCAGAGACAGTAATGGATGTTGTGGATGCCAACCTGACAACACCAACAGGTAATCACTTAAAGAAGGGGTTAGATGTTGTGGTGTCAATCATGAAATTAAAGTGACACTAAATTGTTGTGTTGAATCTCCTGCAAGAAGGACAAACATGAAAGATGTCGTAGGAATGCTATAGAAGATCAAGATTCAACTTCTTGCATGCTGAGCATGTTCGTGGATTCTCATGTTGCAAATCACTTGTTTGTTTCAAATGTTTGCTAAATTAGTGGATTTATGTAAAGATTGTCTTTATATTTTAGCACTTGTATTGTACAACATTATGTTTTTATATGTTCGTAAAAGATGAAATCATGTATCTATACAATAATAACTACTTGGTAATTTGCTAAACCTTTTGAAATCTGTTTTTTATCCTAAAATTGTCTTCTTAGCTTGATGAGATCAAGTAATATGGAGCTTAACGTTGTAAAAACCAACAAATACAAAACAGTTTAACCATTTAAATATTGCTAGGATTATCATTAAATATAAGAACAAATAATTTAGATATAGAAATTGTGTATTTCATCAGCTATTTGTTATTTAACCATGAAAACTGAGTTCAAAATCGAACAAACAACTGTACTATGTACTTGTCTTTTAAATTATTATAAAAATTATTTATGTAATTGTCTGCATTAAGCATAAAAAAATTGGTAAGGTTAATTAGATAAGTAGCATCTTAAATTAAATATAAGTTGACTACGATGATAATATAAAAGTACTCTACATTTTAGTGCGACCTTGCTTGGTTAACATTGGAATTAAACCGAGCAAGTTCTCGTTCCATACTCAAATCTGATTTCGATTATTTTCTCGTATCTGCTAAAGATGAATTTGACTTCAGTGATTCACCATTTAGCATATTTGAGTTAAATCCTTACAAATTAGAAATAATATCCACAAAAATACTAGTAATTATATTAAATTCACACTTAGAGTTCTACATTGCCTTCAATGAGCTACGAAATTGTAAATATAAATTGAATAACTAAAACCAAATTGGTCATCTTGAAGCAGATGAGTTTTTTTTTTTTTTTAAATTGTTAGAGGCTTCACCTGTGATTGTTTCATCCATCTCGCAATAATTCATTTTCACTTTCAAGAATACTGCAATTTTCAAAAATGAAATACTAAGCTCGAGAGCTTTAATAAGTCATGAAATCACAAAGGCGGGGGAAAAAAAAAGTGGAACTGTGGAACATATCAATTATCCTTATAACTGTAGATAAATAAAAACTAAAACATTACTCCTTAGGCCTCAATTTATGTGGCACCGTCCGGATTTCGGCGGTCAAACGAGATTTACTTTTACTTCAATTATTTTATATGCCCTTTTAAAAAATTTAATTTTCAATTATTGTAATTTATAGTACTTTTTACAAGACTTCAAATATGTAATTCCAGAAAAAGATTCCATATTTGAATTTACAGTCAAAACTAAAAAGTTTTCTCTTGAAGTTCGAATAGTACCACATAAGTTGGGATAGAGGGAGTATCTATTTTTTATTTTTATTTTTTCATTTGTGGTTTCCTACCTGGGATACGGTGCAGGGCTCAACTAAATCTAAATTTGCACCAGAAAGTCCTACATTGGGGAATAACACGCCCTTTAACGAAAGTGTCTTCATTCCCTGGGCTCGAACCTGAGACTTTTAGCTAAGATGAAATAATACTTATCACTCCACCACACCCCTTATTGGTAAAATTGAGTGAAATATCTTTATCTAGTCATGAAAGGTTTGGGGTCGGGGTGGGGTGGTGTGGGGTGTTGTTCTTTATAGAAAATTTGGTAATATATGGATGAATAAAAATCAAATGAAATAGTAATAGTAAAACTAAACCAGAAGAATCAGTGTAGAGTTGAAGTTAAATACCTTTACGTTTGACACTCTTAAGTCTTACTCTAGCCTGAGATGCCTGGCCATTTTCTTTTTCTTTCTCATTACAATTCTATGTCCCCATTCTTCAATCATCCTGAAAAGCCATGTTGGTTTTCGAATTGATAGCATAATATATACTATGGAAAATCCAGCAATGAGTCCACAACCGTAACCCATCAGAGCCGCTTCCCAACTTATTTCAAAGCCAGAATCTTCTTCTTCATCATCTAGTGTGGATGGAGTAGTTACCTGTGGTACTTGAGTATCACCACAATCTTTCGAAAGTGGAAATCCTCGTAATCCATCATTCCCTTCGAATGAGCTGCTTTGAAATGTAGCAAATTGACTTCCACTAGGGATGCATCCAGCGAGATGATTGTGAGAGAGACTTAAGAATCCAAGAAATGTGAGAGACGCTAGCTGCACTGGTATCTCTCCACCAAATTTGCTAAATGAGAGATCCAACGATTCAAGTGCTGATAAACTACCAAGTGATGTTGGTATATTGCCTTCCAAACTGTTATGAGATAGGTTCAACACGATTAGTGTATTGAGATCTCCTATAACACTTGGAATGTTACCTTCAAATCTATTGCTTGAGAGATCAATGGTTGTGTATATAGACAAAATTCGAATAAGTTGCAGGCTCATTCCTTTTGATACAATTGTTATAGAATCTTTGTAGTACACACTTC
The DNA here is from genome assembly GCF_019175385.1 of Lycium barbarum. NCBI lineage: Eukaryota > Viridiplantae > Streptophyta > Magnoliopsida > Solanales > Solanaceae > Lycium > Lycium barbarum. The sequence continues at coordinate 112,880,567 of NC_083347.1, read as the reverse complement.
CTATATACCTTGGAGTTTTCATGTCGCCATCATCTTTTTGCATGCCTCGAAGGTTCTCAAATAGATATGCAGGTAAACCCCATTAAATCCATTGGACGAGAGATCTATAATTTGAAGTTGAGGAAACAAAGTTTTAGTCCTTGAGGTTCTAATGGGACCATGCAACTTGTTTGATCGCAAGCTTAAAACCATCAAGTTTGGTAGAGTTCCCAGCCACATTGGGAATGTGTCATTCAACTCATTATTTCCCAAATCAAGAACTTCCAATCGCTTGCAATTGATCAAGGATCGTGGGATTTTCCCCTCTAACTTATTTCCACGTAAGTTAAAACTTCTGAGTGGGCTTTCAAAACTAAAATTCGTTTGAATTGTCCCGCTAAGATTATTGTTGCGCACATCCAAAACCTCAACTCTGCTGATGTTGCCCAAACACGGCGGAATTTCTCCCTTCAAACTATTACTTGCCAAATCCAAAATTCGTAGAAAATCTAAATTGCAAATAGTTGAAGATATCTGTCCACTTAGATTATTATGTGATATGAAGAAGTATTGGACAGAAATTGGTGGAATAGGTAGTGGCCCTTGAAGCATATTGTAGCGCAAATCAAAGTAAGAAATTTTGGATAAGTTAAACATGTCTTGATTCTCGTTGGTCCATGAAAAACTATTATATGAAAGATCCAGTGTACCAAGTATTCTCGAGTTTGAAAACATGCTAAACTTTAGATTGTCACTAAAATTATTTGACGAAAGGTTAAGAAACATTAGGCCGGACTGGTAGAGGAGTGAATTTGGGATAGGACTTTCCAAGTGATTTTTTCCTAAATCAATCCAAAACAATTTTTCAGATTTGAACTCCTCAATTTGGCCAGTGAAATGGTTATTGTTCAAGTCTAAGTAACTTAGTGATGGAAGAGACGATATCCAGGATGGTATCGTCCCATTAAAGTTGTTTGACGACAACAAGAGTAATTTTAGGCTTTGAAATCCACTAACATCAGAAGGAATTGGACCTGTTAGGGAATTGGATGAAAGATCTAGTGATTCAAGTTGTGTCCAATTTTTGTTGAACAACCGAATAGGCCCAAAAAAGGTACTAATTGGTTCAGGTACCTTTGTAACATTCACACCTTGGAGATATAATTTCTTCAGAGATGCACTACTATTCCATTTGGTCATTGGAAACCTAACTACGAGCTGATAATTTTGTGATAAATCAAGGAAGCTCATGTTTGGAAGGTGAAAAACTCTTTCGGGTAATATCCCATATACTTGTGTGTCCTGAAGCCGCAAAGTTGTCAAATAAGAAGAAAAATTTTGAGGAATGACCGAAGAGATGCTCACTCTGTAAAGATTAAGCTCTCTTAGTTGGGTCAAGTTCGTAAGAAGCTGTTGAAAATACAAGTCTATAACCATCTGAGTAGTCGATGATCCGAAGAAAACGTAACTTAGAAAGATTAGAAATTTCAGATGGTATTTGACCAGTGAATCCTGAATTCGATAGATCAAGATATCTCAAGCTCATAAACCCTCCAAAGTTTGGTGGAATTTGTGATCCAGAGAAATCATTCATAGATAAATCGAGCCTCTCGAGAGTAGAAAGCTGGAAGATGCTACTGTTGGAAGAGAACTTGCCTTGAAGTTGGCTGCAACTGAGGTCAAGCTCAATCACGTGGCTCGTTTTCTCATCACAATTAACTCCATCCCATAAGCAACAATCCGTGCTCGTATTCCATGAAAGTGTTTTTTGATTATTACTTTTACATTCACCAAACCTAGAAGCAAAAGGGTCGATGGTAAACATCTTCTTGAATTCTAGAAGAGCAATAGCTTGATTTTTGGGACACAAATAAGGCAAAGATGAAGAGAAACCAAGTTGACATAGGATGACAGATAGAAGAAATAGTGGCAGTTTTTCATTGCCCATTTCTCCAACAAAAAGAAGAAATAAGAGAAGATCAAAAAAATTTCAAGAATGCTGTCTTTTGTTTTGTTGCAAGAGCTAACTGGAATCTAAGACATTTTATATTAAGATCACAAAAATGGATCGCAGCCATAATCTCAGAATTAGTCAATCTTGACTGCTGCAAGATTATATTAAACAAGAGTGATGATAAAAGGTAGTACTATCCAAGAGGCGGAGTCAGAATTTTGAGTTTATATATATAATATTTGGTTCTAAATAAATTATATATAGTTATAAATTTATTTACATAAATAGATAATTTTGACCAAAGGGACCTTCCCGCTACCAGTAAAGTTGTTGCCGCGTGATCAGGAGACACGTTAGAGCCGTGGAAACAACTTCTTAAGAAAAATACAAGGTAAGGCTACGTACAATAGACCCTTGTGGTCTGGTCCTCACTGGAACGAGAGCTTAGTGGACCGAAATGCCTCTTTTTAATTACATAATTTTGGTCAAAACCATTAGGTTTTGTCGAACCCGAAACTTCCTCTCTAGCTCTATCCGCCCCTAGTAATTATTTATAACATCAGTCCGCCCGTGATAATTCGTTATAACATCAGTCAGTGGACTCCATGTTCGAAAATTATTTGCTGGAATTTTTTAATTCCCTCTTTAAGAAGAATATTGACTGGACAATTTGGAAATGTCACATAGCGAAGGTGTAATGTATCTTCCATTTGGTCCGTTCTTAACCACTTGGAGATGTCACGTAGAGAAGGTGTAATGCATGTATCTTCCATTTGGTCCGTTCTTAACCACTTGGAGATATCACACAGAGAAGGTGTAATGCATGCATCTTCCATTTTGTCATCACTCCCATCAATGATCTCTCTTTCCTTCTATTTCTCAACTCTGTCATCTCCACTATAGAGTAACTTTCTTGTAGTTGAATTTTTTGATGAAACGTATGATCTAGATTTATGATTTAATTCCTTCATTGCATCTATTGTTGCTTTGATGAACCTTTTTAATGTGATTTCAACTTAAAAGAGAGGTGGTTTGTCCCAATTGTGTTTGAGTGATCATAATTCGTTATTCTTGTCTTAATCGAGTGGCAGACTAGTCTGAAATAAACTTTTAACTATATAGAAGTAATTAATTGGGAGGATCAACATCTATTCGTGGGATCTATATTTAATTTTATCAATCATCTTCTACACTTAAAGGTGCTATAAGAATTTGAAGCTTTGTATATTCGATATATGTAAATTCTGTTTTCTCTAAGATTAATATCTTCTTTGGAAGGCAAAAAGATATTCAAATCTCATAATTTACAATCAATTCATTCAGCATTTCCTTTTTTTAGAAGATAATGTTTCACATCTAAAATTACGTATTAGATATAGGTACAATTTAGTGAAGAATTATAGTTGGGTGTATTCGAGAGGTTGCCACGAGGAGTACTTATAGTTAAGAAGGTCGTGAAAGTTAAATGTTATTAAGAAAGGCACTCATAACTGAGAGAAGTTTGGACGATAAGAAAATGAACACCATATTCATAGTTTGAAGTCTAGATTCAACTCGTTTATAAATGATTAATAATCTTTTTCCATCACTTATGCCTTGACAACTCTTATATATTTGATCTTATCTTAGTTAAAAATCATCTTTTCAAACTTACTAATTTCTCAAGTAGTAATAAGAAAAATCCCAAATAGCAAAATAGAGCCCTAATCATCACGGTAATTTATTGACAATTTACGCTCGCCAAGCTGATACATATTCAGCTTTAACATGAACGTAGTAGTTATACACAAAAACAAGACGACCTTTAATTAGTTCATCCTTTTTCAAGGAAAAAAAAATTCAACAGCAAGCATTTAAAAAAAAATCCTTAAAACTATTGTAAGCTGGAAGGTTATGAAACTACTAACAAAAGGCTAAATATCCAAATGTTAAACATCAAATCCGTAGGTTTTGCTCCATTCTATCTCATATCTCCTTTCCTTTTTCTCCTAATTCTCAACTTTCCTTTTTGTTCTAATTTGTTCTGAATATTTTTCTAGAAATGTTGTTCTCTTACTTGACCATTATTGACGTTTATCTTGGGTGCGGTCCGTTATTCTGCATTTTATTGGCTTAAGTTACACATTTATATATTTTCTATCGTTAATGCCTTTCATATATATATATATATTTTTAATAAAAAAAATATATTCATATATTATTGACGTTAAGGCATTATTCACGTTAATGCCTTTCATACCTTCATATACATGGTGTAACTAATATTTACTAGGTATTTATCATTAGTAGCTATAGTTTAAAATAATTACAATACACAGCTAGCTATTTTACACACTACTAAAAAAAAGGGGAAAACCGACGACAAAAACCGACGGACCGCGTCGGTTTTTTTTAATGAAATCGACGGGAAACCGACCCTTTACGGTCCGTCGGTTTACATAGCCTTGCTTTTTGGAAACCGACGGACAACGTCGGTTTTTTCCGATGGACTGCGTCGGTTACGTGGTCCGTCGGGTTTTATCCAATAATTTTTAAAAATAAAAATAAAAAACCGACGGACTGAGTCGGTTTTTTTAATTTCTGATTTTTGATCTTATTTAAAAACAATATATATTTTATGAAAAAACCGACGCACTTTTTATTTAAATTTTTTATTTTAAATAAAAAACCGACACAGTGCGTTAGTTTTTTCATAAAATTTAAGAATTAATTTCCAGAAAACCGACGGACTGAGTCGGTTTTCTGGAAAATTTCCAAAATTAATTTCCATGGCCAACCAAATCAGGTATTCAACTCTAACTCTACACTAAATTTTCTGCTTTAGTTTAACTACATTAGTACTTTCACTTGATTAAGTGTTACTACTTCTTATACTACCAATTAATAGATGCTTTACGAAGGACCAATCAAAACTCTTTTGCTCAATACGAAAAAGGGAAGTTTTTGAATCTATTTGTCTTTGGTTATAAGGATAATTGATGTGTGTTCCACTTCTTTGCCTCTTATGATTTCAGTTCTGGTGCCTTATTGAAGCTCTTGAGCTAAATATTCCATTTTCTTTTAAATTGCAGGTTCCAATTTAAGTAGTTGGCTGGCAAATAAAAGCTAGAGCATGGATAATATACTACATGTGTTTTCATGGTTTGGGATGTTTCTGAAGTGTTCGGTTGAATAAGTCATAGGTTCTACTTTTTTGACACTGGGACATTGATTTGTTTTAATTTCTAGAGAATCTCCAGTGCTACTTTCAGATTTGTAACATTAACTTTTCTTGCGATTTAATTTGAGATATACCACTCCTAACTTCCCTTATTTTGATGTTTCTTTTTGTAACTTACTAGTTTAAATGACAGATTATATTTCAAACCACTCCTCTGTGGCATTAATTACTGATGCCAAGTTCTGTGACACAAACCTCCCTAAGAAAAGGACGTTGCTGTCAATATTTGGATAAAGACTCTCTGATGTCTAAGCAGTACTGGAAATAAAATATACAGGAAAAAAAAGGGTGAAAAAGAAGAGTATCCCTTATCTTTGCAAATAAAGAATAAGTAACTTAAAAGAACGTATATCACCAGCAAGAAAGCAGCAATATAAAGCTGGTTAGGGTTTTGACAATTAAGCAATAGATGACTTTTATTAGGCACATAATCTTGATTGTATCAGTTCCGGTACATAGACCAAATAATACAATGCAAGCAAAAATTCCTAGATTTATTGGCCAAACCTTTCTGTCGATGCGAGCTCTTGGGATGTTATTCTATTCCAATTTTGTAACCCAAAAAGAAAAAGAGCAAAAAATGGCAAAAGAACTGTCCGGCTAAAAATGTCTGTATAGAAACCTAAATTAATATGAAATGCTATTATTAAGTTCCACGGCAATGTAGCAAATCACATGATATAAAAACCTCTTTTTTTTTTTTGGTTGGAACAGTTCGGAACGGATGAGTTCACAAATGTCATAGTTTTATTAATTAAATTAGTATTTCCAATTTTTTTCAATGAATAGAGCTTTTGTGGAAGTAATTATTTTAGAAGAAATTAGCTGTGACGGCCAGTTTCTAAGCGCAACTAAGGTTTAGCCCTTGTTTCAAATATATGAAAAGTAGCCACTTTTTAATGCGAAAATAAAATTTAGATAAAAGTACCCCTAACTAAAACATAAGACAACTTCAACCGGAGTTTGAAGCTTTGACAAGTAAAACTCCAACACAATATGCTAGAAGTTCGAAGAGTTCTGGAGTTTCAAATTCCACGAACAATTCATGGAATTCAAACCTTTATCAATTCAAACTCCAGGAATGATTCAGGCAATTCAAACTTCACAATCTCAGTGTGAAAAGCTTTTAAAAAGTTCTAAAAGTTTCCTAAAGTTTTCTACATTACATAACACTAATGAACAGCTATAGCTTCTTCTGGGGAAGGTATTATTAGCATAATACACCTAATAAATCTGCAGAAACAAACAGTTGGTGAAAACATATGATTTGACAAACTAGATGAGAAGCCAAATCTAATATTGGAGCCAACTCTGTTAGTTGAATCAGTCATTTTGAGCCATTAACGAAGCAAATAAAGTATATTTACAACAAGATGACCAACGTATAGCGATCTAATTGCTTTTCCTTTTCCCCTTTTTTTTTTTTTTTTGTAAAAGATTCTCTCGTGTCAATTCTTTAGAAGCAAATAAAGTATATTTACAACAAGATGACAAACGTATAGCGATTCAATTGCTTTTTTTTTTTAATAAAAGATTCTCTCGTGTCAATTCTTTAGTGTGCCAATATGTCAGTCCTGACCATTGTCTCACTATAAAAAACGAAAACATGATTACTTCAAATCGTATGCAGAACTTACCTTCTCCTGAAAAAGTTCCTTTACCAGATATCATGACACAGATTCATTTCGTAAGAGCTCCATATCTCGACAAAAGCAGTCACATAAATTCAGTAAACTAATCATGTCTAACTAATCAACATCCTTCTAGCTTGAAGCTAGCTACCAAATTCAGCAGAAAGCTTTCTTATCAGCATCTCAAACCAAATCAATCTATTTAAAAGCATGGAAATATACTTAGGTTCTCAAAAAGACCAACTTAATGCCACGAACGATTTTGTTTCCAACATAAGTAACTATAGTAACACCAATAAAAATGCTGAAAAAGTCACGAATTATTTCCTTCTAAAATTTGGACATGATAGTATGTATAGACTGTTAGCCACCATGCACCTTTTTATTTATTTGATAAGCTAAGAACTCCAGGCAATTAAATTAATAAAGAAGGAAATGAAGGAAGATGACTAATTGGAAAGTAATTATGTCAAAGAATACAACAGCAAGAAGAAAAGAAACTCTCTGTCGTCCAAATAAACATCTACAATTATGTTAGATAATTTAAGCTAATAACAACACGAAAACAAAACTAAATCTATTGATTTTGCGGTTTATCATGTAAACACATGATCCCTGTTCCAAATTTTTTAACCAACCTGAACTTCATTATCATGTAGTCACATACATGCAGTAAAGACTTCACTTTCCTTTTCCCTTAGATTTTAATACTGCAGCCCATTTGAAGTAACCACAATTTGCTTCTGGATTTGATGAAGGTCCCTGAGATAGAGAATGTGGATTAGATTTTGTAAAAACAAATTCAGGAAAATAGACGGATACATGCACAAATCTCTTATTAGACATAGAGAACCATGTTTTGGTATAGGTGCTCTATTTTCTGGTGTATGGCTTGTATATAGGTTTTTCCCATAATCTATAAAATTGTTTACCTTATCAAAAAGAAAAAAAAGTCACCATAGATGGACATCAGAAAAGGAAAAGAAGGAATGATTATGACACATTCCCCAAGAGAGCATTTTTTGGTTTCTTTGCCTGCTCGGCAAACATAGTTTTTCCAGAAAAACTAAAACTGGAGTAGAAATTCGAGTGCAAGGTGAAATATTATGTTTGCAAGTACTAGGCAATAGGCATCAACTTTCTAGATATCAACTAAATGGCATTTATCTATTAACTGAAATTCACAGCTAGCTTGAATCAGAAGAAATCAAAATGCTTTCACGTGCTTACAAAACTCCTAATTGCTTCCACTCATTCCCCCTCTAAAAACATCTGGCTCCAACCTTATATCCATATAGTGTTATAAAATTTATACTGAAGTACGTATCAGGTAAAAAGAGGGGGGGCACCTATCTGCCATAATTGAGACATGACTATTCTTCATTCTTTTAAACTTAAATTGATATTTCTTAATATCTTACGCCATTGCATCCATATTTTTAACTCAATCCACTAACAATCGGACATACCTCAGCTCGAGCACAGACATAAAATCTGCGGCCCAGATTGGGGCCTGCTTTTTTAACGACCCGAGGAACACAAGGTTCTTGATGGCCCTTACAAAGAGGTACACTATTCTGCATCAATTGGTGAATCCTTTGCCACTCCTGTAATGCCACTTTCCTCTTCTCTTTATCTGTGTCGCATGCATCTAGCTGGCACTCCTTTTGAGTATTTTCAATTGAAGCGCCACTTTCATCATCAGCAGAAGGAACTCCGTTGGGCTCAATCTGAGAATAAGAGATGTCTGTCTGACAAAGTTTAGAACCGGTAAACCTGCTGCTACAAGTCTCACTTCTATGTGTGCGTTTTTGGAAGAATGAGTTAAGTGTCAGTTGAGACCCCTGACTGTGCCTTGCTTTCTTCTTGGCCTCAATGCCGGGCAGAATATTAGTATTTCTTTGAGAACCAATCATCATACTATGAGAAGCTCTACTATCATATTTCTCTGGAGTTGAGATAAATTCTTCGTGACTTGGGATCTGAGGGCTTTCACTTTCCTCCGAAATAACTTGCTCCGTTGTTTGCCTTCTCGTGAACATTGACACTGCACTTTTGAGGAGGAAATTCAAAAGACGAACTACAATGTGATAAACTGAAACACAAAGCACAATGCCGCGCCATTTTTACAAAAATCAAACTGAACATAATTTATCAGTGCTTACATGATGCCGATGGTCAAGAGGGCATCATTTAAATGACTGATGGATAAACTCAACTATTTTATTTTTTTAGATAAACTCAGTTTTGAGTGGATAAACTCATCTACTTATACTTGTAAAAACATGGCACATGGAACATAATAATGTAATATGTACATCACAAAGTCCTCGTATCACTTCATTGGCCATCAAACATGATCCATGTGGTTGCAGTAACTGACTTTCTAATTATCTAAAAACCTTTGGGAAGATATAAGAAAGATATAAGTTAGATTAATTTTTCCTCGAGTAAAATTCCTGGGACTTTCCTCTAGTTCTCCATATTATGAGACCTCCTCCTACAGACAAAATGCAATTGAGACTACCAGCTTGCTAACTTATTTTTATTTTAGAATGAGAAAGAAAAGCTAAATGACTTGATTTCTCTTCTACTTTTTCTGTTTTGAATTGATCTAAACTTGGAGAAGACATAAAAGATTGATTTGATGCACGCAACAAGCATGAAAATCTACTAACCTTCGGTTAACTAGATTACTCCAAATAACAGCATTCACATGCAAAAAGAAGAAAAAAACAGCTTTAGCAGCAGAAGATTGTTTGCTGATTTATTGCTACCTACTTCGATCAATAATTAAACGTATACTTTTTATTTGCATATCACACACATTGATTTCTATCACATTCTGGAAATTAAATTTGGTAACACCAACATCAAACTTCATTTAAAGGGCCTGCGAATTGTGTGAGCAAACATCTATATCAGACAAGGTCCAGTAAAATAAGCACAACAGCGTCTCCAAGAAAATTGATATTCAATTGTAGCTTGATTAAACTCTCACCAAGAGTTTGCTGACTCCCGCAGACCTGGGGATGATATCTAGTAGATAATGACGGGGTGCTATGCTGCATTACTTCAGGGATTTCTACTAAACTCGTGTAAACTGGAACATGATCAGAACCTTCTAATTTGATGCTCCTCCCTCCTTTCCACCTGTGGAATGTAGATGTAGATATCTTGTGATTTACGCATCCTCTATCACCATGTTATGGGACAACGATGAGTGATAAAAGATGCTAACATGAACAATAATGAACAATCGAAAACCCAATCAAACAAGTTGGCCAATCATGTATGTGCTTAACTCATCTGATACTGCTGGAGATTTTCTTTTGCACTATAGATATTTTCGTGGGAAACAAGAGACGTAGAATATAACTAAGGGTACTAGCTGGAATTTTACTTGCTATAATCCTTATAACAGATCAATCAGAAAATGTAACATGACAGACTTAAGAGATAAAACATTTCTCTCCGTCGCAGCAAAGCATGCAGGTAATCGGATCAAACTAATCTCTACTGACATGGAGCTGCTAATTTTTTTCTCTCTTTTAGAGCTACACCCAGTCTTATTAAAAGGGAAAAGCGCAAAAAAGCTCTAAGGTCAGCTGGGGCTTTAAGAGCAGAGCGCAAATAAAGCGTGGGCTTTAATGCAAAAAGGCGCAATGGTGAAAAAATACAAATATATATATATGTATGTTTAGTCCAAGACTAATGATAATAAGCATGAACAACAAATATACGGACAACAAAATTGTAAAAACATTACGATAAAGTGAAATATCAATTATCTAGTGTCACCTCTTCAAGAGAGGCTCATTATGAAGAAGGAAAAGTAGTTCTTAGAGCCTGTTGATGACATTGAAGCGCAAATAAAGCGAGGCGAAGCGCTCAACATGTTTTGAGCCTCACTTTAGGGCTTAAGCGCACTTTAAGCGCATGAATAGCTAAATGTTTACCTTGGCGTATTTCCAGGTTTCCACCTTTGAAATTGCATCAATATATCACACTCTGCAACATGGCAAGTCACAAAGTCATGCCCTTCTTGATTTTCCTCATCATGCAAGCATGATCCGGCACTAAGTATGTGATCAATCCTAGAACCAAAATTAAATTCCTCGGCTCCTGTACTCTGTGACCAGCAAGTATAGGCTCCATTTCTGTAGCAAAATACAAGATGAAGTAATATGACAAAACGTTCATACAACAAGATGCAAGCAATACAATAGTTAAAGGAGATGAGGATGAATACTATGTTACCAGTCTCGGAAAAAAAAAAAAAAAAAGATAAGGATGAATACTTTATCTTATTTTTTAAATGACCTTGAGAAACAAGGAAAATCTCGCCCCATATGTATCTTTGTAGAAAAATGTACAGGAAAGGATTAAAATAGATGACCTTTAGAAGAATTAAATGTTCGCATGTGGTGATGAATTAACATTGGACATGATTTCTTCCCTTTCCCCCTAAGCTGTGTAGTTTAGAAAATTACAAAAGTAAACATAAATAGAAAGAAAGAAACCTATCAGGATGTTTTGCTCTAAAAACATCAAGGAGACGCCCTCCATTTTGCACTAGTAATGATCTAAACCATCTTCTGAACCTGCAATGCAGTGAAAATTAACCAGTTACCAAGTAGAATTGTTATCTTAAGCAAACGAGAAACAAAGGAATTAATTTATACATTGCATATAAAATATTTCAGGAAGCAGCTTACCCATTTTTTTCAAAATCAGGTTCTGCATCGCACCGATCTATGGCAGCAGGAGCAATATTGAGATCACCTACAATGATGATCCTCCTTCCCTGAAGCAGGAGGCACTCCCATCTTCTCTACATAAAAATTACTAGTATGAAGCAAAGCATGTGAAGTTCAGAAATGCAGGTTTACAATGTACATAACAGGCTATTTCTGCAGTCAATGAAGAAACATGGTACTCCAATAGACACAATATCCTGGAGAAGATAGCAGAGATGAGTAAAAAGCAGAAATAATTTGTTAACAAAAAAGAGAGAGAAATGCAGGTTACTGAAGTAGCATTAAGCAACCATAAATAATCAGTTCAGTTCCTTCACCTTGTCCCTTTTTAGTAGGTAAATTGATTTTTCAAATCCTTCTCTTTAAAAAGAAAGGAGAAATTTAAGTAAATAAACACACCAAAGGATGACACCAACCAGAGTCACCTGTCTATCACCAAGAAGGCTCGAGATGCCACAAAAACGATAAAACCTCTAGAAGAATGACCAACTCATCTCTGAGGAATTAGTCAAGTTCTTTTTTTTATTTTTTTATTTTATAAAGTAATATTTTAATAGAAAATGTGGGCTCAAAATGCTCATATACAAGAAGTATACTAAAAGAGTAGAAACCTACAAAAAGACATGGTTCTCTACAAACAACACCTGATCTTCTATACACAAAGGAACCTCACAGATGCACCAAAAAACGAGATAAGAGGTTATTCCTCAATTGTATAAAGTTCATCTTAACATCTTCAAAAGCTCTCCTAGTTCTTTCTCGCCAAAACGGCACATAAGAGCTATTGGAGTAACATTCTATGCCCTGCGCCTTCATTTACATCTACTGCATTTCCAACTGAACATTAACTCTTACACATAAAACACCAACTAACATAGGTAACCTTCCTCTTTCTTTGATACGTTGCCATCAATATCACCCCTCTTGTTGCAAGCGAATTGAAGAAACACATCTTTCTCTGTACCTTTGGAATCCAAACCAATCCATATGGAAGTGCAACCCTCTTCCTAACCAAGAGTTTCTCATAGAATGACCGAACAAAAAAAAAAACTCCCCCCCAAAACTCCATACATCTTGGTTATTCTGTGGTGTTCCTTGTTTGTGAAGCAGCTCAACCAAATTTTGGAACTTCAGCACTTCACCGTCTTGAATGTTCCTCCTAAAACTCAAATCCAGAAAATTCTCCATCTTGGGGTGGGAGTCTTCCTAATTCTGCTACAATCATTTCCTTTTCTGAAATTTATTGGACCCAACATACAGAACTAACTTACCATGTGGCAAGCAAGCAATTGAAACATTCCTACCAGCAGACTTCCCCAGTACTCAAAGTGAATTGTCTAAGTGCTCGAGTCTGAAGTTCAACGGTTCTAACCGTTGACGAACACCTGCGCTATTAAGACAAAGCAATGGAGAATCTATGCCTTGAATGAATCAGGAACAACGGATTAGTGGATTATACTAGCTCCTAAGACTCCTAAGATCCATATATTTCCAATCCTTAAGCCATATATTTTCAATCCTTAAGCCATTACAACCCACAAAGACTTAAGCAACTCCAACATCAAACAGGAGGGTTCAACAACCTTCTATCAGCTAAATAGTTGTAAATTTACATCCCAGATAATAGAGAAACTTTACAAAGCCAGTCATGACCTGGTCGCAACTTTGATCCCTAGGTAAACGACAACGACGAGGCAACTGACATGGGATTTCCACAACAATTTCCAAATAGGATTCATAGTACTCAGGTGGCATAACAATACAGGATTATTACATATTTGGTGCAAGACATCCTCATCGATAAAGCAACAGGTAATTTCGTAATTGAAAATGGGAGAAAATATCATTTCTCAGGTTCTCGTAATTTGAAAACCAAAATGGGAATTGATTACCTCTAACAACTTGTAAAATGTGAGCTTAAATTGGATTCTCTCAGAGTCATCTTGAACAGCTCTGGGCCCATATAAATTGAATAGAACTGCAAGAAGAAAACATTTGGCAATCACCAAACTACGGTAGGAAATAAGATACTTGAATGTGCAACAAAACATTAAAGAAAAATTACCAAAAAATAATTGAAAAGATATATCACATAGTGAGTCAGAAAAATAAAAGGACAAGAAAAGCTTTGGCTATGACTTGTATTCCTATTAAGAATCGAACATCTCATTTGTTTTCCGGGATAGCATGTACTCACCAAAATGACCATGATCAGTGATCAGACAACGTCCCTCACTATCAATCTTAAGAAGCTCATCTCTAGAAAAGCATTCAAGGCCTTCTGCTATTGAAGGGGACTCCTCCTTTCTAGGTTCATATCCTTTAGATGTTGCGAGGAGACCAGTGAAGCCTTCTTCTGCATAAATGGGCAGAGCTACCTCATTGCTCAAGAATGCAGATTTTACACGGCAAAAGGTTGCAACACCTGGACAAGTAGATATGAATTCAATCATTTGTTTATTTATCTACATTGTCCTACTTCAGATATACCAAGTCTTAAGAGAAATGCTAAAATATTATACAATAAAATAAATGCCTTAAGCTTCACAGAGCATAGCTTAGCCTTGTTGATCACACATTATATGCAATCCACAAGATTATATTATTTTCTTTCCAATCTATAAGACTTAAGACTCTCTATGTTCATCAACTTCAACAGCACTTGACAAGTTCTTTGTAGAGGGGGAAAAATAAAAAGGAAAAAATTAAATTTCCACTTTACCACATTAAGAGAATTAAGGGACAAAGAAAAAGGAAATTTAATTTGACACTACACAATGACTAAGGAATCTGATCAGCCTTTCCATTTTCAAGCTTAACAGTTGCTCTCCATAGCTTCTAGAATCCTAGATATGACAAAACCAAAAAGATATGCAGGGTGTTATAGGTATGACGAAAATGTTTCCTCAGATGAAATCATTTTCCAGTTTTATGTTATTTTCAGTTGCTGAAAATATATCAAAAATGAGGAATGGCTTCTGTCACCTATAGGTAGAAGTCATTTCCTTTGTAAGAATTATAACTTTTACTTCGTGTCGCCTGCTACAACACTCGTGAATATCACAAAAACAATATTCTTATAAGTTATACCCTGTCCTCCAGCTTGTACCATTACTATACTCCGCCTATTTTTATATAAGTCAAACATTTCAAAAATAATCTAGCAATGATTTCCAAAGTAAAGCAATTCCAATGAATTGCTCTTCCATATCATATGCGCCCTACAATTGAGTTAGTCCAAACTTTCCCTATCAGTGAAGTCAGTTCAGCTACATTTCATTTAAATAACTCAGCTGAGATTGACACAGATTTGAATAATGCAAATTTAGAGGACATATCAATGAATCAAGTACCCCTCAACCTAGCTCGGTTATATGTTCCCCTGTTCGGGCATATTTCAGCCCCATACTCAATAAACTTCCACTCTTTTTAGGCATATTTCATTCCAATGCTCAATAAAGACAAACTTAGGATATCATACGCACTGTGCAGTGGAGCTAGCCCAAACTTTCCCTATTGGTAAAGATCAGTTCAGCTACATTTCATTGAAAAATAACTCGGCTCATATGACACAGAATGCAATAACGCAAATTCAGCGTACATATCAATCAATCAACTATAGCTCAACCTAGGTCAGCTGTACCGATCCCCTATATTTGTTCCCCTCTATTCCGGTATATTTCATTTCAATATTCAAAAAAACTTCCACTCTTTTCAGGCATATTTCATTCCAATAATCAATAAAGACAAACTTAGCAGTTTTAAAGGCCTATCCAAAACTCACACTTAGTAGGTGTTTGTACATAAAAATGTGACATTTAAAAAAAATGTAAAGTTAAGTTGAAAAAGCGCATTTGGAAATTGAGGTTGTGTCTAGACATGCATTTAACTTGGAAAAAGGTAGAACTTTTGTGACAGGTCAAAATCATTCTTTCAAACTTGAAACTCATCTTCAAAAATTCAGAAAATCAGTCCAATGTATAACCAAAAGCTGATTTGAATTTTTTTAAATATAGCTCATTATTGCCATGGTGTATGCTTTTCGCGGACGACATAGTCCTGATCGATGAGACTCGTAGCGGAGTTAACGCTAAGCTGGAGGATTGGAGACATACCTTGGAGTCTAAAGGATTTAAGCTGAGTAGGACCAAGACAGAGTACTTAGAGTGTAAGTTCAGTGAGACACCCCAGGAGGTTGGCGTGGAAGTTAGGCTTGGTGCTCAGGCCATCCAAAAGAAAAGTAGTTTCAAGTACCTTGGGTCTATCATGCAAGGCAGCGGGGAGATTGACGATGATGTCACACATCGTATTGGGGTAGGGTGGATGAAATGGAGGCTAGCTTCAGGAGTGCTATGTGACAAGAAGGTGCCACCACAACTGAAGGGCAAGTTCTACAGAGTGGTGGTTAGACCGGCTATGTTGTATGGGGCGGAGTGTTGGCCAGTTAAGATCTCTCACGTTCAAAAGATGAAAGTTGCCGAGATGAGAATGTTGAGATGGATGTGTGGGCACACTAGGAGCGACAGGATTAGAAATGAGGCTATTCGGGATAAGGTGGGAGTGGCCTCGGTGGAAGACAAGATGCGGGAAATGCGACTGAGATGGTTTGGGCATGTGAAGAGGAGAGACATAGATGCCCCAGTGCGGAGGTGTGAGAGGTTAGCCATGGATGGTTTCAGAAGAGGTAGGGGTAGGCCAAAGAAATATTGGGGAGAGGTGATTAGACAGGACATGACGCAGTTACAGCTTATCGAGGACATGACCTTAGATAGGAAGGTGTGGAGGACCCACATTAGGGTAGAAGGCTAGTATATAAGTCTCGTTATCTTTCCTTATTAGTAGGCGCATTAGCGCATTATAATTTCTTGTGCTTTGATTTATGTTATTATTTGCTACTTTCTGTACTTTGATTACTCTATTTTATCTGTGCCGCTTTCGTGATTTGCATTTCCATATCGCTTTGAATTCCTTGATTATCCTGTTTTACTGTGTCGCTTGCATTATTTCATTGCAATATCGTTTTAAATCTTTTAACCTTATCTGACCCCCTTTTTATGCTTCTATTGAGCCGAGGGTCTCTCGAAAACAGCCATCCTACCTTGGTAGGAGTAAGGTCTGCGTACATTATACCCTCCCCAGACCCCAAGATGTGGGATTTCACTGGGCTGTTGTTGTTGTTGTTGTTGTATTTATAAAAATGTAAAAAATTCCATGGGCAAACGGCTCCTTAACCTTACAGTTTACACTGGCATACAAATATCTAACAAACTCAAAAAAATATCGACAAAAACGAGTCTTTGCAAACACGGACCTTAGGCAATGTGAAAAGGAGAGCTAAATTAGTAAACTGACCAAGCACTAGAAAATATGTAAGAAAATCACTTATTTTGTGTGAAAACATTTTCCTTCATACCAAAAAACACTAGAAAATACGAAAAAAACATTTATTTTGTGTGAAAACATTTTCCTTCATACCAGACACTAGAAAATACGAAAAAAACACTTATTTTGCGTAAAAACATTTTCCTTCATACCAAACACTAGAAAATACGAAAAAAACACTTATTTTCCGTGAAAACATTTGCCTTCATACCGAACACCAGAAAATACGAAAAAAAACACTTATTTTGCGTGAAAACATTTTCCTTCATACCGAGCACCAGAAAATACGAAAAAAACACTTATTTTGCGTGAAAACATTTTCCTTCATACCGAACACTAGAAAATACGAAAAAAATCACTTATTTTGCGTGAAAACATTTTCCTCCTTACCCAAGACTAGAAAATACGAAAAAATCACGTATTTTGTGTGAAAACATTTTCCTTCATACCGAACACTAGAAAATACGGAAAAAATCACTTATTTTGCGTGAAAACATTCTCCTTCTTACCCAACCTAGAAAATACGAAAAAATCATGTATTTTGTGTGAAAACATTTTCCTTCATACCGAACACTAGAAAATACGAAAAAAATCACTTATTTTGCGTGAAAACATTTTCCTTCATACCGAACACTAGAAAATACGGGAAAAATCACTTATTTTGCGTGAAAACATTTTCCTTCATACCAAACACGCCCTTAAAGGTCATTCGAAACTCAAACTTACCCTAACAGCAACATACAAATATCTAAACAATTAAACAAACTCTTGACAAAAACGAGTCTTTCCAACTACAAGCACTAACACCTAACGCAAATGCGAAAAAGAGAGCTAACTTAGTAAACTAACTGGAATATCCCTACCCTCCACCCAACCAGTGGCGGAGCCACACTATGCTGAGGGTGTTCATCCGAACCCCCTCGGCGGAAAAAAACACTGTTTTTACAAGGTTAAAATTATTTTTTATGTATATATAGTAGATGTTGAACCCCCTTAGGCTTCTTCGGATGTTTACTTTTTTATATTTTGAACCCCTCGACGGAAATCCTGACTCCGCCACTGCACCCAACCACCATACTATTTGTCTAAATTATATACAAATGCTTTTGGACAGTAATTTCTAAAATAAGTAACAAAATCACTTATTTTCCAAGAAAACATTTTCCAAAAAAATTATTTCCGTAGAAAACATTTTTCTTCATACCAAACACGCGCTTAAAGGCTACTCAAACCTCACACTTACCCTACTTACAAGTTACTATACAGTATCATACAGTAAAACCAAACAATACAACAAACGATACAGTCTATCCAAATATTATGTTCATTAATACGGTATAATACAACACCATACTGTAACATGCCATATTGTACATTAATGAACCACAAGAATAACCATCCAAACAGAGGGTAAAGGAGGGGTAAAATAGTAAACTGACCAGAATATCCACCAGAGCGACCACGATCATTAGTACGAGTACAAGAGAAGAAAGACTCATAACCCTCAGCACGAACCAAATCAGCTCTAAGATCGTGTTTGGATAACTTAGTTTCTTGAAAACAGATAATATCAGCGTCAAGTGAATCTAGAAGCTTCTTAAGTGAACCGTATTGTTGTATACGTGGCCTTAATCCGTTTACGTTGTACGTCACGATCTTCATTATTGTACTATGCTGCAAACAACGGTTTCCCTCATTCTTCTTCTTTGTACACAGGAAGGCAAACAAAAGATGTCGTTTTCATATGTATGGGAAAAAAAACACTAATTTTTGAAAAAAGTGAATAATAACGGGTCCTTAAAATAATCCCTAAAGTGTATACTAGAGCATTAATAACCCTTGTAGTTTCTAAAAGTGGTTGCATTTTTTGTCATGTTGGATGAAATCTATTACCTCTTTCTGGTTGGACATGAAGTCTAAGAAAGAAAGGAAGATTTTTAAATTTTGTGATTTAAAATAAGTCAAAGAAATTTTTGTGGTTAGAAATTTTTCATGAAAGATAAAATAAGAATTTTGGAGTTAAATTATTACTACACATAAAAAGATGTCATTCTTTTTTTATTAAGTATCATACAAATTGGGATGGAAAGAGTATTTGTTAACAACTAAGACCCTTTTACTACTAACCCAATACAAAGTACTTTTGAATCTTATAATTTAAAACAAGCCAAAAAAAAAATTGTGACTAGAAATTATTTTATTAAGAATGAAATAGAAATTAATTTAATAATACATATAGACACATTTTTTTAACCTGAATAAAAAAAAAGTATCATATAAATTGAAACGAAGAAAGTATTTTTAACAACTAGCATTGAAAAAATTTACAAGGGAAAAAGTATAACTTATCTCATTTTTCATATATTTTTTGAATATCTAAATTTTATTTTTAAGACATTAAGTTGATCGAAACTTTAAAATTAATCGCATCGACTCTTGAAAAGCGAGAAAGCAAAAGATGCCCCGTAAATTGGGATTGAAGAAGCAATTGGCAGAGTACTTAAAGATGGGCAGAGTTCTGAAGTTCGAGTTTCTGAATTTGTGCCTTAAATCATACAGAACAAACCTTTTTGATACAAGCCAATTTACAGTGATGGCATATTTATAATGACATTATAGTAGAATTTCGAAGGGGAGTACTTAACCTGGAGACTCACAAAAAGTGACGGAATATACACTTAAACTACCAGATTACAGACATTGCAACTGGTTGTTCAAGGAAAAAAGAAACTTCATGCCAAATTCTTTTATATGAAGGGCAAATGAAACTCAACAAACACACTTGGCACGACGACCACCAGCTACAAAGTGCCACGTGGCAGTTACACGTCTCTGAGTACCATCATCTCCGAAGCCATCCACAAGAGAACGTGTATACGAGCATTGTATTCCCACAAAAATTCTTGATGAAGTTCACCTCTCCGTTTATAATACATCTTTACAAAGCTACATTCTCCGTGAATCTCTCACCGTTGGTGAACTTATACTAGCAGTCCTTAAAAGCCTACGAAATTCTGACAGGCTTATCTTTCCGTCTTTGTCAATATCCGCTTCCTCTAGAAGTGGATCTATGGAGCCTTTCAAGCCCGTGTGCTGCAAAAAAGCAAGAGTATTATGTAAGTAAAAGCCAAAAATAATGTCATTATGTTATCTGGGATCATATCTTTCATGCGGAATGGAGAACTGAGTCTACAAGTATGATACACACTCTTAAGAGTGATGAAGCATGTAATTTATGTTACACTCTTTCCTTTCAGTCCCAAGAAGAATGACCTCTTTCTACAATAAATAACAATTTGACTATAAACTTCTCATTTTACCCTTAATGAGATGATTTATAGCCACACAAATATTATGACTTATTTTAGCCCACAAGTTTCAAGAGTCTTATTTTTATTCTTAAACTTCGTGTCAGTCAAACACCTTCACATAAATTGGGACGGAGGGAGTAACTGAATTCTACTATTGTAGGAATAGTAATAACTGACATCTAAGATGCTATGACCCCTTGCTCTTGGAAGAAGCCTGCAAATAACACTAACTTCACTTGAGCAGAAAACATCAGATACAAACCATTTTAAGTTCTTCGGGAGTAATGAATCCATCTCTATCAACATCAAATTTCTCAAAAGCAGCTTGTGATCTTTGTTGCCATTTTGTAGAATTATGCTCCTCCAACTGATGGACATGTAGAGTGGCCGCCACAAACTCCGGGAAATCAACAAGCCCATCTGTGTTACTATCAATCTGCCAAGCAATGAATAAAATACTTTAGGACTCTGAACTGCAGAAGAGACCATATAGTAGAAAGTGACGAAGTTGTATATGATGAAAGCTAGAGAGACTATTATATTACTTGGCAGCATTATTAGCATTGACAATTGAGTAATTTCATATCACCATAAGGATTATGGTGCAGGAACTATTTGGAATATACAATTGACACAAAGAACCCCAAGTATTTGGTCACGGATTTAGGAATGGCGTCAATAACAACTTGCACCACCTCGACTATTCCCTACCTCCCACCAGTACAAGTATCTAACTCCGCACCACCAAGGCTCAGAAAAATGGAAAGGAATCAAATTCTCCTCCCTCCCAATTTATGCAACACTCTTTCCTTTTTACTCAATCCCAAGAAGGATGACATATTTCCATATTTAGTAACAATTTTACTTCAAACTTCCCATTTTACCCTTAATGAGATGATTTATAGCCACATAAATTTCTATGGGTTATTTTAGACTACAAGCTTCAAAAGTAATCGTTTTTCTCTGAATCTCCGTGCTCAGTCAAACACCTTCACAAAAATTGGACGGAGGGAGTAATGTGTTTTGTCTCTACCGGGATTTGGACCGTGGTCTACCTTGAATTTCATCCCAATTCAATGACTGCTATGCAGCAGCCCTGGGTGCATTTAGCAACTGATTACTTTTAAAGAACTTGCTCCTATTCCTAGCTGCAGTCTTCTTATTTCTCTTTTTTAGGGGGTGTGGGGGAGAGCGAGTTGTGTGTGAATATTAAAGTAGTGCAAAAACATGCAACAACTTAAGGCGACAAAAGGTCCTTATACTTCAGAGTAATTATCTAATTATTTATTAGATGTCATGCTTTGCTCCTGATACTTCATTTCAATATAAATAAGTCTACCGCTTGAAGAATCTCAATAACTCGCGACTCTTTCATTTTCCATGGGAGATCCTTGGCGAGGGCCTGCATTAAAAATGAATACGATAAGCCACCAAAATAGATGACCGAGTATATAAGTTAAACAATGTTTTGCATCAAGACACGCAAAACAGAGGTGCCTCATATGTTTGCCACTAGCCATTTATAGCCTGTTTGGCCAAGCTTCTAAAATCATCAGTTTATTTTGAAAAGTGTTTTTTCCAAAAGTATTTTCCGAAAAAGTACTTTTGGTGAGAAGCAATTTGTGTTTGGCTAATCAATTTGAAAACTTTTTGAGCAGCAATTAGTGTTTGACAAGCTTTTAAAAGTGCTTCTAAGTGTATTTTTTCAAACGTGCTTTTCTAAAAAGTACTTTTGGGGAGAAGCTACTTTTCTCAGCCTCTCAAAAACAGCTTCTGCTTCTGCTTCTACTCAAAAAACACTTTTTATTCTCGTAAAAGCTTGGCCAAACACCTCAACTTTGAAAAAAAAAACATTCAAAGAAAGCACTTTTGGCTTAGGAGAAACTTGGCCAAACAGGCTGTTAGAGTTGTGAGGACAAAAACAACCTCCAACATGAAAGATGAGCAAATACCGTTCTCATTTCTTCGAGACTGATGACACCATTCTTATCCACATCGATTGCAGAAAATTGATCCCGCAAATCGGCGAGCTCCTCTTCATCAAGTGTGCTAGCTAATGCCTGCCAGATAACAGAACAGCATCCAGAAATTTACGTTTTGCATATCTGAAGATACTCTACCCACAGAAAGGTCTAAGAAATAAGAAAGCAATGAACTTACCCGTAAGGCAAACTGTTTTAGACGACTGTATCTGACAAATTGCCGCATGTTGGATAAAACAGAAATGTCTAGTGGAATCTCAGATGCATCACCTCCTTCTCGGACCCATGGATGCGCTGAAGATATTTAAGTAGATAATTTTCAGAACAAGTGTTCATTGTATTAACA
Organism: Lycium barbarum; assembly: GCF_019175385.1. Taxonomy (NCBI): domain Eukaryota; kingdom Viridiplantae; phylum Streptophyta; class Magnoliopsida; order Solanales; family Solanaceae; genus Lycium; species Lycium barbarum. The sequence goes on along the minus strand of NC_083347.1, from coordinate 112,858,002 downwards.
AATTTAAAGGAATGACATCAGTAACATTTGTTTGCTAATTGATTCGAATACTACAACATAAGGTTCTTCTTTTCAATAAAGCACTAAGTAAGCATATGCTGCATATCTGAAAGTTGCGCTATAATGCATGAAAGGGTCCAAGATTTTTATACACTTTCAGATACTCTTGCATAGCCGATATGGGGCTTTTTAAGTTTAATGCCATCCCACTATGTAACCCGATTCTAGGTTTCATACGTGAACTTTAATGTAGAATGAGGGTTGACAAAGTTGGCGCCGATACAATGTGAAAGAATCTGAGAATCCAATCCAAAACCGTAAGGCAATGGATGGAGTGGTCCAAGATTTATATGCACCCTTGGAATGCCCTTGTATAGCTAATATGAGAAACTTTATACAACTTAACAGTACAAATTCAGAATAATATTACTTACATAGGGCCTGAGCAGCAGTAAGTCTAGCGCGAGGATCCTTCACCAGTAATTTCTTTACAAAATCTTTAGCACTGTTGCTTATGTTTGACCATGGCTTGCGACGAAAATCAGGCTTGTTCCGTAGGACCTAAGCATTATGGAAGCAAAGTTAGAATAAACTATTTAAAAGCAGGCAAATCACAAAGAATAGTTGTTAAATGTCTTATAGGAAGAAAAACAGTTTGGATAAGAGCCACTACAAGGGAGCATCAGCCAAAAGAGAGGTGTTAACAAAGTAAATAGAAGTAACTTCATTGGACTCAAAAGAGAAATGATGAAAAGCTGAAGACCAAAATCACTCGAGAATAAAATGAAATAAAGTAAAATCTCCACAAAGAAAAAAATAACACAGTACCATACTTAGGATGTTACGAGAAGATACCAAAAAAGTGAATGGAAATTCTGAGATTCCAAACGAGATGAAGTTTATTAAGGGAGTGGAAACTTCAAAGGTAAGCATGTAACTTATACAAAATTTGCAAGTTCATTACCTATTACAGCCCTAAAATTGTGATATCCTTTCTTTAGGTTTCCCAAGTTAAAACAAAAATTGAAATGTTGCTAAATTACAGATAATATATTAGCACCTCACCTCCTTGAATATACCATCCTCAGTTTTGTCCCAGAAAGGCCGACGGCCACATAGCAAAATGTATGTAATTACGCCAATACTCCAGACATCTGATTCAGGTCCTGATCTACGCTTTAATACCTCTGGAGCTACATAATATGCACTACCGACAATGTCTTGGAACTTCTTCCCTGCATATATAATTTTCCTATGATAAGTTCTTAAATTTAGAAGAGAAAACAATAATAACAGCCCCTAGATCATTGAAGCACTTGGCAGATGCATGAAGATTATCAATACAATCAAACTCTCTATAACGGTGTCATTTGTCCGGATATTTTTAGCAATTCTAGCGAAATGTTGTTATAGAAAACATATAATATAAAATAACATGACAATCGGTTCCAAGAAAACTTGGCCGTTATTGTGAAATGCAGTTATAGAAGATAATTGTTATAGAGAGATCTAACCGTACTTCAGAAAGATGAGTTTATATAAAATTCTGAACACATTAGATTTCTAGAGTCTCCAATCACCTGGTCTGATGAAGTCCGAAAGACCAAAATCTGTGGCTTTTAATGGTGAATCCTCCTTTGAAGACTTAAAGAGAAAATTCTACAAGATAAAAAAATGTTTAAGACAAGCAATATCAGCATTACCAAGACAAAAGTAGCATTGAACTGCTTGCATACCTCTGGTTTCATATCACGATGCACCAAACCATGTAAATGACACTCAGCTGCAACTTTTAGCATCTGGCGGACAACTATTGCTGCATCCTTTTCAGTATACCGACTGTCTTTTCTGATTAGACAAATTGTGTCAACCCTTATCAGTAAAACTTCATAATCAGCACTTTGAATATAGAACTCACAAATAATCAACTGAAACTGGTAATTTCAAAATACTTACTTGGACAAAATTCGGTCCAGTAATTCTCCACCTTCACATAACCTAAAAGAAAACAAAATCTGAAAAACGTTACCTTGCCATTCAAGTGGAAGAATCAGTAGCCTCAGAGATCCAAAAACAACAAAACTTACTCCATTACGATGTAGACATAATTATCGTCCTCGAATGAATTATAGAATTGAACCACATTCTCATGACCAGCTAAGGCCTTCAATATCTTAACTTCTCTTTTCACATCCTCAACCGCAATGGGAAGAACCATCTGCAGCAAAAAGGAATTGGTACGATTAACTGAGATTGTGTGACAAGACTTGTAAAGGAAGACTAGATAATCATATATTTAAGATAAAAATTAAAAAGCTTGGACAAAAGAAGAAAGGAAAAAAACACTGTGAAATTACTCGTTTTTGCGAGGCCCATTAGCATATAAGGTAAAAATTAACAAGCTTGGCCAAAAGAACAATAAAGCAAAACACTATGAATTTACTCGGATTTTGCAAAATTCATAGGCCTGTTATCCTATAGTGTTGGTGACAACTCCAGATCTGACGAGAGGAGATTATAGGAGATAAAGCTGGCAGGACATTTTACACAGAAAAATCAATAGGCCAACAGCCAAAACTTGCTGCACTGTAGAATGTAGATCAATGGATAATAAAGACTTTGAGAAGTCATTTGCCGATAAGAAATAAGAGATTCTGCAAGTGCTCTATAGACTAAAAAGCAACTTTTAAGAGAACCGGGTAAAGCTAAGGCATTTTCCAGCAAATTACACATGATAATAACAGCAGAATTGCTCATGAAAGCCAAAAGTTCAACATCGAATTCAGTTTATGAGTCTCTGAAGCTTGTTGACTTCAGATAAAGACAAGTCTACAAACCCCAAAAGACAATCAAACACCAAGTCCAGCTATGTTTTTTCAAATATAACGTCTATTTACAAGGCCAGATTCACTCTTTAGACCATCTACAAGAACTGCATCAGGGGCGGATCCACAGTATCGGTCATCCAAACTCGGTATATATATATATATATTTAGAGATTCTCTAAATATCTATAAATCTTTGTCTGTGAACCCAGTTATTATTGTATATATTAACTTGAATTTGCAGTAGGAACCCATAAATTTCAAATCCTGGATCCGTCGCTGAACTGCATAAGCAGGATAATCCAAGATTTCACTAAAGATACTCCCTTTCAGGCAGAAAAAAACTAGAAAAATAGCATCTGTTTGCACTAAATAAACATAGGCATCTACTAGAAAAGCCAACATTTGCAGTTGCTGAATAATATTCTTTCTTGCAGTTGCTGAATAATATTCTTTTCTAAGAACCTAAAGATCCCAGTCAACAACAACAACAATATGAGCCTACAGAATAAGAATCTAACATTTCAAAAAACACATAAAAGATTCAAAATCAGTGTTTGGCCATTAGAATTATTCACTGTTTTCCGGAAAAAAAATTCACTTTATTTCAAAATCAGTGTTTGGTTATAAGATTTCCAAATCCAACTTGGAGTTGGATTCCAAATCTGGAAAACTGCTCCAATCCTGTTTTCCAACTCCATCTTCATAAAATTCCAAATATAGTAAAAAAAAAAAAAAAAAAAAAAAAAAAATTGGAATCTATGCCCAAACACGAATCTTAACATTTCAGAAACACATAAAAGATACAAAATAAGAATACAAACAATCCTCTAAAAAATAACAAACAAAAAAAAAAAAAAAACTGTCCACAATATAAGAATACAAACAATACATGTAAAATGAAGATTTAACAAAAAAAAATCAATTCTTTACCTTGTTTTTCTCAATTCTTTTGACAGCAACACGATCTCCTGAAGATTTATCTGTAGCAACATATGTATATCCAAATTGTCCATGACCCAACAATTTCCCAATAGTATACCTCTTATCAAAATCTTTTTCATACCCAAAATCTGTTCTTTTACCGCATGGAATAACCCCACTTTGTCTTCTTGAACTTGGCTTAACAACAACATTAGAATTCCTAGGTTGTTGTTGTTTTTCTTGTTTTTTTTTATTAATATTACCTTTATCTCTATTATAATTATTATTATTATTATTATTATTAATAACACCTGTTGTTGTTGTTGAAGAAGAAGTTGTTGCCTTTGATGTTTCCCTTCTATTTTGATGAACATTTATTGTAGTGTTTGTTGTTGTGTTGTTGGATGTTGAAGGGGTTTGGCTATTTGAACCACTAACTTTTGAGCTTGAAAAACAACTACCCATATTTGCAAAATGATGAAAAACAAAAATGCAATCTTTTTTAGATCATTAGACAAAATGAAGAATAAAGATTCAAGAACGGTGGTATATTGTGTACATATAATTAAATAGCAAAGAGAAGGGCTAAAAAATGTTTATATATGTTTGGAGAAATGTGAAAACAATAATGAGATTTAAGAGGAAAGTTTGAAGTAGATAGGAGGAAGAAGGGAAGAAAGATGGTGGTGGTCAAAGAGACTTTTTTTCTGGAAGAGGAGAGGAGGAGGAAAGAGGTGGGGGTGGGGTTGGGGTTGGTGTGGTGGGGTGGGGTTAGGGGAGTGGGTGGGGGGGTTGCTAAAGAACTCCCCCTAAATTTTTCCAGTTTGGATTTTGGTGAAAAGTTTGATTTTTTGTTTCCTTTTAAGTTTCCTCTATTTTATTTCTTTTTCTTTTTTTTTTTTTTTTTGTGCGTGTGTGTGTGTTTTCAAATTAATTTTTTAGAATTTTTGAAGAAGAGAGGAGCAGGAAAGAGGGGTGTTTCGGGGGGCGGTTTGCTAAAGAACTCCCCCTAAATTTTTCCAGTTTGGATTTTGATGAAAAGCTGAAACGTTTCACATTATGATTTATTTTTTTTTGTTTCCTTTTAAGTTTACTCTATTTTATCTCTATTTTTTTGCGTGTTTTAAATTGAATTTTTGGAAGAAGAGAGAAGGAGGAAAGAGGAGTGAGGGTTGGGGTGGGGTGGGGTGGGGTGGGGGAGTTGCTACAGAACTCCCCCCTAATTTTTCCAGTTAGGAATGATGAAAGTTGAATTTTTATTTTTTTATCTTCACATTGTGATTTAACGGGAGTTTTTGCTTCCTTTTAAGTTTTGTCTATTTTGTTTATCCTTGTTCTTGGCATTTTTTGCAGCATTAAATTTTTTGTTTGTGTGTTTTGCTAAGGGAGTAGAAGCCAAGTCCACTCCTTAGAAGCGTATTTCACACGTCCTAGGAAAAACATCTTGTATGGACAATTTTTAATGAAAACTATTTTGGCTAAATCATTTTCATGTTTAAAATATTCAAAATTATGGTGATTGACCATTATTAAAATAATTTTAGTTACTTACATAAGGTTCGTTTCTTTTTACAAAATAAAATCTTGAATTTGAATAATTCAAAATCATATAGTCTTAAAATCACTAGTATATTGTTCAATTAAAACTTTATGTGAAGATAACTACAACTCTATTTGTTAGTATATGTTATACCCGTACGACGACTGATCTCCAACGTACAACTACCACCACCCTCACTAACCTCACCACCAACCATCTTTAGCCAACCTCCATCACCTACCATCAACATACCTCTCAGCCACCCTCATTGATTATAATTACCATCTCACAATAATGAGCAAGGTGGTTGAGATGGAGGCTCGTATTTGGTGTCCTGTATGATAATAAAGCGCCATCAAGACTTAAAGGTAAGTTCTACAATCGATGTTATTATATGGGGTGGAGTGTTGGCCAGTCAAGACCTCTCATGTCTAAAAGATGAAAGTTGCGGAAAGGATGTTGAGGTGGATGTGTAGGCCTACTAGGAGAAATATGGTCAGGAATGAAGATATTCGGGACAGTGGGTGCGGCCTCAGTGGCAGACAAGATGCGTGAGGCAAGACTGGGATGGTTCAGATATGTCCAGAGGAGAGACACAAACGGTTCGATGAGGAGGTGTGAGAGGCTGGCGATGGAGGGCAGGAGGTGAGGTAGAAGGTATGCCGAAAAAGTATTTGAGAGAGATGATCAGGCAGGACATGACAAGTCTTCAGTTTATCGAGGACATGACCCTAGATAGGAAGGCGTGGAGGTCGAGGATAAGGGCAGAAAGCCAAGAGAGAGTAGATACAAGTTTGTTTTTCTTAACCTATAGGTTTAGTATTATCTTTGTCTTGGTTTAGTATTATCTTCGTCTTTTTATTATTTTATTATTCTCACGTTTCTTATTCTTATTACTACACGTTGTCTCTCTTGCATAATATCTTGCTATTATTACTGCCTATGTTTTCATAATTATTTTGCTTATGCTTTACTTGAACCGAGAGTCTATCGGAAACAACCTTTCTATCTGTCAAGGTAGGAGTAAGGTCTGCGTATACTCTACCCTCCCCAGAGCCCACTTGTAGGATTATACTGGGTATGTTGCTGCTGTTTTATCAAACAAAAAATATTTTTTATTATATCATATAAATTACTATCTTTTTCTATTTTTTGTTGGTCACCTTTCGGAGTACGAGGGCCAAGCACAAATTGATTACCTACTCTCCCGAAAGTGCGATAGACGTTTATGCACGGACTGCAAGGTTATCCCGAGTGAGAACCTCACAACCCAACATAAGCTCTTGGTTATGGACCTGGAGATAAAAAGAAAGAGAAGAAAGAGGGTTGTATCGGGTCAGCCGAAGGTTAGGAGGGACGCTTTGAACAAGGACAATGCCCAAGAGCTGGGGGAGCGATTAAGGGCATTGGGAGCCTGGAGGAGTAGCGGGGATGCGAGTAATATATGGACTACGACGGCTGCTAACATCAGAAAAGCGGCAAGAGAGGTGCTAGGGATCTCAAAGGGTTACTCTAGCAGACACAAAGGGGACTGGTAGTGGAATTGAGAGGTACAAGGTAGAGTGGAAGCTAAGAAAGCAGCGTATCTAAAGCTAGTAGAGAGCACAGACGAGGAAGACAAGAGGACTAACAGGGAGCTATATAAGAAGGCGAGGAAGGAGGCGAAGTTAGCGGTTACGGCGGCTAAGACGGCTACTTTTGGGCGCTTGTATGAAGATTTGGGGGGAAAAGACGGGGACAAGAAGTTGTACAGGCTAGCCAAAGTGACGGAGAGGAAGGCTCGGGACCTGGATCAAGTGAAGTGTATCAAAGACGAGGGAGGGAAAGTATTGGTGGAGGATTCCCTTATTAGACGAAGATGGCAGTCCTACTTTCATAAACTCCTAAACGAAGAGAGGGACCGGAACATCGTTTTAGGCAAATTGGAGCTCTCTGAGTGCTACCGCGATTTTGGATACTGCAGGCGGGTCAAGGTTGAAGAGGTCGAGGGGGTTATGCGGAAGATGAGCAGGGGGAGAATGACCGGGCCAGATGAAATACCGGTAGAATTTTGGAAGAATGCGGGTAGGGGACGCTTGGAGTGGCTTACGCGGTTGTTGAATGTTATTTTTAGGACGGCGGAGATGCCTGAAGAGTGGAGATGGAGCATCATGATCCCGTTGTATAAAAACAAGGGGGATATCCAGAACTGCAACAACTATATGGGTATCAAGCTGTTAAGCCATACGATGAAAGTTTGGGAGAGAGTGGTGGAAGCGAGGATGAGGAAGTCAGTTTCTATTTCGAAGAACCAGTTCGGATTCATGCCGGGGCGTTCGACTACAGAAGCCATTCACCTTGTGAGGAGGTTGGTGGAGCAGTATAGGGATAAAAAGACTGACTTGCACATGGTGTTTGTTGACCTTAAGAAGGCTTACGACAAAGTCCCAAGAGAGGTGTTGTGGAGATGTCTGGAAGCTAGAGGTGTTCCTGTAGTATACATTAGAGAGATTAAGGACATGTATGATGGAGCCAAGACCCGGGTGAGAACGGCTAGAGGTGACTCGGAACACTTTCCAGTCACGATGGGCCTGCACCAGGGGTCCGCGCTTAGCCCGTTTCTGTTTGTTGTGGCAATGGACGCTCTGACAAGCCACATTCAAGGAGAGGTTCCGTGGTGCATGTTGTTTGCAGATGACATTGTGCTTATTGACGAGTCGCGGAGCGGTGTTAACGGGAGACTGGAGGTTTGGCGACAGACTCTGGAGTCGAAGGGTTTCAAGTTGAGCAGGACTAAGACAGAGTACTTAGAGTGCAAGTTCAGTGATGAGGGTCAAGTAGAGGACGAGAACGTGCAGCTGGATACTTAGGTCATCCCGAAGAAAGAAAGTTTCAAGTAACCGGGTCGATCATCCAAGGGACTGGCGAGATTGACGACGATGTCACACATCGTATTGGAGCAGGATGGATGAAATGGAAGTTCGCATCGAGGGTGTTGTGCGATAAGAAGGTGTCGCCTATTCTAAAGGGAAAGTTCTACAAAGCGGTGGTTAGACCGGCTATATTATATGGGATGGAATGCTGGTCAGTTAAGAAAGCTCATGTCCAGAAGATGAAGGTAGCTGAGATGCGAATGCTGAGATGGATGTGCGGGCATACCAAGAGAGATAGGATTCAGAATGAAATGATCCGGGATAAGGTGGGTGTGGCCCCTGTGGTGGATAAGATGCGGGAAGGGAGGTTGAGGTGGTTTGGCCATGTGTAGCAGAGATGCGCTGATACGCCAGTGAGGAGGTGTGAGAAGATGGCAGTGGTGGGCCTGAAGAGAGGGAGCGGTAGGCCAAAGAAGGCTTGGGGAGAGGTGATTCGGCAGGACATGGCGCTACTTCAGCTTACCGAGGACATGATCGGTGATAGGAGGGGTGGAGGTCAAGTATCAGGGTAGAGGGCTAGTGGGGGGCCGCGAGGTTTCATTTCTCGTATTAGGAGTATTTTTATCCTACTTCTATGTGTTAGGTCTTATCTATCGTTGTTGTTTTATCATGACTTCGTTGCTCTTGCTATTTCTCATTTTCGCATAGTTTTGATTTGCTTGTCCGTATCTGACTCTTTTCCCTTGTTTTCCTTGTTTTCTTTTGAGCCGAGAGTCTTTCGGAAACAACCTCCCTACCTTCCAAGGTGGGGGTAAGGTCTGCGTACACTTTACCCTTCACAAACCCCACATTGTGGGATTCAACAGGGTATGTTGTTGTTGTTGTATAGTTATTAATTTTTAATTCTATGTTTACTAATTTTAAAAAATAGTAATTATACACATGCAGACGCTACAAAAACAAATACTACTAACTTTTATTTATCCAGGATATAAATTCGGATACAACAACTTAATAATCAAACAACTATTCAGATTCGTACATCTTACTCATAATAAACACAAAATCAAGTCCCCCTTGTTCCCCCTACGACGTAGCCCAATTTCAAAGCATAATATACATCTTAGCCAACAGGATCCCCTTAATCATAGCTACACAAAATGATACGCTCAAATTACACCTAAATTATGGCGTTAGGCGGTCGGTGTCAAATATAGTAACCCAACTAGGTTGGGGTCGAATCCCACAGGGAATACAGTGTGAAATAAATTCTAATTATATATGTTAGTAATCTCTAAAGTCTTTAGTTCTATTCCGACTAGGGTAAAAAAAGGTTTTGGTTTGTATTCGCTATTTTGAAGTATTTAGAATTTATTTGGATTAGAATAACCAAAGTTGTGTTGCCACTGTGATTAGATGTTATGCTATGGGTATCAATATGATATATTTCTAATGGGTGGTGGTTATGTATGCACTTAATTTCTAATACACTTCCTAATATTTTCCAATAGTTAGAAAGTATTTCTTTTCATGATATTCCCCAAATATAGAAAAGTTGCAAGTACAACCGATTAAATATGCCAAGTAGAACTCATCTTATTCCTAACTGAGTTCATTAAACGAGGGCTAGCGCCCGGAGTCTTTGTTATATTATTTCAACCCAAACCCTAGTTTATCTTTCCAAATAAAACTAGGGTTTGTGCATAAGTAAGTGTTTGCAACCACTAACTAACAATGAATATGAGAAATAATAAAACACATCACAACCCATTATATATATATATATATATATATATATATATATACAATGTTAGACACCAATTACATAACACCCATCATTTGGGTCCACAACTCTGATTAAAGAACTACTCACACATAGTAGTCACAAAAAGAGTAAACAATAATGGAGACATAAAGCTTACAAAGTGTAATAAAGATGGTGGGAATGGAATCTTTTTGTCTTCACTAAGCTCCAAAAGGGGGGTATTCAATGCTCACCCACCAATGAAAAAAGTGTTAAATGTTGGAGAATAATCTGATAATGACAAAAACCTAAAATGTTCTTTAAATAGGCTCTAAAAAACGCACATCAGCAATTGGCAAAACTGCCCCTAGTGGCAGAATTAACAGACCGTCCAGTTCGACGGGCCGTCGATTCCTTCGTTTTTTAGTTCTTCAGTTTGACGGTCCATTCGACGGTGCCGTCGACTAGTTCGACGCCCCGTCGATTCTTCTGTCTTTCCCTCTTATGATGGATAAGTCTGTTTGACGAGACAAACGACGAAACGTCGATCCATTCGATGCTTTGTCGATGGCTCCGTCCTTTGTCCTCTTCAACTTAAGCCATCACTGGAAAATTCAACTTATCGACGTCCAATCGACGGACCGTCGAGTCTTCATTTTTGGGCAATTCTTCCTTTTTCTTTGTTTTTGCTTTTGGGCCATCGCCTTCATAAAACATAACAAAAACACATTAAAATGAACCATACTTACTTGAGAACACCCAAAATCCATAGTAAAAAAGGCGTCGAATGTACCACAAATCTGCGTCACATCAACACCCCCAACTTAGGATCTTTGCTTGTCCTCAAGCAAGTCAGACAAAGCAACTACAAAATAAAAACTATAACTAAACTAAAAACAGTATAAAAGTAACTACAATGGTGTTTGTTCATCACTACCGGCATGAGCGTTTTCACGTTAACTCCTTCTTTCCTCATTTCAAAACAAAGTTCTTTCATCATAACTCATTAGAATTGACTATGACGCTTCAATCAATGACATCACATTATCAGAAGCATTTATACGTGCGAGTATTCACCATTATGCCCTCACTTGGATCAGAGAATGTCCCACACACAATTTTAAGATAAGATACGGGACAAGGATAAATGAGAATAGAAAGCACTCACGCTCACAAAGAAGTTCATGATATACAAGTGTAGATACCATATGCTTGCCTTTAATTTCAATGCTTCACACTTTCGGATGGTTCAGTTGTGATCACTATGGGACTTGTTCATGGGTTGTAATGTAGGCTCAGGGACGGGTAGGATACTTATTTGGGAATTAGTGACTCATCCTCCTCGACACTACACATTTTCACTTTTTTGTTTGCACACCCATTTTATTCATGATTAGTTCCTCAACTTATGACTATGATGTGATTTGATTCCTACTAGAATTTACAATCTTTCTATGAGACAATTGTTAGGGTTTTTTTTTTAATTATTATTATTATATATATATATATATATATATATATATATATATATATCACATCTAGTTCTCGACTATGTAACTTCCACACCCCCAGCTTTAGGCTCTTAGCCTCTACTTCACACATATGTCACCCCCAACTTAGGCGATTTGCCTCTTTTCTCTCGTAGCGTCAAGGAGGGAACGGGTGCAAAGATGAAATTGATTCATGAAGAGGGGAAAAGGTTTGTTACGGCTAATCAAGAAAAAAGAATGGGTCAAAGGCTCAAAAGGGGGAACTAATGATATTCATATAGAATGGGTTTTGGGCTTTTTAAGGCTAAAGTGACTATTACAAGGAAAGCCTATGATCACTTCACAACCAACTATCCTAAGCAATATAGCACGACTTACCAGGCAAGTTCTAGATCCATATATGCCAACGATGAACACAAGAAATTCTCACACGCACAATGGCATAAGGATTTGAACACTCAACCCATACACACTCTAATATCTATGATGTCACAAAAAGAACCATACATGTCAATTCATTACATCTTATGATAGGCAATAAAATCTCGGAGGGGTCAATTTTAAATCAATTCATTTCCAAGTTCAAAAATATCCTTTTCATTCCAATTTGTTCTCAAAACTCATGCCATAAGTTCAAAATGCAACAACTACTAAAGTCACAATTACTCTAAGCAAGATTTAACACATATATACACTACAAGATACATCAGGTTACCCCACCCCCAGCAAAAAGAGGATGCAGTGTCCCCAATGCATCAAAATCATACCATCACCCCATGGTGGAGGGGTCGACCTGAGAAGCTCTAATCCCTCTGCTGCTGCTGAGGTGTCTCCTCCGTGTCAGTGCGGATGGAAACTCTATCTGCTTAAGTGGGTCGGTGTCAAATATAGAAACCCAACTAGGTTGGGGTCGAATCCCACAAGGGATACGGTGTGCAATAAATACTAATTATATATGTTACTAATCTCTAAAGTCTTTAGTTATATTCCGACTAGAGTAGAAAAAGGGTTTTGGTTGTCCAAGATATTCTCAAGCATAGATTCCATTCGAGAGGTCCCTTGATCATTGGAAGGACCCTCTCGCCAATTTTGAGAGTTGGAAGAACGACCTTTCGGTGGAACATAGGCATTAGAATTCTGATTACCATAATTGTTGTTGTTGTAATCCCTCCTATCCGAACCACCATATTCATTTTGGCCATATTGATTGCTTTGTTGTTGGGGTCTCCATTGATTTTGATAACCCCCTTGAGAGTTATCGATATAATTAGCATCCTCACGTGGTGGTTGCCCTTCTAAATAAGTCTCCTCCGAGACTTGATACATTCTGGGAGCATGAGATGGCATTTCTTCAACAACATTCACACCCTTAGCTTCTTTCTTTGCAAGCCTCTTTTGACAGCAAATCCACGGTGGTTTGCAATTGAGCAAAAGCATGATCTCGCTCATGATTCTCTTTGGCCACTGCGGCAATAGAAGGACTACCACATGACAAAACTTCACTATCAATGGAGTGCCAAGCTTTATTGTGGGTGGTGAGCTTATCGAGCAACTGGGTGATGTTAACAAATGACTTGTCCATGAAGCATCCACCAACGGCAGTATTGACAGCAATCTGATTCATTGTATCTAACCCCTTGTAGAACTTCTCGGTGAGAATAGTATCCGGAAACCCGTGAGTTCGAAATTGAGCTAGATAGTACTTGAACCGCTCCTATGTCAAATATAATTGTTCCCCCGGGAGCTGTTTGAACTCAAATATCTTGTCTCGAAGTTCAGCCTTTTTGCTCGGTGAAAACCACTTCTTCAAAAATGTATTGGCTAGCTGATGGATATAAATTATTCATGTAATTTTGTATATAAAAAATAAGATTTATAAATAAAACATGAATAATACTATCATATTCCCGCATATCTTCTAACAAATCTTGCAGGAAAAAGAATACAAGAAAAATAAAGAGAAGGAACAAATTGTCAAAGAAAAGAAGAGAACCACTTATGCATCTACAACTCCGTAGACACATCCGTGAAAATTTACGGTCACATCTATGGCATCCGCAGATGCGTCTGTCACCACAATCGCATCTATGGAATCCACAGACGCGTCCATCACCACAATCGCATCTATGGCATCCACAGTCGCATCTATGGCATCCACAGATGCGTCTATGGAGAAAAAGTCAAGAATTCATTTCTATAAGTAGCAAGCTACTCTGAAGACAAAGGGCATCCAATTTTTAGCAAGATACAATAAATAGTCTTTGCTCCATTTATTTTCTTTTTATTTTATATTTGTAGGAGTAGTATTTTATTTTTTATTTTTTTATTTCTTTCTTACATACTCCTTAATGGAGTAGTTTCTTTTTGTTGGGATAGTTGAAGAAGCTTGGTATGATGTTATAATATTGTCTTTACTTTAATTTTTTTATGTCTTGATATTCAAATCTTTGATATTGCTTCTTTTAGTCCTAATTCTCACGGAGGGATTAATTCAAGCTAGTTTATCGATTCAAAAATCTCAATATTATTTCTTTTAGTCCTAATTCTCACGGAGGGATTAACTCAAATAATTTTGTTGGTTTAAAATTGTTATCTTATTTCTTTCGGTCCTAATTCTCACGGAGGGATTGACTCAAATAAGTTTAATGATATGAGGGGTCTCTATCTTATTTCTTTCTGTTCTAATTCTCATGGAGGGACTGACTCAAATAAGTTTAGTGATTTTAAGGGCTAATCGCAAGAGGTCTTTACTCCTCATAACACAAATCAAGTCAAATAAGTTTTTCTATTCTTTTGTGGAATTTAATAGAATGAGATTTTGTGATACTTGTACCAAGTGGATTCAACGACTCCCAACTCTTTTCTTTTTAAATTTTCTAATAAGTTGTTTATTTTATTTTAAGTAATTTAGAATTTCAAAACCTCCCGTTTCATTAATTTGATTCTCTCAAATAGTAACAAAGATAATACAAATCTATAGCATAGGTGGTTCCAATCTCTGTGGGACGATATCTTAAACTTTACTATTATTTGACAGAGTACGAGCAGAAAAATCAATACACATTGGCCTCGTCACTAGCTAGCTCCAGGTGTGAATAGAATTGCTGGGAATCTTTTCACACCATTCCCTTGCTTGGCCAGCCAAGGAATATTTGAAGACCCGTAACCGAAATGCATCAGTAGAAACAACACCTTGGGATTGTTGAGCACACACATGCAGGAAGTTCTTCAAGTGTCGGAGTGGACAATCCTCCGAAGAATTTCGGAAATAACCCTCAAGTTTCAGCAGCTAATAGATAGAGCTATCGATTTTTAAAGTAGCATTTTCAGTCCTAGGAGGGACCACCGCAGAAGCATAATCAACTTTATTAATGAATTCTGCAAATATATTCTCATCTTCCTCCTCTTCTGGTGCAGGTGGGTTCACTTGGAGCCTACCTTGGTTTCCTTGATTTCGATTATGTCTTCCTGCCATTTTCACCTGATTTACTAGAAACAGCAAACAAGGAGTGATGGAATAGAAATTTTTTAAAGAAAAGTACACAACAATCAGTAATTTCAAAACCGTATTTCCCGGCGGCGGCGCCAAAATTTGATACGCTCAAATTTCACCTAAATTATGGCGTAAGGCGGTCGGTGTCAAATATAGTAACCCAACTAGGTTGGGGTCGAATCCCACAGGGAATACAATGTGAAATAAATACTAATTACATATGTTACTAATCGCTAAAGTCTTTAGTTCTATTCCGACTAGGGTAGAAAAAAGTTTTTGGTTTGTATTCGCTATTTTGAAGTATTTAGAATTTGTTTGGATTAGAAGAACCAAAGTTGTGTTCCCGCTGTGATTAGATGTTATGCTATGGGTATCAATGGTATATTTCCAATGGGTGGTGGTTATGTATGCACTTAATCTCTAATGCACTTCCTAACATTTTCCAATAGTTAGAGAGTATTTCTTTTCATGATTTTCCCAAATATAGAAAAGTTGCAAGTACAACCGATTAAATATGCCAAGTAGAACTCATCTTATTCCTAAGTGAGTTCATTAAACGAGGGTTAGCGCCCGGAGTCCTTGTTATATTATTTCAACCCAAACCCTAGTTCATCTTTCCAAATAAAACTTGGATTTTTGCAGAAGTAAGTGTTTGCAACCACTAACTAACAATGAATATGAGAAATAATAAAACACATCACAACCCATTATATATATATATATATATATATATATATACACACACACACACACACACACAATGTTAGACACCCATTACATAACACCCATCATTTGGATCCACAACTTTGATTAAAGGAACTACCCACACATAGTAGTTACAAAAGGAGTAAACAATAATGGAGACATAAAGCTTACAAAGTTTAATAAAGATGGTGGGAATGAAATCTTTTTGTTTTCACTAAGCTTCAAAAGGGGGGTATTCAATGCTCACCCACCAATGAATAAAGTGTTAATTGTTGGAGAATAATCTGATAATGACAAAAACCTACAATGTTCTTTAAATAGGCTCCAAAAAATGCACATCAACAATTGGCAAAATTGCCCCTGGTGGCAGAATCGGCGGACCGTCGATCAGTTCGACGGGCCGTCGATTCCTTCGTGTTTTAGTTCTTCAGTTTGACGGTCTATTCGACGGTGGCGTCGACTAGTTCGACGCCCCGTCGATTCTTCTGTCTTTCCCTCTTATGATGGATAAGTCTGTTTGACGAGATAAACGACGAAACGTCGATCCATTCGACTCTTTGTCGATGGCTCCGTCCTTTGTCCTCTTCAACTTAGGCCATCACTAGAAAATCCAACTTATCGACGCTCCAAGGGACGGTCCGTTGATCAATCGACGAACCGTCGAATCTTCATTTCTGGGTAATTCTTCCTTTTTCTTTGTTTTTGCTTTTGGGTCATCGCCTTCCTAAAACATAACAAAAAACACATTAAAATGAACCAGACTTACTTGAGAACACCCAAAATCCATAGTAAAACATGCGACAAATGTACCACAAATCTGCGGCACATCACAAAACAACAACAAATCCCTCCCTCTAAATCAAGATTTTTTCGCCGTTTTGGCATCATCGAAAGGTGATTAAGGTAAAACATGAGCAAAATCATAAATAAGTAAGACAATAAAATGCACATGTCAGATTAATTTCCCTAAAGTAGAGTAATCATACACACAACAACAGAATAATAGTCCAATCAGGACAAACATATGATAAACCGACTACCATTGTACGACCAAGCAAGGGGGAAGACAACAAAAAGGACATGCAACAACAAGATTTTGAACAGAAAGGATGAAAGGAAGGATAAACACTAGGAAAGATTATTGGGGACGGTTCAGTGCTCGAAGAAACTTATCAACTTTCTCACTGTAAGTATACTAATCCTGCAGTATCTGATCCCTAAGTTCGTCCATTACTGCTTTTAAGTGATTTCTCTCAACGCGCAGCCTCTCATTTTCTTCCTTCATTTCGCGACAGGAACCGATTTCATTGTTTTCTTTAGCCAGCTGATCTGTCAGAAGAGTGTTCTCAGCCTTGAGCTGTTGGATTTCTACATCAGCGGTTTTTTGAGCTTCGATCATGGTCGAGAGGATCAGGGCTGCTCCTTTAGTCACACATTCACAATCTTCCACGGTAGCCACAGAGAGCATATTTTCCTCTGTCCCTAGGGTAGCTTTTCTAGTTCTTACGTTGAAATGCCCAAGTACCTTTGTTAGAAAAAACCCATATGTAAGACCAGGTTCACCTTACTTAATGCTCACTGTATTGATTATATGTTCAATCATGATGGCTGGTAGATTGATTGGTTCAAAGGCTGACAAGGCTTCTATGAGGATCAGATCTGTCGTAATAACACTAGTGCTTCCCCCGACTCTTAGTATAAGTACCTTGTCCACAAATTCAAAAACTAGTTGATACTTAGGCTTAAGCTCTCTTTTGGAGAGATTTTTATTAGAGGCTGACTTTTCTTTCTTAACAATCGCATTTTTGAAATAGTTAGAGGCCCTTCTAGTTACAGTATTCAACCCCTCAGTCTGTATTTCCAAGATTTTTGCCAGCACTAATTCAGTCAACATAAACTCTGTTGCATTCACTGTTAGAACCAGAGTACTGTCATCTAAGTGGCACAAACTTATAGTTCAATTACTTCAGCTTCATACACACTAGGTGCAGGAGGAGTAAGAAGATGAGTCCAATTTTGAAATTTCACCATTTCCAACGTTCCTTCATTTCTGTCACCTTGCACAGGTTTACATCAATCATCATTCCAAAAAGAACTTTCTGCTTTCGTAAATTTTCCTCTCTTTCTTCCTTATCAAGTGCATTTCTTATCCTTTTAGAGGAACATGGTTCCTCGCTCATGTTTATCCTACTCTTCTTTTGAAAAGCAGATTGAATAATACGTTCCTCTTGTCCTGTCTTTTCTTTTGTTTCCCTTTCCTCATTTTCCTGTATCTGCACACCACTAGAGGCTTGTTTGCACACAGAACGTAGTAGGATATCTCCATTAGAGTCAACATTTTCACCTGATATTTATCTTGAGGCACCTGGTGTCTCAACACAACCTCCTGAGGATATGACACCAGATCTTCCCTTCGCTTTCCTCTTAGCATCATTTTTACCTT
Source organism: Lycium barbarum (assembly GCF_019175385.1). Lineage (NCBI taxonomy): Eukaryota > Viridiplantae > Streptophyta > Magnoliopsida > Solanales > Solanaceae > Lycium > Lycium barbarum. The sequence continues at coordinate 112,839,986 of NC_083347.1, read as the reverse complement.
GAACTTCCTCAGTTTTCTTTCCCATTTTCATAACCAATGGAATGCTCGTGCCATCCATAATATTTTCTCCCCGGTCAATATTTTCGATATGTTGACCTCCAGAGTTGTCGGTGCAACTGCTTTCAAGAGTCACCCATTCATCTCTTTCACTCGAACTTCTTGATGAAGAGTCTGATGTTGACAAATGCGAACACTCACCGCTATCAATGGAGTCATATTATTTACTTGAGTCAAACAGGGCGGATAGAGATGTAGATTTTCCCCAACTTTTGCGATTTTCGGTTCCAAGAGAGACGGAGATAGGGGATTTTGAGGTTGATTCGCTGGTATTTTGGTCTGAGAAAGTTGGATTATTTGAGGTGATGATGTAGAATCCATATTCTTGGGTTAGAGGGCGGTTGGTTATACTGACCAAGTGGTTGAAAGTGGCGAGGAGATATGAGGCAGTTCGAAATAGAAGAGAAGAAGGAGTTATGTAAGAGAGAGAAAGATGGAGATCATCGGTCTAAAAAGTGAGAAAAGAAGAAATACACTAGAGATCCTTTTAAAGTAATAGAGGTAATGGTCAGTTCACAAAAAAGGCTACTCTTGAAAAGAGACACATTCTATGAATAAGGTGACGCTTGACTGATGTGGCACCTTTTTATAGTTTAGAGCATATGTAAGTACTGAGAAGTATGCTAACTTGAGATGCCGAGAGACCAGGTCTCTACCATGTGTGTATACCTTCATCCAGTGTCTCTTTATTTGTGCTTTCAAGTTAATTTCTGACACCTGGTTTTTTAATATTTAAAACGCCCATATGTTTTAGTTTCCTTCTCCGTTTGATCATTTTCCATCCTATGCTTCATCGCTTTTTTTCAATTCTTCCCTAAAATATTTGACATTAAGGATGCGTTCTTTCCTTTGTTTACCAAAGAAACACATTCTGCTATGAAGGCCTTGAGGAGAGACTTCGTTATCTCAATCATGAGCTGGAAACTATTCATCAATCTTCTTGACAGCTTCCTCTCTCCTCAGCCTATAAATGACGTCACTGATTCGATTTGAGAACCCAAACCATCTTGGTTCCCTGTAGTCGTGGAAGGGATGAATTAGACATCTTTTAGCCCACACAGGCAGTATATTTCCCTTTCTATTTTGAAGTACTTTCTTTTGAGGACCGGCTCCCTTCGCTTTCTTCTGAGGACCAATTCCTTTAGCCCTAACTTTTTGCTTGACGAAGTTCTTATTTCCTTGAGAAAGACCAATTTTTGCTTTACAGGCATCCTTGTAGTGACCAACCTGCTCACAATGAGTACACACCCGGTTCTTTGTTGTGGAAACGTATTTATTGTGAGAATTGTAAGACATCTTTTCCTTCTTATAACAGAGTCCTTCTCTACCACTTTCCTTATTCTTGTGCATGGAAATGATTGCGTCAGAGGACCAGGTCCACTTAAAAGCTTTATTGAGGTCAAACTTTACCCTCTTTAGCTCTTTTTTAGTAGCTCATTTTTCTCAATCTCCATAGTCAGACTTTGTTTCACTTTCTTGAGTTTATTTTTAAGCTCCTCCTGAGCCTTGATGGCTTTATTCTTTCCTTTAGAGGACATTCCCATCCCCCTTCTCATTTGACTTTCCAGCATAATGTTTTATTGATTAGTCTCACTGATTTGTTTCTTCATATCCCCAATGGAGATTAACAGGTTATCTCTTACTTGTTCCACTTCACCGATCTCATCATTTAGTTCACCTTTTTCAGTAATGAGAGTGTGATACGCATCAATTAACACACTTGATAGTGATATGAGTTTGTTCTGAGAGTACACTTTCAATTTTTTCTTGACTTCATGAAAGTTTACCTCTCCCTTCTCATAATCATCATCTATCTCTGATTTAGCCATAGGTGCAAAGATTGACTCATATTTGGTTGTTTCATTTTATATGGCCACCATTGATGTAGTTCCTTGGTCATCTTCGTCTTCAGATCCACTGAAGGAGCCCCTCTATGCTGCAAGCACCTGCTTTACTATCTAATCAACGAACTTCTTTCTTCTGATTTTTTTGTTAGGAACCTGATTCCTCCTCACAATTTTGTCATAGTTGTCCTCTTGTTATGAGGGTATTCTTTAACAAAGTGATTAGATTTCCACACCTATGACAACAGTTGTTATTTCCCTAGAAATTTCATCTGAAATCATCTTTTTTCGGGATCCTGCCAATTCTTCGGATTATCTTATGAAACCTTCATGTAAGATAAGCCATTTTAGACTTATCATTACTTGAATCTCTTCTAGCAGCTTTGAGAACCAGATTTCTCTCTTTCTTTATTTCATTCTTTTTAATCTTCTTTATGGTCATCTTCATCTCATACATTTTGAAATTTCCAATTAGTTTATCAACAATCAGCTTGGTGAGATCTTGGGCTTCATGGATGGCATTTACTTTGATATCCCAAGAATCAGGTAAAACACCAAGTAACTTCCTCACCAGTTTGGTAGCTGTGATAAATTCTCCTAAAGAGTTGAGCTCATTGATTATAAAGGTAAACCTGCTGTGCATATTACGAATAGATTCACCTTCTAATTTTGAACAGATCATACTCTGTGGTGAGCATGTTGATTTTTGAGTTCTTTACTTGCGTTGTCCTTTTATGGGCAGTCTGGAGAGCTTCCCAGATCTCCTTAGCGGTTGTGCATGATGAGATTTGATTGTACTTATATACTCCTATACCACAGACAAGAATCTTCTTTGCTTTATAGTTCTTCTCCACAACCTTCTTGTCTACCTCTGTATATTCTTTTCTTGTTTCTGGAGTAGCTGCCAAGCCAGCTTCATCTTTGTTTATAGGGACATGAGGACCATCATAAATGATGTCCCATAACTTTGAGTCTTCAGCCATAATGAAGTCATGCATCCTAGCCTTCTACCACCCATAATATTTTCCGTTAAATCTGGGTTGTCTAATGGATGATTGACCTTCTTCCAAGTTTGGTGGGGCTGCCATTTCACATATTCTTTCTAGATGTTAACCTTTTAGAAAGCACCTGCTCTGATTCCAATTGTTAAAAGTTGTGCGACCACCAAACAATATATGGAGAGACCTGGCTGTCTTCCAGTTCTCTCAGACAGTGCAGTAAGTAAATAACACAAGATTTTACCGTAAAAAAATCCTTGCTCAAGGGATTAAAAACCATGAACTACCACGTAGGATTTCACTTCACTACACTGAGCAACTTCAGATTACATCTTGCAATCTAGAAATTTAACTCTCATAAATCCCTCACCCTTATAATACACCTATTGTGAGCTATAACTCTTGACTACCCTTAGCCAAGAACACAACCATGTTTGACTAACTCTAGCCATACCAACTAAAACACTTGACTAACTCTAGCTAAGAGTACCACTCAAAAGCTACAAACAACTTCTGAGAATTCAAAATACCTACTAACAGCTTCTTAAAAAAGAAGAGTAGGTTTACAGTTTAAAGAACAACTGAACAAAGACTCACAACAACCAAAAGAACATAGAAAGATCAGGTTCTTCAGCTTGTAAGTGTCTTTGTTCTTGAGAGCACTTGAGAACTTATGGCGACAACGATTTGCACAAGATATTTTAGGTTTTCAAGTGATTCCCAGTATGTTGGAACAAGTTGTATATATATATTCGGGAACATGTGGGTAAGATAGAGACCACTCATCCCATGTTTGACTTAAAGCATGGGCTGCAGCACTGCTGTACAGTTGTGCAGTTGGCAGTGCAGCTTTACAGTTGTTACTGCTGACGGTACAACGTACAGAGAGAGCAGATCGCGAATCAGATCTCTCTTTATTTCTCCAATTATCAAAATATGTAATGCATTCTGTCTTATCACACTGTGTTGGTAGCGTTGTAGGATTAGAGACCCTTTTGCAGCGTGATGGTACTGTGATGTGCATGTTGTGTGGTAGCACATCTCATGTTTTTTTCTCTGCTTCGGGTCATCTCGCAATACACTCTACAACTTGACCAGCAATTGTCCCTTAATCTACTCAGGTCTAATAAAAGCAAGTCCTACCGCCAATCCATCAACAATAACGAAAGCAGCAGAAATCACTGGATTCATAATAAGTTTCTCTTACAAGAAAAAAAAAAAGTTAATGACACAATTAACCAATGAACTGTGACTTAACTATTTCCTCTCCATGAGGATGAGTCGAAGTAAATACGAACTTCGAATTGAAGTAATAACATTATTGATCATCAGAACTACTTCGATATATTTTTTTTTTAACTTTTTAGTCACAACGTTGTCCGCAGTCTATCAATTGTGGGCTTTGATTGTTGAAGGGGCTTGAACTTATCCCAATACCAGAGAGACACTTCACAGAGTGTGATACCAATGGTTAGGGATCCAATGGTTAGGGAGATGATAGTAACCCAAAACATGTGGGCATTTTAGGAGCGAAATTTGTGATATAGATAACGTAAGTGAGGCTCACTTACTAAAGGGGATTGTTAATAGAACTCATGTTCCCTTTGTATCCGATGAAATGCCTAAAAAAAAAAAATTGTGACTAAGTGCTTACGGAAGCAAGTGAGTTCTTAGTTAACAATGTTTTTATATCCAACGGAAAAGGTCCAAAAATACCCTTAACCTATTGAAAAAGGCTCATAAATACCCTCCTTCCACCTTTTGGTCTAAAAATACCCTTCCATCCACCTTTTAGGTCTAAAAATACCCTTAAGGTTTGTTTTTGGCTCAAATATACCCTTTATACTAACAGAATATGTTTTTTTGTTTTTTTTATTGCATTTCGTGAATAAAAAAATGAAAAGTAAATTATAATTATTTTTTTTTGGAAAAATTGCCAGATTTAAAAAAAATTAAAAATTAAAAAATATGAACGAAACTGTTTTTTTTTTTTTTTTGCATTTCGTGAATTAATCAACGAAATATGTTTTTTTTTTTTTTTTGCATTTCGTGATTAAAAAATGAAATAGGAAATTATAATTTTTTTTTTTGCATTTCGTGTATTAAAAACGAAATAGGATTAAAAAAAAATTAATTTCGTTCATATAAAAACGAACTTGGAAAATATATATACCAACGAAATAAAAAAAAAATAATATATATATATATATATATATATATATATATATTCCAATTTCGTTTTTATATGAATGAAATTAAATTTTTTTTTATCCTATTTTGTTTTTTAATACACGAAATGCAAAAAAAAAAAATATAATTTCCTATTTCGTTTTTTTTATTCATGAAATGCAAAAAAAACCCAAAAACAAAAACATATTTCGTTGATTAATTCACGAAATGCAAAAAAAAAAAAAAAAAACAGTTTCGTTCATATTTTTTTTTTTTTTTTTTTTTAAATCTGGCAATTTTTCCAAAAAAAAAATTTATAATTTACTTTTCATTTTTTTATTCACGAAATGCAATAAAAAAAACAAAAAAACATATTCTGTTAGTTTAAAGGGTATATTTGAGCCAAAAACAAACCTTAAGGGTATTTTTAGACCTAAAAGGTGGATGGAAGGGTATTTTTAGACCAAAAGATGGAAGGAGGGTATTTATGAGCCTTTTTCAATAGGTTAAGGGTATTTTTGGACCTTTTCCGTATATTCAATATAGAAAAAAAAAAGAAGAGAGAAATACATGTGATATATGTTCTCTTATATGACTAATGTGTTATTTGGCTCGTTTTTAAAAAATATATGTACTTTTACGTGCAGCACTACTTGTTACATGCAATTTCTTGTAATATTTATCCTCGGTATATATTCAATTGCTGGTGTGATTACATCCAGACTCAGACAAGAGAACTAGCTAATATCCCTTTGTGTGAGTACCACGAGGGGTGAGGTTAGCTACCCACACTAGTAGGGCCTATTGTATAATGGAGAGATAGGTCAATGCTCCGTCGTGCGTGCTCTCTGATATAACGTACGCATTGCCACTGTGTAAAACTTATTTTTAGAGTCATGTTACTTGAGATAATTTTGTTTTCACTCTCAGCTTCAATTATCAGCTTTCGATCTTAGTTTTCAGTTGACCTCAATTTTCAAACCTTAAATGTTACATGCTTACTTGCAAATTATACCTTCTTATTTATTATTATTATTCTTGTATCATAAAAAATCTTGCTCTACCTTTTTACGAGGTAGGGACTAACTGGGTATCCTACTGATGATACTTAGCCCTTGAGATGTTGTTTTTATTTCTTGGATGCAGACATAGCCGACTACATTCCCGACACAAACGGTTAGATTTAAACCCCAAATTAGCTTATTTCCGTCATTTACTTTTAGATGGGAGAACGTTACAATTAGTTTTTTTTTTTTCTAGACTTTGCACTATTTCGGAGAATGCCCTTGAGGTAGTTATGTGTTCTGCATTTTTCAGAAGCTTATGAATTAACCTAGTGAATTTATGTATTTCAATCTCAGTTTTCAATAATCATTTATAGACTTGAATGATATTATGCTGGCCTTTCATATTAATTCAGATAGTTCAATCAAACTATCTTACATTAATCAATTAGACAGAACGATTTGCTTGACGATAAGTAAAAATCACTTTAAGAGATCTACTATAAAATTTCTTAAAATGCTTGTAGTAATGAACTAGAACACCGTCCTTCACAGATCTATTCAGAGAGCCAATGAAAAAGAACCCAAGGTTGTTTGGTACGAGGAAAATAAATTTCAATTTCAATTTTATTTTATTTTATAAGAAAGTCAATTTCTAATGTTTGATATTCTTATCAGGAAATGACTACCCCCTCAGTTAGGCACATTAACCTTGTCAACTTGCAAGTATGGAATCAAGCCGCTATTTTCAAAACTTGTTGGGATGTTAAACATAGCGCAAACAGATTATGAATTAGATGGGTTCATTCATGTTATATCAAGGTTCAACAATGTATGGATATGCCAGTGCCTAAACAGGCTTGCTGGATGCTGAGGAAGATATTTGAAGCCAGAGTTACATTGGGACAACTGCACATTTCTCTTGAAATTGGGAGAAGTATCATTGGCCAGTTTTATAAGCAACCGTTAAGTGATCTGGCTAGAGTACCTTGGAAGTGCCTAATGTTTAAAAATAATGCCAGACCAAAGGCTATTTTCACTTCTGGCTTCAGATACAATAGAGATTGATGACTGATGACTGGATATAGGCTTGCCAAATGGGGAATGCAGGTTGACACACAAAGTGTGTGATGTTCAACAATCAGGATGAATCAACTGATCATCTATTCAAGTAATGTAAGTTTGCTCAAAGAATATGGAGTAGATTGATGACATGGATACAAAGACAGGCTCAGATGGACACTGACTGGGACCAGTTTAGTCAGAGAACTATTGCCAATGTCAAAGGGAAATCACAGACTGCCTGATCTACAAATTTGTTTATGCTGAATTAGTACATGGCTTGTGTATAGAGAGAAATAATCGTGTTTTTGAGAAACATAGTAGAAGTTGGGAGAGTATAGCTAGAGAGATTGGCATAGTTTGTAATGTTAGCGCATCTCCTAGAATTCTAAATTTACTGCATAGTTACTGTTCTGGGATAACTTGTGTTAGCTGAGTTTTTCTTTAGATACTGGACCGAAATGTAGTCTGCTATGAAGCTGTAAATATCCTCACTCGGTGATTAACACAATTCGGTTAGTTACCAAAAAAGACATGACCTTCCTCTTGAGTAGAGGTCATCTTCCTTATAGCTATCTTAACTTTTAACTTTATATTATTTGCTTTATAGTATTTGCTTCAACTAACACTTGAACATTATCATTAATCTCCAGTGCTCTAAAGTTCAATCAAGATACTCTTTGATGATATATTTGTTAATCTTTAATAGATAACTTTTTGAAAAATATAGTTTGCTTACCGACTAAATAATATTTTTCATAAAGAATAACTCCCGTCGTATCAAACACACTTAAGAGAATACTAGAAAACAGAACTTAAGCTGATAACCGTAGTCTCCCATTTTTGAGTCAGAACCATTTTCAAATGGAAATTGTGTCTGCGGAATTGTTTATTTTGGATAAACTGATAAGAACAAGTCAAAATTCCTTTCTTTCTTACGTCAAAATTAGAGGAACATTGACCTTTGCAATTCTAAATGAGGAAAAATTGTACTCAACAGTGTTTTAGAAGACAGTTTTGGGACTCGCCCTGGGGCGGGGCACTGCAAAACGCCCCGAGGGGAGGCAGGGGCTTAGTTCTGTGAGGATTATGCCCTAAACGCCCGACTGTACGTCTTAAATACGTCTAATGCCCAACGTCCAATGCTTGGGGCTCGCCTTACAGTTCTTACACAATTATAGGTCAAATTCCTTAGTTAACACTGTTGACCCTCATAGTTCTTTAATAAATGAATGATTTCTAATAGTTTTTTCATCTATAAAAATAAGAAGATTGAAAGTATCTCAAATAACAAGTCATAGTATTGTATATTTACTATTTGAGAACATTGTGAGGATGAATATCACTTAACATTTCTTTTAAAATACATAGCCGGATTTTACATGTTCACTTATCCTTATCATTGGTCTTCACATCTTTTTTCCTATGTCTCAAAATTATCATATTTTATTAGTTGAATGTAATTTTATTTCTAGAAGGAGTAATGCTTTAATTATAATACTGATAAAGTTTATTGATTATTTTCTTTTAGGGAGGTAAATTGTAAATTGCATAGTATGGTAGTAATATATTAAGTAAATTGCATAGTATGGTAGTAATATATTAAGATGTTAGAGTTAATTGCATTTCATAATAGCATTTATATCATTGCATTATTTATATTTGGAATATTATGTTATAAGTTTTGTTTTCTATGAGTTATTTTAATCATGTTTTTAATTTATAAAAACTATTAATGTATTTTTAATAATTTGTGTTATTATACTATTTTACTACATTATAAATTAAAATCTTAAAGATCCATGGGGCTTACGCCCCATGCTTCAAGGCTTACGCCTCGCCCCGTGCTAAATAAAATGTCCCGCCTCACGCCCCGCCTTTTAAAACACTGGTACTCAATACTATATATCAAATGAGCAAATATTTATTGACAAGATTCTTTTACATGCAATTTATAATTTAACTATAATTAAGTAATATCATTGTGATCATTTCAATATACCACTTAATTATAATTTTAGACTTGATCATTATTTCAGGAACTTTCCTTTCTCACACAATATCTAAAGGTAATTTACCTGTATAAACAACAAAATCCCAACTATACGTTGCCTCAAATGATATTGAATTTTGCGTACATATATGACCGGTACCGAAATAATCACACTTCATCATAAAACAATAGCAATGTACATTGCCCACAGCCAAAATAAAAGTGAAATTAAATGGTGTGTACCGTTCAGTGGCAAAATTAAAATTTTTAAAAATTCCTTGAGAGATACACTTAAATTTGAACTAGCGACAAGGCAACTTTTGGACACCATTTGCATTGTACTAGAATATTTCTTTATTTTTCAAGGAAATTTAATAATTCATATATAATCAACATAATTTATTTTACCCTACTTGTGTAGTAAATATTGAGTGAATCCCTTTCCACTCAGTCATCGGTTGCATTCAAGACTTTGATCTATTAGTAAGAGCACGATATGTTCTGCGTGAATTTAGGTGTATATTATCAGTTCGAATTGTACGGCCTATACAATAACTCGATATTTAAGTGATAAAAAATAGATAAATAATCCTATTATCCACCGAATTTCGAATCATACCCCACTAACTCTCACAAATTTCTCGATAAAAAGATTGGGTGCTTGTTGTTGTTTTTTTTTTTTCCATCAACTTCTGAAAACAACTGCTTTAATTTAATGCGTCACAATTTAACAGAAGTTCTTATCGATATTAAAGAGTTTAAGAAAAATCACATTGTATTATTATAGTGTATATAGTTGGAAGGTGCACTCACTCACCAGTCACCACCCAACACCCAAAGCCCACTCCCAAAAAAATATGTTGGATATGAGTTAACAGACATATAAGTTAAGACCCATACTCATTTTTAAATGATTGTTTTGGTTGGTATTTGGACGTAGTCATCGTGTTACATTAGAAAAATTTATTAAAGATGAAAAAGAGAAATCTACAATGTGCTACTTAAAATTGTCCAGCTGTTGCCTTATAATTAAATATCATTTTGTCAACTAATTATTTTTTATACAAACAAAACCCTTGTGATTGGTAATCGGGATGTTCAAACTTTAAATGTAAAGTCATCATAGGTTATACTATACATAGCTCAATTATAGAGTTTTAGAAAGTCCATATTCAAACTTATAATAAACAATAAATAAATAAAAGTTTCAGTAATTTTGCATAGGGCGTGACGTATTTATGACCACCAACTCATCATTTTTTTAATATAGAAAAATGAGGTAATAAGGTGATGAAACATAAGATATAAGATATTTTTGTAATTGATTGAAGGTATAACTTTGAGTTTATGACAATTTACAAGCAATACGAATAGATAGAATAAGTTTTTTAGTTTTTAAAAGTCCACTCAACAAATGGTTGATTGTCCTATTCTAACTAATGATCATAATTCACAAGGATTGTTTCTTCTTATTTTTTATTGAATTTATTATTTATATGACGACTAAATCATTTGCTAGCAATTTCCAAGATTTTACTTTTAAAAGGATATATTTGTAGTAAATGTTGACGGGCAAAAAGAATAAGGAAATTAAAAATTCATACGAAATAGCACAAAACATAGATAATGTCCCACTGTCACAAGTTATGTTGTAAAACTAATTTAAATAACTAAATTTCATAATTTTAACATTCTAAGCTTTTATTCGATATTATTCATATAATTCAACATGTGCTTTACCTTTAGTAGATAAAATTATTCGATATACAACATAATGATATGTTGACGGGCAAAAAGAATAAAGAAAAAATTTCAAACGAAATAGCACAAAACATAGATAATGTTCCACTGTCAAAAGTTATGTCGTAAAACTAATTTGAATAACTAAATTGTCACAATTTTAACATTCTAGGCTTTTATTCGATATTACTCATATAATTCAACATGTGCTTGAACTTTAGTAGATAAAATTACTTGATATACTTTTGTTGACGGAAGATCGCAGATATCGCGAGTAGTTGAAGTGTGCGGAAGCTATAAGTTGATCATATACTATCCTTATAAAAAACGCGCTAATCTAAATAATTAAGCAATGCCTCACATAATTTAATACTAGTCCCTCAGTCCCAATTTATGTGACGATATTTAAACGAATACGAATTTTAAGAAAGAAAAAAAATATTTTAAAATTTATGATATAAAACAAGTCATAGAAATTTGTGTAGTCATAGATCATTATTAAGAGTAAGATAATATTTTTAAAGTTAAATTTTTTCAAATCATGAAAGTATGATTATCATTTTTAGAATAGGTTTAACAAAAAAATATATTACAGACAAACGGAATACATTAATATATGCAAATTGAGGATAAGGTTTTTTTTTTTGTTTTTTTTCAAAAGTAAACATTTTAAGTTTGGTAAAAAGATAGTAGCACTAGTCTAGTAGTGGTTTTAGCCTTATTATTATATTCAATACAAACACCATCCAATTAAAGAGACAAGTCCAAGCAATTTTTAAGCAATGGGTCAATCCAACCTCCCCCCACCACCCCGCCACACAACTACCCCCCCGCCCCCCCGCGGTTCACACACACAAAACACACTCTTACACATACAACTCACAAAATGCCATATTCAAATTGAGGATAAGGTTTTTTTTTTTTTTTTTTTTTTTTAAGTTTGGTAAAAAGATAGTAGCACTAGTCTAGTAGTGATTTTAGCCTTATTATTATATTCAATACAAACACCATCCAATTAAAGAGACAAGTCCAAGCAATATTTAAGTAATGGGGTCAATCCAATCCTCCCCCCACCACCCCGCCACACAACTCCCCCCTCCCCCCCCTCACCCCCCGCGGTTCACACACACAAAACACACTCTTACACATACGACTCACAAAATGCCATATTCAAGTATTCACACTCCAGTCACTAATGAGAATAATATCCAATAATCCACCATCCAAAATAATTTTCAACCGTACACTTGTTTTCTGGTTATAATTAGATTGCATGAATTGATTGATGATCCAATCTTTGTCCTTGCCACAGAGTATTGACCTGGTCTTTTGGACAAGTTCAACTTTCTACATCTTTTTTCGAGTCCAAGTCATCTCCTAAGACCCTTTCAAGTTGAAAATTGCAGCCTAGTATTATTTTTCTTCCTCATATAATTGAATGACCATTCTAGAGAAATGATAAAAAGGGTCTTTTATATTTGAAGACAGGTTCAAAGGGATCAGCTAATATTCCAAAGCAGTTTGATCCTTTAAGTTTGTCAAGAGCGAGTACTTTTGATCTCCTTCGAGTATGATAAATATATGTAACTCTATTTAATACTTTAATTGGTAGCCTTATCAAAAATGGTAATAACCTGCTTTAACAAGTTAAATTTCATTGTAAGTAAAATCTCATAGATTCTTAAACCTTAACTACACTAGTTAAGAGTCTAATGACATAGTTAAAGCATCCGAAAGGTATTAACGGTGCACATGATCAGAGGCGAACCTACATGGAAGGGTGGGAGTGCACGTGCACTCTCACACTTCGAAAAAAATTATGTATATATATATATGTGTATATACCGTGAGAAATTAGTATACAATTACTTGTGCATTCTAACAAACGAAAGTGTCTTTGGGGCACGTTGATTGTAACTGTTGCTTCCCTTACATGTCACCCCGGATGAAGCCGAATGTCACTTTTAATTGTTTTTTTTAGCCTATTTTTAGGAAAACAATAAGCGTTATATGAGCTCGCTTAGATTCGAACCTACACTGTCACCACATGTTGCACAGCCTTAGCCACTGAGCTATCTCTTTCATTTGCTTCACTGTATTAAATTTTATTTATTACACATATTTAACCTATATAGTTGTATTTTCGCCACTGTTACACTATTAGTGACCGCTCCGACACAGTATTATCCCTCAACCGTCATTGAAAATTTTGTTGGCATTTATGTTAAGATAATAGTGTCCCGAGATCTTAAAATTCTGGGTCCGCCTCTACACATGATGAAGGTTGTATGCTTGGATCTTGAATATAGCACAGGAGTACTGGCGTCATCCACTACTACAAAATATCTACTTTCTCACTGAAAAATATTTAGCGAGTATTTCTCACTGAATATCGGTGGGAAAAACTTAAATAGTAGTGTTTTCACACGAAAAGATTAGAAAGTTTCCCCGCATTTCAATAGGAATCTATTTCCCACCATGCGTTTTCCAGTGAGCTCGTTCGGTGAGAAATCATATTTTATAGCATAAATTTCTCACTAAATGTCGGTGGAAAAGACTTCTATTTCCGGTAGTGATCCAACCGTTATGGCTTTGAGATAATGCTAGCTGTAGGAGTTCTGGCACCACCCAACCGCTATGGTGCCGAGATAGCGCTAGCTGTCGGAATGTCGAGTCCGGAGCCAAAATGGCCCCAAAAAAACATTTTGAACCACAATACCCCAACAAAAAAAACAGTTACAAAAATGCCTTTAGCGCAGTAATTTACTGCGCTATAGTGCCTCCTCTTTTTTTTCCGGCCCTTTTGGTTAACCCTTCTTCCATTACACTTTCTAACGTATTTTGACCAATGATTAATCATGCTTCGGGCCCCCAAAACTTTAATATTTTATATAGAACCCTACTTATTTTTGTGCGATTAATAAGGTAGGATCAACACATCAAGGATAAGAAAACCTTCGGATGGCCGTTTTAGTGGTTGAAAAGTGCTCGAACGCCATTTTCGTCTGAAGGCTTGGTGTCATTAGCTTTAAGTTCTTTACGAATATTTAAACTTGTTAATTAATAATTAATTTTTTAAAGTCAAAATGGCAGCATTCATAAAAAAAATTATTAATTAAATTGCATCATTCATTCATAACCTTGAGTGGATGAAAATACTTAACATACTAATTAATGAGAAAGCCAAACTTTTTAAAATACAAATTTAACTAAAAACTAAAATCACAACATTCTTAATCATCATCAGAGTACAAGTCCTCAATGTCGTCCTCAGAAAAATATTGGCGGTTTCTTAAGACACATCTTTTTTCAGTAGCAGATAGTTCTCTGCCGGTTGATGCTTGTTCTTCGGCCAACTGTAGCATGTAAAATCTACATCGTCTTGCCAGCATTCTGTTGTTTTCTTTTCTAATCCTTTGCACAGCAAGCTCGCAACTTTCTGGACCTACTTGAGGCATGGTTAAGGAGTACCTTGTTGGGATTGGAGCGTTGAGATTTTCCAAGTCACGAACAAGATGTTCTGATTCGGCAAACCGATGTGACCATTCTCGGCGTAAACCGCAATAATATTCCCGCGGATCTGAATATTTCACACTGCAGAAATCATCATTACGCTCTATAAGAAGGTAGGGATTTAGCTCATCTAGTTTGAAATCACTGGTATCGCTCGAAAAACTGCTATGATTTGAACTCTCATCATCACTGCTATTTGGTTCTTTTGGAAGGAGTAAAGACCAAGGTGAGTTTCTACTACTCGACATTGAATATGATGTAGTCTAATAACAAAAGAAAGGGCTACTTATATAGTTGCAAACCCCCAAGTACCCTGGGGGGGGGGGGGGGAGGATGGTCTTTATGACCCTACCTACTTACCTCGTTGTAAGAAAAATATTAATCTTCATCGGACATTTCACAGTCCGAATCCCACTTGGATCTAAATCTTGTGCTACCATGTATACCATATTCTACCCTATAGTAACGTATTTGCATCCGATTGTTCTCTTCACGAAAACGATTAAGAGCCAAATTAAACACTTGTGGAGTTCCGCGAGACATTGACATAACACGTTTTTTGGGGCGTTTAAGCCCTACTGACGCTAACTTGTGCTCCAGTGCTTCAGCTTCCCTAACACGCCAATCCCACTCCTCTCTCATTTTATTATTGTATTCTCGATTGAATCTGTCGTTAGGGTTATTTGAGTAATGAAAATCATCATCACCTAGTTCCCAGGTCCTACCCATTGCTTCAAAGATGTTTGCTGGAGTGAACGATATAACACGATTAATATCTCTAAATCGGTCAAAAAATGACATCGTAACTCAATTTTGTGTGGAATTGTTGTGTTGGTAAGTTATTCGTCAAATTATGTTATATAAAGTTTGATTCGAATCATGACGTTTTTTTTGTGTGACAGTTGAGGTGTGATAGAAAGAGCGGCATAGCGCAGTAAAATGATGCGTTATACAGGTATAACGCATTAAATTACTGCGTTATTCTGACATAACGCATTATTTTACTGCGTTGTGAGCCTTCAGTTACAGAATAACGCAGTAATTTACTGCGCTATTCTTCCATAACGCACTTATTTCATGCGTTATGCAGCACTTTATACACTTATTTGATTTGACGTAACACTGCAAGACACTGTAATTGCATGCATGCGTTGGTTCTATATTCAAACTTCGAATCCTATTAATACCGAGTTCGTAAAGCATAAAATTCTAAATTCCTCCTCAATTATTCCAAATATGGCAGATGTTCCAAGAATTAAAGTTTCTTTATTCTGGGACGGACAAATTATATTCGAGGAAAATAATTTGCGATACGATTCTCCCCCAAAATACCATGTTAAGTTTCCACTTGACTTAAAATTCTCAAAACTACTTCAAGCCTTGTATAATAGACTACAACTTAGTAGAAGTGATTTTGATCTCAATATAATTGGAAAATATCCAGTGTCATTTACGCCGCAAGGTGTAACTAGTTATGGACAGTGGTACATTCAGGACGATGATTCTTTGACTGATTATTTGAAGGCGCCTTATGATTATAGGAAATGCATAACTTTAAACGTCCTTGAAATGTATATAGAGAAGGTGCCCATTAATCGACTTGAATTCATGGCTAGGGCTCCTCAGGAAGCCCGAAATAGACCTCGTCGGAAAGCCCCGTCTATAATTCAGGCCGAAGTCACTCAAGCGAAACCTACTTATCACAATTACCCTGACATGAGTACTTATGAAGGCATTTTGACGAGCCAAATGCCTCTGGATAGTTTAAGTCAGCAATTTGACGGGCAGTGGTAAATATTCAGTTTTTACAATATTATTATTATTATTATTATTATTATTATTATTATTATTATTATTATTATTATTATTATGTGTAATGGCACTTGAATGCTACTAATGATGTCGATTATATTATTTAGGGGTTATACACCTGATATGGATCATATCGGATGGTCTCCTCAATCGGGATGGAGGAATCAGGTTGGAACATCCTTAGCCTATCCAACAACTCAAAGCGACGGTCCTTCCTCAAGTTTCGGTGCAGTTGATTACTATCGGTATGTCTATTTTTTTTAACATCAATAGTGTTATTTGATGTGTAATAATTAAAACACCCTAATTTCTTATGTAGGGATAATGTGGTGGTTGCACCAAATTATAGGCAAAGGTCTTCTATGGATGGTCCGGATTATCCGAATTATATAGTGACATCATCTAGCGATAGTGAGGAAATACCTAATGCGGATGACAGTGACGATGAGCAAAGTGATGATGAGATTGAGGTTGGAACTAATCCTCAACATCAAGTAGAACTGTTGCAAGACATGATGGACAGTCCGGCACATGCGGAGGAACTGAATTCACAGCAACCATTTCAATCCGGTTCAGCCGCAAAGCCAATTTCAACAGCAAGAGTCGACGCCGATTCAGTGGCATTCCGATGAGATCCCCTATCTTGATCATCTTCAAGGTCGCCCTGATGCCTTTGTCTTTACTAGGGATGATGATCATATTCGGGTAAGTTTGTGGAAAGAACCAGTGGATCTTTTAAAACAAAAAGCTCATATTGAAAAAGGGACGATTTTCAGCTCGAAAAAATCATTGCAAAGGGCTGTTAAGATTTATTGCATCCAGGGGATAAGGGAGTTTAAAGTTGACGATTCCACACGAAAACTTTGGCGATTGGTCTGCAAGCGAAAATATCAAGGTTGCGAATGAATGCTCCGTGGTAAGGAAGCTGCTGAAAAGATGTGGACTATTTCAAAGTTCTACACAAAGCACACTTGTGATATGGGTGACCTCCCAGATGATCATTGCAATCTAGATACCAATATGATTGCTCATGTGTTAGTTGCCGACATTGCAAAAAACCCAAGGTATCCCCTTCGCCTATGTTCATTTTATTTTTGGTGTTAATATAATGTTCCTCGTGGCTATATGCTGATATTTCAACTTTTTCAGGTACCCTATTAAAGATTGTATTACAGCCGTCCTGAAAGTATATAGCAAAACTGTTACTAGGAGGAAGGCGTATCTTGGGCGTAGGCGTGTACATGAGATAGTCTACGACAATTGGGAGGGCTCTTTCAAGAAGTTGCCGAGATACATAGCGGCTCTACAACACTTCAATCATGGTACTGTTGTTGAATGGAAGCTCAAATCGAAACGTGGTGTGCCCGGTCATATTTTTGATTTTGTGTTTTGGGCATTCAAACCATGTATTGATGGTTTTGCTCATTGTCGGCCTGTAATATCAATTGATGGAACACATGTGTACGGGAAGTATGACATAAAGCTGCTAATAGCAGTTGGAATGGATGCAAATAGAGCTATATTCCCTCTAGCTTTTGCAATTGCAGCTAATGAGAGCATTAGTACGTGGGGTATGTTTTTGGACTACTTAAGGCAACACGTTATTAAGGATCGCATGGGAATCTGTGTGATATCAGACAGAAATGCTGGCATATTGCACAATATGTTCAACTTGCAGGGGTGGCAGCCACCGTTTGCCTACCATCGTTATTGTTTAAGGCATTTGAAGGCAAACTTCCAAAAGGCATATCGAATCCCAACACTTTGCAATTGGATGTGGGCGGCTGCAACAGAGCATCAGGAGAACAAGTTTAACCTGCAGATGGACATTATTAGGCGAGCGAATGAGGAAGCCTTCCACTGGTTGAATGCAATTGATAAAGACAAATGGACATTACACCAGGATGAAGGTAGGCGATGGGGTATGCTGACAACAAATAGCTCTGAGTCATTCAATGGCTTGTTGAAATGTGCACGCGGACTACCGGTCACCGCAATGGTGAGAATGACATTTAAGCAGGTTGTGGAGCGGTTCGTCACTAGATCAAAAGAGGCCAAAGCATATGCAGCAGAAGGTCTAAGGTGGATGCCAAAACCGTCACAACTGTTCGAGTACCACAAATATAAGGCTCAGAAACATGACCGGATGGAGTATAACCCTGCAGAGCGCATATTTGAACTCACAACAAGTGTGCACCAAGGTAAAGGAGGTAACGTCCACACAATTTGTGAGATTCCAAGAACATGCACATGCGGCAAGTGGCAATCATATCACATGCCATGTTTTCATGCCTTCAAGTGTTTTATCACAATGGGAAAGAACGTCTCCTCGTACATGGCTGAGGAATATACAGTTGAAAATTATGCAAGAACGTATGCTGGAAGGTTCTACCCACTTGGCAGTGAGAATTATTGGCCACCGGATCCATTTTCAATGGTTGCAAATAAAGCATTTATCCGTAAATTCAGAAAAAGTGCATACTCGCGTATTCATAATGAAATGGATGTTCCACCGGGGAGATACACTCGAAAATGCTCATTTTGCAATTATGTTGGTCATGATAAGCGCAAGTGTCCCTTACGACATGGTGGTCAAACTACATCTCGTGGTGGAGGAAACTTTCGTGGTGGAAGTACCTCTAGTGGTGGTGGCACATCTAGCGTTGGTGGCGGAAGATCAACTCAAGGGCATTAATTGATGAATGTTTTTTAAGTTTTTTTCTTACCTAGTTAAATTTGTATTTTAAAAAGTTTGGCCTTTTCATTAATTAGTATGTTAAGTATTTTCATCCACTCAAGGTTATGAATGAATGATGCAATTTAATTTTTTTTTTTTTTTTTTTATGAATGCTGCCATTTTGACTAAAAAAATTTAATTATTAATGAACAAGTTTAAATATTCGTAAAGAACTTAAAGCTGATGACACCAAGCCTTCAGACGAAAATGGCGTTCGAGCACTTTTCAACCACTAAAACGGTCATCCGAAGGTTTTCTTATCCTTGATGTGTTGATCCTACCTTATTAATCGCACAAAAATAAGTAGGGTTCTATATAAAATATTGAAGTTTCGGGGCCCCGACGCATGATTAATCATTGGTCAAAATACGTTAG